>NC_137921.1:69785036-69860036 GCF_963457725.1 Sprattus sprattus | reverse complement strand
CTCCTGGTACACGGTGTTGGTGAATACTTTTATTTTCTGCACCTCTGTTATGAATAAAAAAAAGCTGTAAAACATATTTTTTTTCCTCCGAAAAATAGCCCTCGCCAGTGGAGAGCAAAGGGAGGGAGCCATTATGGCACATCATGGAGTCATCGGCACGTTCACAGTAAATCGACTCCAGAGATGATAATACAAGTCAGTGATCCTTGCGAATCGTGAATATGAATGCTTCAACGAGCGTGATAGTCTCGTGATCCTCTGCAGAGCAATTTATATTAGACTCAGGCCCAGGAAAATCAGAGACATGTGTCATGGGGCACACATTTTGCTCTGAAACACAGAGGGAGGACGGTGTGGAAAAACGAAACGAAATGATACCCTGGAAAACAGATTTATGTGCCGACTTCCAAAGCACCGAGGCTTGTCTCTTTCTCAGAATAGAAATGAATAGAATATTGTCAATGGTGCTCATGGCTAGCGGTGGAATGTTCAATGGGGTCCTTCTTTGTAATCTCTCGCGGGGAGGAAAAAAAAAAAGAAGATACGTTGTTTATATCTAACAGTGGCATGTTGTCTGTGCTTTTATGAGACATCTATGGACGCTTGTTCTCCGCTCTACTTGAACATCATCTTTTATTCCATGCTTCGCCGTCATTCCACAGGTCATATGGCAGCTGGAAGCACATATTTAAAAGCAGACTCGTAAAAGTTACATGGCTAGATTCCATTGAGGGACATTGTACAGCGGGAAGCGAAATGAAAGGGAAGAAATGGGGGGAAAAGAAGATTAACAACCTGATGGCATGTTCAGGGATGAGGTCGAAATTGCTTTTCAAACGGAGACTAAGGTAGAGAGCACATTTGCATGTGTTTATAGCTTTTTTTATTCATGTATTGACAGACAGACTGTATGCTTTAAAGACATCTCTGCAGACTGAAGCCGAAACCAAATGAATTCCCTCTCCATTAAGCCCCGTGCCCAACATGTGGGCACAATTTAACGCCACGCTTGTTTCAGTGAAGGCACACTGGAATTTTAGGGTCAGTTATTTATGTTCGATTGTCAACTCTTTACAGGTTAACTTGAGAAGCTACGTGGGGGAGAAGTGCGTGTGTGTGTGTGTGTGTGTGTGTGTGTGTGTGTGTGTGTGTAGGGGTGGGGTTCGGGGGTTGAGGAGGTTATTGAAGGGTGAGGAGGGCGAGCAGGGGAGGTACAGACCTGGAGAGGTGCCTGAGTGAGCACACACACCCTTCGCAAATGCAAGGTACGGCTGATAAAATTTGCACATGTTCCCGGCAGCGCAGGTGATGGATGGGGCGGAACACCATTTATTGACACAACACCTTCATGTTTCACAAGGCAATCCGTCATAGGCTACGATGTGATGTGAGTGAGTGTGTGTGTGTGAGTGTGTGAGTGTATGTTTGTGTGTGTGTGTGTTTGTGTGTGTGTGTGTGTGTGTGTGTGTGGGTGTGTGTGCTGTGGGCCCCATGTTGTGGCAGCCTCCCACAGAAGTTCTCCTTTTTACAACTTCCTTCCAGGCCTGGTGCTCAGCTCTTTGCTCCCCTTAAAAAAAAAAAATCATTTTCAAAAGGTAGGATTTTACATTCTGCCGGTGTCCCGGGCCAAGGAGAGGCTATGGGGGAAGTGCTTTGATGGTATGCTAAACTCATCGGTAAGCGTAATTATTTTTTTGCTGCCCTGGAATAAGGAGAGAGAGGCCAGAGGCCCAGAAACGATTATTAATTAGTGTAATTGCATAAGCAACCAAACTATTGCGATTCTTGTTTTATCTTCTTTTTTATCATTGTTTTTATTCCACAAGTTTTTTTGGCACCGCTTCTGCTCAAAGCACTTTTGACATATCGACACCGCTTCAACTTCAACTGATACTTCTGTCCTGACCTCATGTAGTGGTCTTGTAAAAAAGGGTTGCACTGCCCTGTGTCATTCTCTTAGTTTTGTTATTGTCTGTCCCTCTTTTTCCCTCTGAAATGGATATTGGAACATTCATCCTACTATTGTGACGATAGCCTCTCTGCTAGCTGTAGGCTACAGTAGGTAGACCGATGGTCGCTGCTACATCTGGCGAAGGCTCTAGATTATAGAGCACCAAGACCAAACCTTTCATACCTTGCCTTTTACACACTAGTGGTAAACATGATTAGTCATGAACTTAAACATGTTTGTCACTATCGTTTTGATTGGCTATCAACAGACAGACCATAAATGGTCACATAGGAAGTGGCATAGCTGCCAAGCTACTAGCATAATGCTATGTTGGAAATCAGCATAAAGTTTACTCTGCGTATTAGCCCAGCATACTACCTATCTTGTGAGGATTTCATACACCCTATTTTCTATTAAATTGTGATTGGTTAAATGGTTTATTTGATTAAAAATGTAACCATATTTCATAAATTCGAAGGACTTTATTGTCTAAACAGTCAAACTTCACATTTGACATGTACCTATTGAAGTAAAATTAAAGTCAATCAAATACAAAAGTATATTTAGCATAGGCTGCACCGTAAACCATTAGACTAGGATTTTTAGGGCCTGAGCTGCTGTAGGCAGCGAAGACCTATTGGTATTCTAAAGTTTATTATTATTTTTATTCTTGCGGTTATTCCATGGAAAACTCACCGAATTTGGCAGGAACGTTATGCCGGGAATTCTAAGAACTTTGGCGGAAAGGATATAACGGCTCGCTCTACGCTTGACAAACGGCTGTGCGGTGCGCGTCTGCCATCGACCGGCGCCTTCCCCGACGCGCGCACGTGCTCAGGCCCGCTCATCGCTGCTTGCAGCTTTAATTTTTTTAGTTGCTCAATGTATTATTCTTAAATCTGCTCCATCCAATACAATGTTTAATCTAATCTCAAAATCTCGGCTGGGATCCATTTAAAAGGTCTTCTCTTATAATCAAGTCACAGTCTCAGAAATAGTCTGCGAGAAAAAGACGTTAAAGCTTTTTCTAAATAACAGACCCTAATCTTGACCTCCGATTTTAGAGAGCAGATGAGGACCAGCTATTTGCACCAGTTTGTTCTGTAAGTGCCCCTGATTAAGCTGTCTCCAGTGGCTCCACACAACCTTTAAATCCCTCCTGCTCCAGCCATTAAATCAGGAGTGGGCAGAGTCAAGGGAATAGCATTGTAACTCTCTCTCTCTCTCGAGTCAGGAATTCCTCCAAGAACACCCGTCAGTATTCAAGCTGGTATGAATAAAACACAAGGACAGCATGTGCCTGAATATGGTGATTATTTCAAAATCTGCATGCCTGTCCACTCATATTTGTACTAACCCTAACCCCCAAAGTCATCTGAGGATAACCATAACCCTTGCTTTGTTTGAGTGTTATCTAGAAACTCCTCGCCACTTGCAAACGTCATTAAATATTCATTAGACACAAGCTCTTCTAAAAATATGGCCACACATCAAAACATATCAACATCTTAAAATCTCCTCACGAAAGCATTTACTGTCTCAACAGCCCACCTGGCTGATGTAGAGCATTTCTCACACATGCTACTGTAGCTAATCCACCATACTGTACTTGCTGTGGGCACATGCTACTGTAGCTAATCCAGCCTACTGTACTTGCTGTGGGCACATGCTACTGTAGCTAATTCACCCCACTGTACTTGCTGTAGGCTGTGTGGATTTTCAGACAAAACACACCAACCACCGCCATCCAGTGAGCCCCAGTCCGTCCCAAATGGTGCTGTTGAATCTGCGTCCCCACGGGGTTGGGTTGGGGTTGGGGGGGGTGGGGGGGGGGTTGTGAATGGTGTCTAGTGCTCATTAGAAGTAATGTGCTGCCTGCCCCCGTGTTTGTCACCGCTCCGGGAAGCGCCGGCCCAGAGGAATAACGGCAGAGGCAGAACCGTGACTGTGATTCTTTTTCCATGGGGTGGGTGTGAGGGTGGGGGTAGGCACGGGACTCGACAGCACTTACCACAGGGCCAAAGGGTCATACAGACACAGTGTCAGACGTTTTATGCTGCTCAGCCTCGAGAGAGAGAAGCACGCTGTCTGTGGGAACACGCGGAACACGCTGTACACACACATGCACACAAAAAACACACATACACACACACACACACACTTACACACACACTCACATGCACGCAGACATGCTATCTAGTGCACAGTAGCTAATTTGCACTAGATAGCATTCTGCGTGAGTGTGTGTGTAAGTGTGTGTGTGTGTGTGTGTTCCTCTCCCCCCAGACGGTTCCCAGCCTCCTCTGCTGTGGCTAGCCTAGCTCTCTAGCTCCCGGCAGGTTCAGTCTCCGTTCAGCGACAAAGTTCTTAATCCGAGAGGCAATTTCAGAGAGGCAAATGAACCCAAGGTGGGGGACCCCTCATGACACCCAATCACTCATCCCCTGTGCAAAGATGAATGCCAGTGGATTACAGCGGCCAGTGCGACTCACATTAATATTTGATTTCTCTCCTTTATCTATCTGCAGAAGGTTGAGGTGCAAAAGCCCTCGAATTACCACGAGTGCTTCAGGTCGAAATAAACTCAGGAATATCCAATAACTGCGCAAGACTGTGCCATGGGATAGACAGTATGTGCAGATTAACAGTGAGAATACAGCAGACATGCCCTGCCTTCACATGAGAATATCTTAAACCAGACTTTAATTAGTTACCTTAAGGATCCTTAACATAAATCAGCATGCATTAGTTACCTGAATGCATACTATATGTAATGTATTGAGTTGTTTTTTACGACTGAAATAGATGATTTGTTCATTTTAGTGTAATACTTAAAATGATCCCTGTAGTACAGAGTTACTGTTAGCTTCATGTGTACCGGGTCTTTTGAGAAAAAAGTCAGTCTGGAAGGCTTTAATCTCAAAGCTGCCAACGACTGGTGATTTACGCCTTTGAGAGTCATTTTTGCTTTGCGGCCTCGATTAAATCTGATAAAGCATTTGGAAATTGGCAGTTAGTGTTATTCAATAGTTATCCTGAACCTGACCTTGGCCTGGGGTGGGGGTGGGGAGAGAAAAGAAAAAAGAAAAAAAAATCTCCCCAGTTAAGTTGAATCAGGTCAGATCGTCAGCCTAAATCCCTTCCCAGACAGACAAAGTGAAAATAATTACTGACCCCTGGAGAAGGGTTAAATGTTTTACATATTTCCCTTTGAAGATCTTAGCGGAGCCTTGTGAACAGTAAGCACAGATAATTGGGCTGTGGCCTGCCATTCCAGGAGTGGATCATTAAGCCGATCCGGAAGTTACCTATTTGTTGTCTCAGTAGGACTAGAAAAAAAAATGTTTTAATAATTGAGACATTTTGGGCTCCCAGACGTACTGATAAAAATGAAGATTATTAAAGAACACCATTCATAAGACTAAGCTTCGATGGAAAAACGTCCCTGTTTCTCTCTTCTCAGTTCAGCTCTACTCACTCCGATTCATTATTTTTTTTGGTCTTTCGCATGTTCACTCGACCGCTGTTTTCTCGCTCATTTCCACCTTGCGCGTGGATGACCCCGCCGTCCACCTGTGAAACGCGATTAACCGGGGTCAAGCCCGATAAGGGTAGATTTAGATTTAGGGCTTCAGCTGGCTCAATGCAAATGCATGGCTCAGGCTGTGGGAGCCTGATTGCCCCAGCCTCTGTCCTGCAGGGCCTCGGGCCGGGTTAGAGCCCAGATGGGCTGGGTAAAGCAAAACCGCTCCACACCCCACCCCACCCCACCCCACCCCTCACCCTCTCCGCATGTGCTCTCTGTGGGATGCAAACGGAGCCATTTGCGCCCAGCGGTGGCTCCTGCTCTTGCCACCGAGCTTAAAAAAGAAACGGGCGAGTGCTAAGCCTCACCGATTCGATGCAGGCGATAAACGTAATGGTGATGAGAGGGCGAGGCCCGTAAATGTGTGGCCTCAGACGGCTTCCTTGTTCTTGCATGATAAAATGTTCTCACTTGCAACCAGGTCAGTGGTACACTATCCTGTGTGATGCAGGACACTTTTTTTTTAGTTTTTTCTTTTTTTTTCTAACATTCATAAGTGAAACCTGGATACCATAGACAGATGCTCAGACCAACAGACTGTGTTTTCGCATTGTCTACAAATGTGATTGCTGACGTAAGCCTCCCTGAGGATGCCATGTTCTAGGGAAGGGGTTTGTGCCCTAAGTCGGGTCTTTCATGCAAAGGAGAAAAAAAAAGAAAAAAAAACCCTGACTGTCAGCTCATGGCAGGGTAATGGGTAACAGTCCCAGCGCGTGCTCAGATTAGGATCACCTTGAATTATTAATCTTTCTCTATTCCGAGAGGCCCGTCGGGACTACTCCACTACTCCCAGTGTTTAGACTGTCGCCAGGCCAGTGTCAACACATGGGATCCTCCCTTGGTTATTATGATACTGAGGTCCCCAGACAGACGCTTGGCCCAGGTTTGTGCACTACATCTTATTTCCTTGGGTCTGTGTCTTGCACTAGAGGAAGGCCACCCTCTGCTACCCGCCAGTGTAAGCCAGCTCAGCAATATTCCTCACACACACACATACACACACAGTTTTTATTTTTGTATGTGCAGCCTGTAATGCCTGCATACTGCCGTTAAGCACCCTTATTAATCAATGTGGCCGGGGATAATGATCAGTGCTGCTTGATTTAGAGCGAACGATTTCTACCTTTTTTTTAACGCCAGCTGGAAACTGCCACAATTTATTGAGTTTATTTAATATTTCCAAAAAAGTTTGGAGTGCGATTGTTCGAGCTGACATTGACATAACCGGGGAGTTTACTCGGGTCTTATTTACAGCCACGTAACCTTGATTTTCATCACCCCTGAGCACTTTCCAATATTGCTGCTTTCATTTGATATATTTAGCTTCCGCCAGGTATATTACAAATCTTAATTTTGAGTTCCTTAACCTCCATGGAACCTGGGATCATCTTGCCACCTCAACGGCATTAAATGTTAGTTTGTTTTTAAAATATCAGTGTCAGAGTTACGACATTGAGTCAGAGCAGCACAGCGCATTTTGAATCTGGCACACTGAAAAATTATAGTCTCTTGCATTTGCACACTGTTTAATCTAAGTTCACATGGGGTCATGCTTGTTAGCATGTCAGCTTAGCATACCACCATCACCCCCCTGGGGTCTCTCTCTCTCTCTCTCTCTCTGATCAGACAGACAGACGGCGCTAAGCCATGTCACATCAACAGGAAAGCTGCACACTTCCCTGATATTTGTGGATGCACGCCTCATATCAACAGGAAAGCTGTTCTCCCCCCCTCCCCACTCCCCAGTGGGACTATCTGGCTGTGTTTGGGCGTGAACCGCTGCCAAAGCTCCTCTCGACTGTCACGACACGGCTCGCTCCTGCTACATGAGGTCTAGGAGGCAGATGATAACCATTTATTTCCCAACACAATAACATCTGGTCGGGAGCTCTCAAATCTGAACTGACAATGGAGGATGACTCGAAACAATGCCAGCATCCTGACATCGAATCTCTCGGAGAACAAATAAATGAACTCATCAAGGAAAGTACAGTAATTTCACATTGTGCCGAGAGATTGTTTTTAAAACACATGAACAAATAGGGCTGATTAAGGCCAAATGTCAATGTAAAGTCCTCCTCTTGCTGTTAGTGTGCAGCAGCCGGCTCTGTCTCGATCCTTCTCCACTCCTCTTGGCTCGCGGTAATGTAAGCAGGCTTCAACCTGCCTAGGAGCCGGGACAGATTGAAAGGGACATCTCACGATTCGCATTCGCCGCCACAGAGCCCTTCTAGAGCTGTCCGCAGCCCGCCGACACAGCCCCCGTGTCAGTCAAGCTGAGTGCCATTGGCACGTGTTCCCCAGTCACTCGATACGGCCTGGCATACTGTGCCACCCATAAAAGTCGGCAAGTCAGCATGTCCTGCAGCATTCGCTGGAGGTCAGTTTGGAGAGAACGGGTGGAAAATGTGAGATGTCTATTGCGGAACATATGTGCATCATCATCGTCGTCCTCAGCATGGTGGCAGCGCATCTCACAAGGATGCTTTGTTCCCTGAAGGTGTGCAGTCGTGCTGATGTACGTCAGGAGCGATAAATCTATACTTTTTACAAGCAGCTTACGGTGCCAGCCACCTTTACCCATAATAAGGAGACGGTTTTTATTGCCAGAGTGTTTTCCAGGGTGTTAACTTTTAGGATGTTTTAATTTTTTAACATGTAGCTGAAAGTTGAGAGCATATATTGCCCAATTAAAGTTGTCTTTGTGATGAAGTGCAATTTACAGAGGGTGTCAAAATGCACAGGAATAATGGGATATTGTTTTTTGTTCCACAAAGTGACACAACTTTACATATTTATAATGATCAGAAAATAAAAAATGTAGTTATTAGAACAGCCACTGTTTCCCAGATTATTTATTTATCTACTTGTTGTAAATTGGCTGCATGTTTACACATAATTGGTCTCTTGGCGTGCCCATTTGATCATGTAAATGTTACACAGCCATACTGTTTATTCATGAGAGTCCTTTCTTTCCAGACATGAGCTGGGAATATATAAGAATGCTGACATGGTTGAGAATTTTAAGAAATATTCCTGAAAAATAGTTTAGATATCCAACATTGTGGACCCAGTAGGATGCTATCTAGCCTTGTGTACACGTCCTAGTAATGTCTCTATATTTAGCCTAGAAGAAGGTGTGGTACAAAACTAAATCTGATAGCGTGTGTGTACAACACAACAATCCCCTGTGGTGCACACCATAGGCCTACTGTACCACCCAGAAGAATACAGGTCAGACAGAGGGAAAGCGAAACAAGCTTCGACGGCACGGGGCCTGTGTGGTTACGGGCTTTTATACGTAGTGCGGTTCCAACTCTCTACAGTTTCATTGCAGATGCTAAACAACATTTGAGAGCTCCCCAATATGGACTGTGTTGGTCCATTAAATTTCAGTGGATGGAAGCAGTCCCTGAAGACGCTGAACGACCTCTAATTCAATTAAACGTTGTTCTTCATAATCCACCAAGTAATGGTGTTGGCTGAGGTCTGCTATGTTGTTAACTGATGGTGTTGCACTAAAAAATATAGTTAAGCAGTAAAACAACCCCAGGAGGGTTTATTTAACTAAAACCTCAGCTATACCTCTTTACAGGGATCTCTTGATGTCCATACGTCAATCGTGTTCGCAATATTTTTATTGTTTCGCTTCAGTGTTGACTACTGCATACCAGATATAACTCCAAACCCTCCCACTGTTCATAACTTGTGTGTGCACGGCTGGTAATTACGGTGTGGCCTGTGCACACACACTCTCTCTCTGTGTTCTATGCAGTTCAAAGCACCTGCGCACAGAAACAAAAGATTTTTGTTGTTTTCTCCTTCAATTATGTATGGCAAGGTAGACGATGTGCGATGTGCTGTAGGGGACCCAGTACGTGATTATTTTAGTAACCTGTTCTGTGAACTCGGACGAGAGTGTCTCTCCGCGTCAGGAAATGGATAAAATTACAATCATAAAGGAACTCATCAGTTGCTATAGCGCTCTTGTTATACAACTTGTTTGACTTAGAAAACAGCAAAGCTTTGCCCCCAGTTCTCATTATTCGCAGCTTCTATTTACACGTTAGCTAATTTAAATTCAGTATTGCTGCATGGATTCCATAGTCCGTTCATCGCCTTTGGGTATTTTGACACAATTACCTCACCGCTCACGTTTGTTGCAATGGTGATTTTATTTGTTATGAGGGAAAGCTCAGGAGACCAACATCATTAACGCACAGTGCTGGTAGAGGTAAATAAGGTAAAAATGAATTCCAAAGCTGTCCTTACCATTCCAATGCGACCTCTTCAATAATCCTTCCTGTGAACAGCATGCCACCACAATATACTGTAAAATAAATTAACGGAGGCATGGGATTGGCTAGTTTATTAAATTACTGTGCATGGGGGGGTTGGGGGGGGGGGGGCACCAGCCAAGACAACAAGAAAATGAGCATGATATTAGTTCCACTGGAGTTATGCAGAGGATCAATAGATCATCTCACAAGACTTCCTTCCATTAATGTTTTTTTTTTACCATTTTGTCATTTGGTATCTAACCCTACCTGTAAGACAAAGGCGTAATGGAAAGAGAAATTGCAGTTTAACTTCAAGAGATAATGGAATCCACTTCCAAATCCCCAAACCCATAGCTGTCTTTTGTGGAAAAAGCAAAATGGCCATCCTTTCAGCATGGCACTGGCCCTCCAGTGCATCGATGACTCAAACTTTTGGCACCGTGTCATTCTCGCATGTTCAATCACCTCTCTGCAGAATCAAGTGAGCAGTGAGATGGAGCCAAGCACAATGCCTTTTCCAGACACCCACTGATGGATAGGACTTACATTTATGCAAGTCAGCTTTGCCCTTTCATGCACAAAGACCCAGTCTCTTGTCATTTATATTTTATTTATTTTATTCGTAGTTTTGTGAATTAATCAGCCACAACAGACTATACATAAAGGATTTCACGGTGTGTGTGTGTGTGTGTTTGTGTCCCAGGGTGTATGTATATGCGGATGACTGCACAAATTGTAATTTGCATATATGTGTGCTTTTCCAAGGAATGAGTGTGTAAGAGGATTTTACCCTGGGGATTTGTTATGCAAATAAAGGTGTATGAGGAGTGTATGTGTATTGTGACAAGAATTATTTTGTTTAAAAAGAAATTGAAACCATATTTTGTCTCTTGTAAGATTGCTTAGAATGATGGATCATGGGGATAATATCCTGTTGTTACATCACCTGTTAATTCTATTTATGCAAAAGCTTAGGGAATGGCTGAGCATTGTGATTTACCAATTTGATTTTTTTCTGTCTGTGTTTGTTTTGGCAGTGGCATATCTCAATTATGCCGGCATGCTTTGTCATACCCTTTTAATTCCTGCCAGTCCGTCCTCCCCGCTCTCTCTTTGATCAACGTTATGAAATATAATAGCCACGGACTCTCTGTATCTCTATGACAATTCACTGAATTCGTTCCAGTTTGTTCTTGAGTGAGCATAAACAAATGTTCGAAAGGATCCATTGCCCATTTTCATAGTTATGACTGATTTAGAATCAGAGAAAATACTCGAAAATGCCCACCGACGTGCTTGACAGTGAGTTAATGTTCCACAGAGATGAGTGACGAGTATGTGAGGGGTGACAGGGGAAATTAAAGGCCTCTGGTGCAGCCGCAGGTAGTCTCTGTTTGCATATGACTCGGATGAAAACATAGGCAGCCTTGCCACGGGATATTGATGTGTCAACGGTCCACTGGCTTTTCTTTTGAAAGCCCCCTTCATAATTTATCAAAGGACTGACACTTCCCTTTTTATTCGAAATAATGCAGGCTTCTTCTCTTTGCCAAGGCCTGTTTACCATTTGTCCCTCTTATGCTGATTTAAATAGAGAGATCTGATAATATGCTTTACTATTTTAATCTGTATTTCTACTCACAATCATTATCAGTGCTTGTCCTTTCATTCTCTTCTTTAATTTTTTTTATTTTAATTTTTTATCTTGATTCCTTCCCTATTACCTTGAGCCTCGTTTCCCGAACGCGCACTTAGCCTAAAAAGGACTTGAAATCGTTCGTAAGAGGAATCCTACGTTGCAGACCGGTTTCCCGACGCGGCACTTAGCTTAAGTTTATCTTTCGTTGAGAAGAATTCTACGTGAGGTCAGGACCAGTAGTAACTTCACACTTAGCGATCCAATCCAGTAGTAACTTCACACTTAGCGATGCAATCCACCTGGGGCGTCGTTCGGCCTATTATAGAAGAAATCCAAACGATGTTTCTGTGTATAGCACATCATGAGAATGTCATTGTTTCACCTGCCTATTCCCATCACAATAGAAATAAAGAATATTGAGTATTTGAAAATAAAGATTAGGCTATACAAAACTAGTGCAGTGCCCGTAGGAATTATGCATTCTGTAGTGTTAGCAGACGTAGAGCTGTTGGGTAGTGGAATGGCAAGACATATTTGCACTCCACATAGGTACAGGTTACACTGAAGTATTATTGTGATGCATGTTTCCTTTTCATTAAGAAATGTGTTAATGGTAGCCTTTTTGGAGAGTTACCAACAAATAAAGTTTGAGATTATGTAGTGGATGCAGTTGAATATAGATGTCAACGTTGCTGTCTAAACTATAAACTAAATGTCATAAAGAAAGAAATTATTTAAAATGAAGTTATGGTTGAAATAGGATCACTTCTTTATTGTAAGGGTAAGTGTAGGGTAAGAATGGTCATGCAGTTGGACTCAAATGTAGGTTCATTTTATTGAATGTATGTAGCCTACTGTACTGTATGACTTTGATGATGCTAGCTTTGACAGCCCACTCTTAGACAGATCGTAATAAATGTCCTTACAATGGGAACACAGTTTAAATACTCTGCTGGAGATGGCGTTACTATCCCCGCCCCGAATTCAGTGCACAGTGCACGTTCGATGCACGCATAGGCTAGTTAATTTCACAGCAATTAACGTAAACAGGTTAACGTGACGTAAACAGCTCCTAAGAGATACTTAAGAATTCGTGCACGTTGCGCTCGTGCACCTGACTTTAAGATGATGTTCGGGAAACGCTCGTAAGTAGAAAGTGTTATTGAGTCTACGATGTCGCCAAAATCCACGTAGGCCGTTAAGATACGTCGTTATCGGGAAACGAGGCCTTGGTCTCTTGCTCTTTGGAACTGAGTCATGGCTGTGTCACATAGAAGCTTCAGTGACTTGCTTTACATGTACGACAACCGGTAAAACCAAGGACCGTAAATGTTTTTCGTGACAAGTTTCATCTTAGTTTAAGTGTTGTATGCATTCTTAAAGTAACCTCTAAAAGTAACAGCTAAGATTAATGTATAGCTTCAGTAGTGTGAACACGCATTTATAACATCACAAAATTGTACTGCCAACATTGTGTTTCAGGTACTTGTTCTCGAACGATGTGCTCGAAGTAACAGTACTCGGAACATTTTAACCGACTGAGATGCCTTTGAGGTGTAAAGCCAAGGTTTTGGTAAGTGCATGGTGCTTTTAAAGTTCCATTGCCTGATGCTTTCTCTGTGAGTACCTGTGACAGATCCACATGTCAGCCAAGGCCATTAGAGACCTATTGAAAAATGCAAGGGCGTCAGTTTGTTTTTACAAGTGGTGGGGACAATAACCATAAGCTTGAGTGTGGTTTGAAAAGTGCTGGGTACCCTTATGTAAGCTATTCATCTATTCAACGTTGCATTACAATATGCTCTACAGTGTATTGTCAGGTGTTGAAAATCCCATTCTAACAATAAAGGTTGAAAACCACAGATTGTGTTTTAGCTTGTTTTGCAAAACGGCGTTGGAAACACCAGGGTATTGGCTCGGGATATGTAATACTAATTCACTTAGGACAAAGAACAGTGTTGGCAATTTCACACTTCTCTTGACATTAACAAAGTTTACCAGACAAACAATGCCAGACTGTAAAGGGGGTACGAAATGAAACGAGGTACTGAGCATCAGCCAGCGGTGTAACAATGACTTGACGGAGTGCACACTATGTCAATAGGCCCCCTTACCGTCTTAACGTCAGGTGAAAACAATGTTAATGCAATTTAGCGAGACGCAGGCCAATGTACTTATGATGCACAATACACATTAAGGGTTGCTACAATATGTTGTCATGAAAACACCAATGAACACAGTATTTCATCGATCAAACTGATTTTGGAGAAACAGTGTATAATGAGCAGATAGACAACACATGGGGAAACATTAATACAACTTCTTTAGGGGGTTATCAAACATTATTGTGAATTACGAACATTTACATGGATTTATGGGAACAGCCGCTCGACAGTGCCTCGTCTGCTGCAACAAAACAAACTTCCTCCAACAATATCACGTAGGCCTTTGCGCAAAGTAACTAATTCTTTTAACGACATTGAAGCGAAAAAATAAATTTGAAGTAGCATTAGGCGTGTTATAAAACGTAACATGCATGACGTTAAGAATGGCATTCTACTGGTAGAAACAATAGCAGAGCCGTGCACACCTCGCCAAATGCTGATTTAACCAAGTGGTTATCCACAATCTGAGCTTTTGCTAGCTGTTGCACTCATGACTGCTGAGAGATCGCTGCTTGAAAAGCAGGACATGAACTATAGGAGTTGACAGTATATCAGACAGTATACCAGACAGTAAACGCTATGTGATTAGCCTACCCTGGTGGGCCTCATTGCCGTTGGGCTGGGGGTCAGTGGCAAGTGCATGGTGCTTTTAAAGTTCCATTGCCTGATGCTTTCTCTGTGAGTGTCCGTGACACATCCACATGACAGCAAAGGCCATCAGAGACCAATTGAAAAATGTCTGTTTCATAACTGTCTCATCTCACACGAGAACTGACTCATCCTCTGGGAGTGGCTCCTTCTGGGCTGCGTACCATGACATTGTTTTTATCTAAAGAGCATTTTTGTTGTTGTGGTTGTTGTTGTCATTCTTCACAACACATGATCAGCAAAACCATAATCATCACGCACTCTCTCACTCTAATCACCATGGCACCTGTGAGAGGATGGCCAAGAATAGCTTCTTCTTTTGGGCTCTGGCGCCTCAGCACAGAGTGGGGATGCATGGCTCTCTTTGTTCTCACGCGCACCAAACACCTCAAAACCAGCTGCCTTGACTCCCTCAACTTTTGCTTCCCCAAAATGTAATGAGAGCTCCCCGTCCTCTTTCTTGTCACACCTATTATGCAAATCGGCACCGTGGTAATAACATACCTGGGGACACAACGGTTTTTTCCCCCCCTCTTCTGTTTTATCATCCTTTGCTAACAACTATATTTGTGACTATCTGAGGCATCTGGTGGGGAATACTTTGGTAACAATGGAGTGCCTTAAAAATACAATCATATTTTACTTGTAAAACATTCAGCATCAAATTATCTCCAATTGACCTATCGCTTAGCCCCGCCCCCCTTAGTTACTGTTGCTAACTCAGACAAGTTATCAGAGCTGAGAAGACAACAATTTACAATGGCAGCTATCAGAGTCGAAACTATATCCCAAGAGGCTCTAGACAACTTATGGAGACAAAAGGACCTAATTTCATCTAGAAGCCTTCTAAAGGGACTTCATTATGCAATGGAGGGATATGTATACAATTTTAAACTAGAAATGGTAGATAACAAGCTTAAATTTGAGGAGAGAATTTACAATCAATGCAATGGGGGGAAGTCTCATCTCACGGTCATCAAGATTGCAGATAAATACATCCAATACCAGCATTGTTCATGCACTGCATGGGAAAGATACAATTCATTCATCTACAGTTAATTTAAGTAATCTGGAGAGGCACTGAGGTGTAGGCCTACGTTTATTAACTAGCATTAACCTGCCCCTGACAGGACAGTGTCCTAACTGTCTAGCTAGTAATTGTAACGGTGTTCATTACTGGCATACGTGTGTCATGTTGTCATGTTAATCCATTATTACACCTATGTAAACTTGTGCATATCGATTGTTTAATAAAATGGCCGATTTTTAACAAACTGTCCGATAACTGTCAAAGCTACGCTAGTGCAGCTAGTGAATAGCTAACGTTAACGTTAGCTAGTTTTAACTGAGATAACTTGCCTAAGCCTAGCATAACATCAGTGGTGAAAGTAAGCAAATGCTGTCAATAACAATAATGTGAATAATGAGTATGCCTTTTATCATGTAGGCTTAGTTGATTGCTTTAGCAAAGGGAAATTCCAACCTAACAAGAGTTGGCAGAAAGCTAATGAACGTAGAGTTCACTGTGTGGTCTGCCACACAGCTCAATCCACCGGAGACATTTGGCCCTGTCTGGTTTTAGTTTAGGAAATGAGATAAAATACACCCCATTGCCTTTCCTCTCATGATGCCTCGTATCAGTGTTGTATCTACCCCATGCACATTGTTTGACCATTTTTGGTCAACTTACATTACAGCAAACCCCATAAAACAAGTGAAGAATCACAGTCTCTAAGAACTCTATGGAGATGTAAACTCAAGATGTCCGGGTGCAGCTGTTACAAAACTGCCATTGGCCCGTCTGCGAAAGGGCGGGGCTTAGCAATAGGTCAATTGTGTTGAATTTTACCACTTTGTTAAAGTGTTAAAGTTACTCGACTGAAAATGATGTTAGACTTCAACTCAAATGTGCCACCACATTTAACAGAGGGGCTTAATTGCTCTTTAACATACTGTGAGTTTAATTTAGACCACAATGACAACATAGTTCTTCCGGCCTCTCGGTCTGCATCAGAATAAGTCAACACTTTTGATTTTGACAATCCATTTTTCACTACTACTGAAACACATATTTTCTAGGCCCAGCTGAATACACATTGACAAGATAGGAAGGAAACTCCTGCTAAAGAACCCGGCTCAGAAGGCGGCCCATTGTACTTCACGTCAGAGGAGACAGAATGAGGAATGAATTATAGGCTGGTGAGGGACAGGAAAAGGCTGAGGAAGAAAAGCAGCTGTATGGGCATTAACCAATTTTTATATGCACAGCAACACGTGTTAAAGAAGAGGAATACATTATTGTCCTTGCATTGATACACCTGTTTGCTAAGTGTGGCGTAGAATATGCATCAGCTGAATCAGTGCATCAGTCTTTCAGCTGAATATGAATTAAAAGTGTAAATGGAATGTGGTCCTCCAAAACACAAATATTTAGTCATTTGTCGACATACAAAGAACCCATACGCCCATATTAGGCGTAAAATATAAGCTCTCATGAGATCTAAGCTAGTACAAAAATGAGGTCTCGCCACCTCTCCAGAATCTCCATAAATGTCTTCACTGAACTTTCTTTTGGTGCCAGCCTTTGCTTAGTGAAATATCTCATTTGTACTGCTTTGCAATGCAAATTGATTGGCGAAGAAGCTGCAAATGGATATGTCTTTCCACCTTTACCTAAAAAATGATAAAACAGAAGGCAGGTCCCAGTGAGTGCTTAATTCATGCATACCAGAGACATAATGTGACATTAATGCAATTTGTTCTGGGCTGGGAGCCCAGCTACACTTATCTAGCAGTCAAGGGCCGAGTTCCCTCTTTTTATACCCATACATTACGACGCTTAATGCAGCTCACTAGGTTTCAGGCAAGGGCCCTTATTAGATGTGACTGAATGATAATGAAATGGCCTAATGCAATGTCAAAGTGGTTGACACGACACAAAGGGGAGGCCTGGTGAAACTCTTAATCAGCTGAAAATGTCAGAGGCCTCACCTTGGGTCCAAATAAGTGCAAATGCAGGGGATTAGCTCCCATTCCGTGTCACTTGGCAAAGAGGGGTAGGGGGGGTGGTGGCGGGGATGGGAAGAGGGGGTCTGCTATGCTGTCAAAATTTAAATGTGCTCACCGCTGTGAACAACATCCACATCCTGCTTTGAAAATGAGTCGCGACTGTCATAAAGCGTCATTGATAACCTTACATAGGGTGAGTAATTAATTAATACGTCCTAATGTACATTGTCTCAGCTGTTTCTGAAGAAATGTTTCCATCTGTGCTTGAGATTTAGCCACATGAATTCCGATCGATATAGTACTTCAGGCTACCATTACTTCCATGGATTCATGATAGTTTTCATTACACAGCTCAGAAACCTGAGGGTGTCTCTGAAGTAATCAAGTCTGATAACACTGTTAATAATGCAATGATTCACTCCTTCCCTGGTCTATAAATCTGACTCCAGCGCATTAGCGTGCAGGTGGGCCTCAGTGGACCTAGCACAGACTGAAGACTTCATTTTGCACCACAAATGTTCGGCGAACGTCCCTGCTGAGATCCTCGGCAGACATAAAAGCTGAGGCTCGATATGTTTACAAGCATCCAACACGTCTAAAAAAAAAAATGAAAAGCAATGAACCCTACTCTCTGTTTTGGTGTGTGTGTGTGTGTGTGTGTGTGTGTGTGTGTGTGTGTGTGTGTCACGGCTAAAAACAGCTGTATATTATGGATGTGATTTAAAAAAAAGGTTGGTCTTCACAAACTGCCTCAGCAAAGGCCAACCGAAGGCCGAGTAATATGTGTGCGGCGGAACGACAGCTAATATCAAAGGTGCCGCTAACGCTATCGGATAATATTGTGCTGAGGCTGTGGGCATCCCTTTGGGTATCAGGCCAGTGATATAAATCCATGGGCCAATTTATTGTTCACTTAGGAGAGGCAGGAATAAAATTAGTTGCATCAGAGTCTTTGTGCATGAAACTGTAAATTAGAGTTTACTACAGGGGTGATGAATAGGCCGGTCCATGAGGCCTCCTTGGCCGCTGGTTTACAAGCTTGGTTTTTTTTTTGGTTTCCTGACCACGTTTATTGTCTTCATTGTAATACTGTAATTAAATTCTTATTGCATACACGTTATTCAGGCAATTTTATTTTGATGTTGGCATGTAATAATGCTTGCGCACAGACCCGGCTTCAAACTCGCTGTCCATGCCAACGGGCCATCAGTCTGCAATGAAATTTCACTGGCGTTTTTATCTATGTATCAATACAGGGCGTCTATACTCAGACTAGTTTCTACGTCCACTGCTGATATGGAGGGTGATTCAATCAAATAAAAATCGAATGACTTGGTCCGGTTCCTCCCTGATTGGAATTGTATGCTTGTTTGCCAACACACACACACACCCTCCTCACACACACACACACACACACACACACACACACACACACACACCCTCCTCACACACACATAAATGGGATGTTTGCCTGCCCTCCACATTTAGAGGCCTGTTGAGGACCTGGACATGTGTTTAGTAAAAACCACAGTGTTTGCACTAAACTCTCTGGACATTATGAATAGTTAAATCAATACAACAAGCACCCTCATAAATCAGAGGGACATGTGCTTAGCTTAGAGACCCGATGTGCTGTAAATGTCCAGCATTATGCTCCCACTAATTGGCAACTTTTTGTGCTGTTATGACACTATACAATTACATACATTCATTAATTTAAAAAAAAAGATTGGGATGAAAATTCAATCATACAAGTTGACTTTCCCTGGCATTTTACATGATCATTTTTAGAAACACATTTTAGGGCGTGTTCCCTTTGGTTTTCTTTGCAAAAGCCATGTGTTTCCCATTACTTTTTGACAAACATCCCTGGCTTCCGATTGGCCTCGGACCATCACATGCCTAATGTGACCCAGACGACGCGTTGCGGCCCTCAGTGTGATAAGCACTCCTCTGTCAGAAGAGCAGCATTGTTAACAGATGGTAATGTAATAACCTGACCCCATGACCTCTGGTAGCTGCGGCGGCAACCTCCTCCCCCGCTGGATGAAATGTTAAGTGTGTCCCAGACAAGTTGTCAACAAACACATTTGAAGCCAATAAATGGCAGCCGGTGCGGTTGTTCAACCCTGCGAGGCCCAGCCCATTCATCAAGCTGAAGGCTCACATGATGAGGTGTTTGGTGGTCGGCAGTGACCAGCTATCTCCTCCGAGGACTCCTGTGCTTTTCTGGGCGTACACCCACCAGAGCCGATGCTATGTGCATATGCAGCCCCCCCCCGCCCCCCCCCCCCCCACCCCTCTGGAGAAGAAACAGCATCGTGAGTTTGGGGTCGAGAGGATGTGGTTGGAAGGTTTTGGCCAGTTGAAACTGATGAGGAGCTGGAATGCATTGACAGAAATGTTTAAGAGGTACACTCTCTTTCTTTTTGCTCTTTCTCACTCTCTCTCGCTCTCTCTTTGCACTTTCTTTCTCTCTCTCTCTTTGCTCTGTCTCTCCCCCTCTCTCTCTCCCTTTTCTGTCTCAGGGCTTTGCATCCACTCATGCATTTGGGATTCTGTGCAAGACTAGCTTTTACTGGCGGGTTCCATTTTTCTCCACAAGGTCAGGACGCATGGTTTAACAGTTCCCCATAAATTATAAATGTGCACAAACAAATCCTTTTGTAAACAAGCTAGGTAATTTAAGTAAATATGATGCTTGTGCATTTGGTACAGCTTGGGACAAAGTAGGTGCTCGCTCCTTCAAAGAGAGATGCTCTGCTAGTCTGTTTGGGATGGAAGGTTACTATTCTGGGAAAGCAGGCCCATTTTTAGAGATGCAGCATATTTGATTTTCATGTGTGATTACTCCCAGTCCCTATGACCACTGATGGTAGTTTTGAAAGCCTTAATGGAATAAAACAAAACTGCTATGAAAAGCAAGTCATTTTTACTGCAATTTTTTACAACTAGCAATCAGCCTTCTCCGACCATAGGTGTAACATGTGCCTTGGGCTCACCAGCTTTGCTTTGGCCAGACACATTTGGGGACCTCTACCCTTGTCTCTACATCCTTCTATGTGATACCAGAGGACCCTTGTGTTGACATCTAGGGCGGCGCCTACTGTACGTGTTCACGGTTCGCTAAGGAGCCCAGATTTACTTAATGCAGGCGGCGTGATTCAATTTCCCCCAAGACAGTGGGCGCTGTGTGCTTCCCTGGGCCATATGTCTCCTGGGCACAATTATATTTTCAACTCCACTTGAACCCAATGCCAGGTAAACATTTACCACGGATAAGCAGCATGCACAATTAATTAACATGTAATTATGCCATTATGACTGGTAGTGAAGCAATCCATTCTAATTACTCCTCCCTGCAAATTTCCCTAAATATTTTCCAAACCAAGTTACCATTGTTTTATGGCGGTGCTTCGGTGCCCTGCCGGTAATTGCTGCCGTCTGACGTGAAGGGGTTGATTTCCCACTAACTCAACTTACGTTAGCAGAGCAAAGTAAAAAAAAAAAAAAAATGAGGATTCCATAATGTTATAACCCTCCAGAGTCATCCGGTTTTACATTTCCTTTTAGCACATGAAGCAGAACGTATGAATATATGCACTACATGGAGAGAATTACCTTGCTCTGCGGCATGGCATTACCTTGCTCTGCGGCAATGACATTCATTGAATTGACCTGTTGCATCTGACTGTAAATATACAGGTCTCCTTCTCTCATTCTCTCTCCACTCTCTCTCTCCCTCTCTCTCTCCACTCTCTCTCTCTCTCTCTCTCTCTCCACTCTCTCTCTCTCTCTCTCTCTCTCCACTCTCTCTCTCTCACTCTCTCTCTCTCTCTCACTCACATGTTCTGCCTGCTGTGGGCCTGGGACTTGGAACAGTTTGCGATGAGGAGGAATTAATTGCAGCCGGTCTGGAGACCTCCCTGTCTGCACACGTGTGTTTACGGGTGGAGCGCCGTGCCAGGTGTGAACGTACACTCCGTCCCCGGGCGCCAGAGCTCTGCAAAGTCACTTCAGAGACGCAGCGTCCTGGATCGCTAGACTGGAGTTTGGCCAAGTTTGAGAAAAATATTAGCAGAGCCACAGACAGGCAGAGAGGGAAAGGAAAGAGAGGGAGAGCAAAAAAAGTTTAAAAAAAAAAAAAAAAAAAAAAAAAGCGAGACAGAGAGAAAAAAGTTTTACAGTGGCATAATGACGGATAACAATGAAAAGGTAAAGATTTAGCGAGCACGTCTGGTTGCGGCAGATTTTGCCGAGTTGAGTCGCTTCTGAGCGGCCCAGAGCTCTATGCGAGGAGTCTGCCCCGAAGTCTGAGAGTCAGCGAGAAGACTATTTCTCTCGCACCGCACTCTGACAGCACTCCGTGGAGATTTGGGTGATGCAAATTCAAGTATGTATATTTGCCATGCCATGCCCACAGCTAGCGTGCCCCCGCTGTGCCACCCCTCAACACCTGCTTCTTTTTCCTGCCCGTTTTTTTTTATGTGCCTGCCGCTTCCTTTGCTGGGAAACGAGCACTGTAATCAACTTCTGAAAGTATCAAAATTGCATAACTGCTGGGATTTTGCACGTTCGTCTCCCTCTCTCTTTCGCTCGCTCTCCCTCTGACATCTGAAACCTGATCTAAAGGATGGGACTGGGCGTAATGATGCTGGCTGTTCACAGAGATGCCTCTTTCAGATTTTGAAAGTTGAGAGCGTTGAGAGGGAGGAATCTTATGTTTAAAATATTACCATTAATGTAACATAAGTCTTCAACTAGATGCCTGTGAAATAGTGCATGGAAGTCTTCCAAAAGTTTAAGAGGGAGAAATAAAATAAATGTGGCACAAGCGTGCTTCATTTTGCATTAGCACATTGGGGGAAACACATGCTCCTGTCCCAACCGTGTAGAGAATGGTTTATGTAGCGTCACATAGCAGGTCGACCTGGTAAACGCTGCGAGACGGGTATGAAAGCACCGTGGGAAATATAAGACCAGGCGAATATTAATGTGAAAAATAAAGCAGCTTGTCATACAACTGTGTGCTATTTCATTTTCAAAGGCCCGATTCCTTTTCCATGCATCCTGTGGTTGGCGGTACACGTAAAAAAAAACTTCCACATTTCTGCCAACAGAACAGGCCCCCGGTGATCAGATGTCCGTGGATTGCACGCAACGCTACATTGTTCTTACATCTAATATTTCATGTCAAAGGCACTTCAGAGAGGAGGAGACAATGTGTTCAGCTTCGTGCTTATTATAAAATGTAATACTGAAACTGGGTCATTTTACATCAATAAATAATTGTAATGATTGATTTTTTTTCTCTCCTTCTCTGCTGTCTGGCGCTTGTTCAGAAGGGCCATTGGGAATCAGTGCTTGATTTGAAATAGGGTGTCCTGCATGAAAGACAATGAAAAAAAAAAACACAATGAAAACATGGAACAAGAGGCCTGGGTTCGAGACACTCTATATCCCAGCTCAAAGAGTTGTGGGACTTCTCACAGGAAGCATATACATCTCTCGCTCCCTCTCGTTCTCTTTCCCTCTCTCTTTCCCTCTCTTTAAGCCATGTTGAATCTTTAATGAGGGGGCAGAGTGCATCATCATTACACCCCATTGTTGTGGGGTGAACCCCACTGCGTTTACTGCCTACCACTCTGCTTGGTGGGAAATTATCCAATTTCATGATTTCCTCTCCTCTTTACTGCCGTTATGCTAGGCTTGCCCTCAGCATGCTGGAAACATAGGTGTCGCAGGTCACGTTTGGAGTGTTAGAGCACCCTTATGTGTTGGGATTATGCTCTACCTTCTGAAATTCACATCATACATCATTTGGCAAGAAGAAGCCATGTTGGTTTACCAGACCTTGGAAATTTGCCGTGTGAATGTGTACGTTTTTCAATCCATTTTTATTCATTATGGTGCGTTTATGTGTGTGTGTCTCGCTGTGTGTGTGTGTGTCTGAGAAGGTTGGTGTGTGGTTTAGGTTTCTGTTTGCACCTAAATACGTGAGCACAATAATACATGAGCTGTTGCATGTATGTGTGACTGTGTACCTGTTTTCTCTTTTTTTTTTTCAACTGTAAATAATTTACCATTTTTCCACCTTCCCTCTCACCCTCTGCTCATGGTAACAGCTAGTGAAGAGCATGAGGAGAGTAATTATGGCAGGTACAGAGGAAGCCTCGTCTCCTTTTGGCCTCTCCAGTCCAGGGCATTGCTTGACCAACGCCAATACATTCAGAAATGCATCTTCACATACAGCACCAAGTGAGAGGGCTCACCCAGGGCCCTGCCCATCTTATAACAGCAAGATGGCCAGGGCTTTATTTGTGCCAGATCCTGCCGGAACCATATCCAGAAACGCTCTGCGTGACTGCCTGCATTACGGTACCCATTTGCGCGGATCCAGTACAAAAAATAATGACATAAGATTAAATATAATTATATAGGTTTTCATTTATTTTAGGGATAGTGTTGTCTGAGTCATGAACGTATCAATATCTGATAGTTTGTAGGATGTTAGATTACTTCAGGTGCCCATCCCAATCAAATATAAACTGTGGGCATTGACATGATAACCGTTTCAACTCAACAAGAAAAAACCCTAAACCCTATTTAGAGGAAGCCATGTTAAACAAAATTTCAGAAAATAAATGCATTGTTTTGCAATGTGTAGCCTTTGCATGGAAAGAAAATAATGTGTGGAACAGTTTTTTTAGAAATACAAACATTTTAAAAATGTTGATAGAGAAGAATCTGGGTTCAGTCCCTGATGGTTAACAGTCTAGGCCAGTGGTCCCCAATTATTTTTCCCCAAGGGCCAAATTATGTAAAGCAAGTGAGGCTGAGGGCCAACAACCCCCCCCACAAAAAAAAAATGACAGCGGTTAAAAAAAATAACAGTTTTTATTAGTGCTGTCAAACGATTAAAATATTTAATCACGATTAATCGCAAATTAATTAATCGCAAATTTTATTTTAATGCTCTTATCATGGAAAAGTGGATTGGCTTGCTTTATGCAATGTTTTATTTTATTGAAAAACAACATTGCCAAACAGGGGTGTACAAAATAAAATTATACGGTGCACATTTCAGACTCTGCTGAAAAGCTGCCCGTTGACATTTTCAGACAACAGTGAAGCTCGCTTCTTTTGCACAACTTTTAAAAGGTAAACTTTCTATTCAGAAGCTTTTTATCAAACATTTTGCCGTATCGCGCTCACCATCACTCAAACCGTAACGTTAGCCTACTACACAGTTTGCGAGGCCAAAAAGAACGTTAATCTTAAAAAAAAAAAAAAAAAAAATCTAAAATCTTTTTTTTTTTTTTTTTTTTTTTACGACGTCGCGGGCCAAAAATGTGCCGTACCCGGGCCGGATCTGGCCCACGGGCCGCCATTTGGGGACCACTGGTCTAGGCACTATCACAAGCTGTAAAGAAGTTTGGTGTCATATTAAATATTATCTGTTCTGTCAGTTTTGGGGACACCTACACACTCAGAATCCTCCTGCAAGCATCCGGCCTAGGTACAATGGGCAGCCTTTGATAGGAATGTGAAATACAGCCCACATAACACCACACAACACACACACCACACAACACATTACGCAACACACACACAACACACAACACACAACACACACACAACACCACACAACACAAAACACACACACAACACCACACAACACAACACACAACACACACATAACACCACACAACACAACACATAACACCACACACCACAAAGAATCCCTGAATATCATGATTGCACGAGCAGCTCAGGGACCAGGTACAGTGTCCGCAGGTGCCAATGAGAAGGGGGGGGATATTTCACCCTCTGAGTATCTGGCAACCCTTCCCTCAGCAACGGCAACCGAAGCCGGCTCATGCTGCTTTGCGGCGCGTCAGCAGATAAACAAGGCTCCGCCGTCACACGGCGAAAACATCTGCTTCCCTCTGCCTCTTCCCATGTCGTGGGCTGTTCTCCAACGACTGCACCTCCTGCGCACCTGTCCTCCCTCTCCTCGTGTACTACCCACGGCGACGACAGCTCCTCTGGAGGACCACAGAGGATTAGAGGACTGGGGAACGAGACCAAAGAAAGTCCAGTCAGTCTATGAAGAACGTAATGAGGTTTCGGGCACTGCCGAAAAGCTGATAATCCTCAGTTTTGGAGGGCGGATCAGTACTATTAATTAACCTGGCTGGGGCAGTTTTGTGTGTGTGTGTGTGTGTGTGTGTGTGTGTGTGTGTGTGTGTGTGTGTGTGTGTGGGAGAAGGGGGTGGTCTACTTTCAGAGGCTTGGCTGCCATAATTTGTCTTTGCACTTAACCACCTGACAAAAAGCTCACTTTATTTATTTATATATGTACCTCTGAGAAAAATGACCATTAATCACATGAAGGTTTTGTGCAAAGTTTTATTTTTTTTTCTCTTCAAAAAAAAAAAAAAGAATGTTTTTTTTTTCTAATTGCATAAGCAAGTCCAGATTTCACCGAGCTGTCATTAACCTTCAGTATGCTAATCACAGAAAACCTTTCCAGAGAACCAATCAGATGAATTTGGAAAGGTCACCTAATTATTGTAACCCGGCACACAGTATCTATTCAGATCATCATTGTAAACTTTCACATGCAAATATAACAACGGTGAATATGATGTATTTGCTTACTAATGCTCAGTATCCACAAGGCATACAATGCACCAGGCAACAGTCTTTTTTTCCCGCTTGTGTGCATATTAAGCAGAACTATTTGCTTGTCGAAAAACGAAAGCCTGTGTAAAAATAGTTTCCTCACATTATAGTGTAACCTGACCAATGTTCGCTTTTGGCCAAACGTTTTGTAGGTCATGATTTCCAACTGTCTTTTCATTCTGATGCACAGCCCACCATGCATTGCAAATGAGGGCCCTGGAACAAGCAACACATCTCCGGAAGTAGGCTGGATTCAGGCAAAAAATAGCAATTGGCAAAACATATTTGTTTGTTTATTTATTTATTTTGCACAGGTCCCCAAAAACATCAAAGGCTTCTTGTCATCTTTTATTCTGGTATCATGGTGCTCATTTAGGGGGAATATAACCCTTTCACAATGTCTCCATTCTATATGCATGTGGAGAGACGTCATTTGAATTTTAAAGAGCCAATGCATGTTGACACGAAATCAGGGGATGCATTTCCCCACGCTATTTGTGATATAACTACAGCCTGAACCGCAGGTTATGAAACAGGAAATGACTGGGAAATATGTTAATGCGTGTTGAATGTATTATATCAAGGCATTGACATGGTTGACTGGCAGAAAGAATAGAACCAGTGCCTAGTTCTTACAGCACAGGCAATTGTAACCCACCTCTTTTCTTTGGGCCTGGTTGAGCTGGCTTTTTTCTTTAAGACTTATTTGAAGCAAGCCTGCACACAATTCGATGCAGGTTAAGTTCTGAGACCAATATAGTGTTTTTCAGAAATTGATTTTTAGAATGGGGATGGGATGGGTTGGACGGGAGGTGATGATACTCATATAATGCTTGGCTCAGATTTTTTTCTTTCGGTTCCAGACCCTCTTAGAAGATGAAACCCAAGAAAAAGGCAACATGTAATTGGCTCCTGAAACCTAAGGCAGCCTACTTGGGGTTTTCAATCAGTTTCTGATAGAATCCTTTCTTCCAAAGGTGTTGGCATTATCTGTCCAAAAAGCTGTCGTCTTGACTCTAAAATAAAAAAAAAAATTAATGGAAGAATTTTAACAACTCCTCCCCACCCCCACCCCCCTTTCCCCCCCCCCCCCCCCCCCTAATGTTTTTTTATTTGGAACTGGCATCAATACTTTCTGATGGATTCTTTTGAACTGAGGCAGGAGACTTGCAGAGACAACATGATGAAAACTGTGCTTCCAGCTCTGAGAAATGCTGTCTTCCAAGGCTCCGCGCTTTATCTCTGTTCCAGAACTGTCCCAAAATTAGACACAAAAGTCCACATCAAAGTCCTAGGGTGTGCTTTAACCAGCCTATTCTTAGCCTTGCCAAAAAACATTTGCATCTTAAGAATTTATAAGGGGGTGTTATATAAACTGTTCATCGACTGAAGTATGAAATGATTAATAAACCCGAATGGCTGTGAGTTAAACTGAGTGATTGTGCGGTAATTGTGGGAAATATATTTCGAGCCGTCGAATGAAAATGCTGTGATTATCCATCCCTATGGAGCTCTCACAGTCATTACCAGAGCGAAACGTTCACCACTCCGGAGCGAGTTTAGAACCAGGCCTCTGCTGGTGAGTGTGGATTTGCAAAATATCCGATCAAGATCACGAAGACTGCTCTTTCTCTTTTCCTGCTAACCTATTTAGATCTCTCTCCAGAGGCACCTCCTGGATCAGATTTGTTAATAGTGGGAGGTAGGACTTGAGCCAGACTGCTGCGTGCGTTTGCAACACGACTTTGAAGTCGTCCCAGCGATGAGAGCGTTGTGTTTCATTGTCAGGAATAGATTTACCGCACAGTGTCTTTAAGTGCTTTCAGAGAAGTTTGGAGGGGAGAACATTTGTGCCCTCTCCCATCCATCTAATGCTGGGACATGTTGAGCGATTTTCGGGGAGGTGGGGTGGGGGGGACTGGATGAGAATCTTTGAAATGGAAATGGATGTGCGGAAGTCTTGGCGAGGGGTTTAAGGGAAGGCCTTCAGGGGTCACACGCACAGGCCTCTCCCCAGGACTCCTCTGTATCTTAGGGGCGTTCTTCCTGAACATCTCTTACTTACTCTATTTGCAGTGTAATGGGTAGCCCTGGTAAACTTAACAGTCTGCAGTAATCACGAGTGTTGTGGATGTAAACGGTTTTGTATTGGCATAATAAAAGAGTGCTGTGATTGTGTGTACAAACGTAACCAATGAGCTGTAGTGTTACCGTGTCTCACAGGTGTTTGGTGTGACGTATAGTAGGACTGCCCCATTGCCTTGTTTTCTCTCTCTCGCCGTCTGCTGTCCACTGATTGCTGTCCTCTCCCTCAGTTTTAGCTCCAGAAATCCGTGAACCTTGGACGTTATTGAACGCAGTATTTAATGCAGATGGGAACTTATCCAGGGAGGGTCTTTTGTAGGGAGCAACGGAATCCACTAGCGGCCTGTTTGCATTTGAGTGGCTACGTCTTTTGATGTTAGTATAAAGGAGCGTTGTCTTCCGTGGCTATTGCTCTGCTACAGGCATGTTTCCCGCCTGGAGAGTTTCTCCATCAGGCACGCAAGGTCCATTTTTCAGGTTTTGACCTCCGGAGGTATTGCTATACTTTGTATATATAACTGGGCATCGGAACTGGCCTAGCTATTGTTAATTTGACGTCATTGATGCTGCCGGTATCCGTCATTGATGCTACCGATCCTCGTTAGTCACATTGAATGGTTGCCAGACATAGTCTTTTAGCTGCTATTTAGAACAACTGCTGTTATTTATACTATCTATTGTCTGTACCTATGTATTGGGGGCTAGTGGACTGCCCACTGTCCCTCGTTGGTATTTTTGTATCTGCTTTTACTACTGTGACATTAAATTTCAATTTATTATACTTTTGCCTATTGTGTGTGTTTAAACCAGCCACAAGCTTGAACAAACCTGTGCTAAGTTAATTCATTTTTAATTACTGCCCTCCTGGGCTGGCGTAGTCTGCTACTTCACTATTATATAGTGGTAATTATTAGTATCTGCCTTTCCGGTCCCTTACAGCAGTACTGCAGCTTGTCTGAGGCAGGGAGTGGAAAGACACCAGGCAAGGCAGAGGCAACGGGAGAGTGTACCTAAATGGCTGAATGATGTTATACACACACCGGACGTGATTAGTTAGTGTTTATAATAAGGGCCAGTGGGAGATGAGAAAGTGTGACCGGTGACTAAGTGGGTCATAAAGTGGCCGTGAGGCTCAGGTGACATCCTGTGTGTGGGGGGAAAGAGAGAGAGAGAGTGTCTGAAAGAGATCAAATGTGTATGAGATAGAGAGTGTAAATGTGTAAGAGGAAAAGAAGGAGTGTGTGTGAGGGGAAGAGAAAAAGAAAGTGTGTGTGTGTGAGAGAGAGAGAGAGAGAAGAAGAGAGAGAGAGAAAGAGAGACAGAAAAGGAGTGAGAGTGAGAGAGAGAGAAGCAGAGAGAAATAAAATGAGAGAGAAAAAGAGAGAGAGAGAGAGAAAGAGAAAAAGAGAGAGAGAGACAGAAAAGGAGAGAGAGTGAGAGAGAGAGAAGCAGAGAGAAATAAATGAAAGAGAGAGAAAAAGAGAGAAAGAGAGAGAGAGAGAAAGAGAAAAAGAGAGCGAGAAGGAGAGAGCGAGAGAGATGAGTGCATATGCGTGTCTGTGGGTGAAAAGCCGTAGGGTGTGTGTGTGTGGCAGCCCTACCCTTCCATTACCCGTTCCCCGCTGAGGGCCATGTGCCTCATGCATAGTCAGCTCAGAGCCCAGTACGAGCACATAGCTCTCCCTCTCACTCTCGCTGGATGCACAGCCATCGCTGATAGGCTGCCCTCTGTCTAAGAAGACACCAGGAGAGAGAGGGAGAAAGGGAGTGAAGGAGAGGAAGAGAGAGGAAAGTAAGGGGGTGGCTAAGGAGGTAGGGAAAGAAAGAATGAGAAGACAGAACACCAGAAATTGGAGAAAGATAGAAGGAGAGAAGGGAAGGAGAGAGGAAGAGAGAAATGCAGGGTGGGGGGAAGAGAGAGAGAGAGAGAGAGAGAGACGAGAAGGAGAGGAGTGGAGAAATGCACCACCTGCCGTGAATGTGCACCGACCTGCCATGCCACACCATTAACTATCCTCATATGCTGTTTGACTGTACACACACTTTCTCATTCAGTTCAAATAAGCAGGAGAAACCACGCCACGGTTGTCCTTAGCAGATCCGACGGGGACAATTCATTACAACAGTTTACAGTACATTTCCAAGTGGCTTTCTCCCCAGTGACTGATAACAGCGATGATGAATAAGGGATGATGTTCTTATCTCGGTGCATGCCACATTTCTTTTCCAGAGCCCATGAGAGCCTTTCCTCCAAGAAAACATGTCGGGGGGGCTGTCGGGGGGGGGCTGACAGAGGAGCGCAAGCATCACCTCTGACCAGCCAATGGCGCTGTTTTTTTTTTTTGCATGCCAGCTGCTTTTTTGGAGGCTGTGTGTGTCTTTTTTTCTCCCCTAAGACACCAACAGCCGTTGAAATTCAGTGGGGATGATTAGCGCATAGTTTTATCTTGACCTCCAAGTCTATCTGGAGATGAAGGATTTATCCATGGCTTTCCTCCACGATCCTGCCATGGCTCGCGCAATCATCTTGAGATGTCGGCTCTTAGCATCGTCTGCTTTTGGTCATCGGCCTGTGAGCCTGTCATTGTTTCCCAGCAGCCTTTGAGCCTGTCATTGTTTCCCAGCATAACTCCTTTTTACAGGGGTGGGAGGATTAGAATGCTTGTGCATTTGAGAAGGTTTGTTTATCATTCCAATTCATCATTAATATCTCGACCCTGTGTTGAAATAAGCCTTCGTGTCGAAGTTAGATATAGCTCGACACTCCCCATAGGGTACTAAAGTGGTATTCTTCTGTTTTCACACATGCCCATTTATCATGTTCACATCAACACACTGGCTTGGCCTTTTATCACTTCGTCAACTATAACATCACAGTTTTGTGTGAAAATACACACAATTGTGCGATTATAGTTTAGGAAATCATTTTGAAACGCTAATGAAAGGGCATATAGTCGTGGAAACATTGCTCTGTAATTGGCAGCATTTCAGCAAGCCTATGACAAATGAAAATTAACCAAGCAACTAAGACAACAAACCAAGCCGCGATGCTGCAGGATGTTTCTGTGCTTGTCTATTTTTTCACTGGTGTGTGTGTGTGTGTGTGTGTATTTGAATGTGTAATTTATAAATGTGCGTGTGTGTGTGTGAGAGAAAGTTTTTGTGTGTGTGTTTTCATCCGTGGTGATTTTTCCGTGTATGTTACCATATGCGTATCCGTGTAGAGTACGCTGTGTTTTTGTGTGTGTCTTCGCATTCGAGAAGGAAAGAAAACATGTGAGGGAAAGGGAGACTTGCCCTAGTTTACAGCGTTCGTGACTCACGGCAGGATCTGATTGCCTTTCTTCTCGACTTGATGTTTAATTAACTTTGTTTTTTAGAGAAGAAATGCACCGACAGACCGCTTTGATATAAAACAAATGGCGCGCATATTGTGTTCCCCCCCCATCCCTCCCCAGCTCACGGTGTGCTGAGCTTCTCGGGAAAAGACAGACGGGGTAGCCGCTCCATCGAGCCGCTCTCCAACGCACACCCGGCTCTCTCCTCCCCTGCAGTGATACTTCATATTACTCGCAGCAACATGACTGCTGTCAAACTCAGTTTCAAAGTTTGTCGTCCGCCCAAACACTAGTGTACATTCGAAGCCTCTGGTTTCGACCTCAGTGCGACTGAGCGCCAGAGTGGATGGGGTAGATTTGTCGAGGAGAGGAAGAAAACAAGGAAATGATTGGCTACATATGAATGGAGAACCTTTGTCTTCCTCCAAACCCCCCACCAAACAAGCCCACCCTCAGTCATCACAGTCAGGGGGGGAAATTGTCACTAGCGACCATCACTCCCCCGACCCAGAAGAGATAAACAAATTCCATAATTAAGACAACTGTGTCAGATAACACGTAGGTTGCCCTGTGTCTGCACGTCCATATTAGGGGAAATGTTTTTGCAATGTGTGCTGTTTTCGTACGGTGTAATTTCTTATCGTCCCCCATTAGGTCGGAGTAGATGCAGGCTAAAAGGATACGCTCTCCAGACGGCGGGGAGGAGAGGCTATGTAAATACAGACCTTCGCCACTATTAACCGCCGGTGGAAATTGAATATATTAGCCGGGCCCTCCTAATCAAAGCAAGCTGGAGAACGAAACTGTGTAATTTATGACATGTTAAATTTGGCCCGCTTTTCCTCTCCCTGCCCCGAAATAAATCTGAGCTTAAAAAGAACAACACGGGGGTGAACGGGCCCCCGAATTATAAGTATGGGAATGTTGTTTTCCTAGCGATAAGCACGCAGAGCCTGTGTGTGTGTGTGCGTACGTATATTTTTTTCCTCCCCTCTCCACCGCGTGTTTATTTGTTCGGTGTTGAGTTCACTGGGCTTGTAGTTAGCCTTGGGTCCAGATTGCCTGGCTTGGACGGCTCCAGAGCCGCGGCCCGGCCCACATTGATTAGGTTTACTGAGAGGAAACAGACAATCTCCCCTCCACTGCCTGGGCTCCGTGGAAGGGAGAGGAGGGGATGGGGGGGGGGGGGGGGAACTTCTGCACCCTAATCCACCATCATTAAGGGCATGGGCCGTTCGTCTCTGCAGCCTATAGTTTTCCTGCTCCATATGGTGCTTTTTAACAAGCAGTCACAAGGGACGTTTTGCCATTTAACTCTAAATTTTACCAAAGGTGTGAAAAAAAGGGGGTTTGAAAAATAACTCATGCAAGCTGTTTTTTTTCCACGTAATGGAAGGCCTGTGTCTCCCCCGTGGCCTTGAGGAAAGGCGGACTGGCAAATTAGAAGAGAAGAGAGAAGAGACTCATAAAGCTTTTGTTTTGCAGCGGTTTTCTATTTGTTCATGAAGCAAGATGCCTGCGACAGCACTATTGTCTAAGAGATTACATTCATTGATCATCCTAATACAGCGTGTGTGTGTGTATGTAGAGTTTAGGCCCTAGCTCCCTGTTCAGCGACCACCAAGATGCTAGAAGATACCAGAAGAGTTGGGAGCCTGCTGGTGCGTTCAGCTAAATCTATCAAGACATTTGCGTATATGCACACACTTGTGTTTGTGTGTGCGTACATACAGTATGCATGCTCGCGTGTGTGTGTAACGAGCACTTATAAGTGTGCATGGGAGTGCGCATGCATTACTTGTGCGTGACGGGTTGTGTAATTGTTTGCATTGGCGCCACTGCTCTGTGTCTCCCAGGAGGTCATGACCCAGGAAGAGATATGTTAAAAGTTAATGAGAGCGCAACACTTTTCTATTTATTCCCATGCTCACCTCGGGCTGTCTGCTACAGTTTTTCCCTTTCCCAGTAGTCTCTCTCTGTGTGTGTGTGTGCTTGTGTATGTGTGTGTGTGGGTGTGTGTGTGTGTGTGTGTGTGTGTGTGCTTGTGTGTGTGTGGGTGTGTGATCCCAGAACAGGCCGTGGCCATTTGCTTTTGAATTATGCAATATTTTGTCAACACAAATCCCATCAGGCAGGGGTCGACGGTAAATATTTACGGCAAAACTCTTTCCAACTGTAAGTCATAAAGTCCCGTGTATACTAGCAGGGTCACCTAACACCAAACAAAAAAGACGCTCTCCCTCTGGAAGCTTTCTGGGTTGGCAGCCAGCATTTCCAGTGTGTCTCTTTTTAGGTAAACAGGGCATGGACCTGTGATGGCAGGGGGGGGGGCAGGTGGGGGGGGTTGAGAACAGCTGGGCCGAGGCTGCAAGGCTGCACTCCTAACATGGGAACTGGGCCACAGCCCCCCCCCCCCCCCCCCCCCCCACCAAGGTGGCCAAAATGGCCGCTTGAAAAACTAGGAGAAAAAGGACAGAAGCTCAGCACAGAGGATGAGTGATTGGGTATGGGGGCGAGCGAGGCTGTCTCAGCTCTCTAGTTGTGTTTTTGGATAGCTGTGTGCTTTGGGAAAAAGCCATATAAAATTGCATTAGAGAAAAAGAAGGATAGGTGATACACTTGCGGCACACCGTGGTTTACTCGCCGCACCAAAACTGCTCCAATTTCTCCTTTTTAAGGGAAAAGAAAAGTATCTGAATACTTCCCAGTCTTTCACAGCACAAGAGGTAAAGACTAGGAGGCCCCCTCTCAACCATATGAGATACTGCAGTTCCAAAAGTAAAGGATGCAGCTATCAATTTAGCACTCATGCTCAGCCAAGCACCAAAATTAGTTGTGGAGACGAAGTGGGGTTTAAATAGTGGGAAGGCGAGCGGGGAAGAGGAGGATGTGATGCTTGTCAAATGGATTCCACTCTATTAACGTCTTGGTCTGTCACACTGCTGAAGCCCCAATCCCACCAACACCCCCCATCCACCCCACCCCACCCCACCCCCCTCCATCCCATCATTCTCCCCACTGTGGGCCCTCTCGTTTTTCATTTCATTTGCATTCTTTTCTTTTTTTATGATCTCATACTCTTGAACTCTCTCTCTCTCTCTCTCGGTCACTCTTTTTTCAAGATTGTCCTCGTTTCTTTATCCATACTGTCTCAGAATCCATTGTGGCTTATTATTTATTTATTTATTTATTTCAGGAGAGGGGCCATTTTGTTTTTTCGGTTTCTCTCCCCGTGTTCCAAATGCACTGTGATCTCCGCCTCGTCAGACATGTCTGCTGCCTCGCATGGGGAAATGGTGAGACACGCTGAACTGCTCACCACTCACAGTCCTGTCACTGATGGCACGCTAGATTGAAAAGTTTAAAGTGAAAAGTTCCTCCCATCATAGGCTCTCTCTTCTTCCTCCCATCACAGGCTCTCTCTTCCTCCCATCACAGGCTCTCTCTTCTTCCTCTGCGTGGACTTCATGATCTCTTGGCCATTAAATGATTTGACGCGTAATTTCTTGCCGCTTCCCCGGCGCTCGGCTCTGTCTCCCGCTCTACCGAATCTCCCATGCATGGCTGGAGGGCTGCCGTGTAATTAATACATCAAGACCATCACAGGTCCTGGCTCGGCTTTGAGAAGGAGCTGTGAACGCCGTGTCTGTCGGAAAAGTGGAAGAAAAAAGGACTGGGGATTTTTCATAAAAAAAACCCAGCTCCTAGATTTTGATGAAACCAACTGGGATGCAATTATCTCCGAGACAACAATTAGAGGCTTTCCAAGACGGCGCTATCGCTAACTTGTCATATTTCTGTATCACTTCGATGTATCAGACGGTTTATTTGGCTGCCAGATCATGGGGCTCCAGAGCCGCGGGTAGGGAAATAGGTGCCAGGAAAAAAGGAGGGATTTTTTCTATAATGACGGCGACGGTGAGCCGCCTCAACGTTTGGTTGCAGATTGAAAAAAGAATGAGACCTGACGTGTCTTCTTGGGTAAATCAATTCCCTAAAGTACGTCGCAAATGTTCGCAGGCTTGAAAGATGATCACTTTGGAAACTGCGGCTGTGTTTTCAGTGTCTTTTTCTGCAAGTCTTTACGTTCGTAGCCCATCACCTCGCATGAGAAAACGTGTGGGACGGAAGTACTCTAAAGCGGAAACAAAGATACGCGAAAGTTGCCAGGAAACTGTCTTGCTCCCGACAACATTCGTTGCGTCTGTGCTGCCTTCACGTATCACGAGAGTCGACGTGCAGAGGTGCCTGGTGCTCTGACCCCGCATGGAGGAATAGAAGTGAGTCGATAGAGACTAAAGAAAAGGAAGTCAGACACCATTTGTTTCTGCCACTCAGGGCCTTGAAAGATCTGTCGTTGTTCTCTGCGTGTGGGGAGTGGGGGGCAAGGGGGGTGGGGGGGGTGTATGCCAGTGAAAGAAGTACACTTTATCCATCAAGGTCTCCTCCATGGCAGTCTGCCTGCTCTTTCCCAGGTGCACAGAATTACTCATCTCTACTCCACACACTGCAACAGAACACATAGTTCTGCAAATGTATCGCACATCTCTTTTGTTTGTGGCGGTTTGGGAGTGTGGGATGATGTTCGATGTCTGCGCTATTCATCCTTGCAGAGCGGGCAATGTGGATAATTTCTGTGGCTGGATTACTAAAACAGTTATTTCAAAATGTTCAATTCTGCTATGACTGGTTTATAACAGGACATCCCACAATTTACCATGATAAAACACAGAATAATGGATTTCATATGCTTGTGGTTTGGGTCATCAGAGAACAGACTGTTCAAATATGGACTCCACTGCAGTAAGCTATGCCCAGCTAAAGGTATACGGTAGATCTCTATGGGCTATTTTGCCAATGCTGCATATCTCTGCAGTAGTCTTAAGAGCAGGGCATCACCTGGGAGACAATTTGTTTATCGTGCTGCGAGAGTAATGTATTCTCTCTGCTCTGTGTGTCTCTCTCTCTCTCTCTCTCTCTGGCATGTGAAATTGCCGTGGAAACGGCGGCGCCCGCGAGCGATGAATGGCTCTGTCTCTGGCGCTGAGGAGCGAGCTGCGTCGGAGGCTAATGATTTGGCCCCTTGCACACTGGAACTCATTAGAGCCTCTATTGTTTGTGCTTGTAAAAAGACGAGGGGGGTGGCGGAGGGGTCGAGGTTGACGTCCTGTAGCTGCCTTTGCCGCCTGTGTTGAGGGGATAAGTTAGAGCACGGAGGTGGGGGGGGGGGGGGGGGGGAGGTGTGAGATGGCCCAGAGGAAATGAGATGGGTTTCAGTCACCTTCATCGGTGGAGGGAGAAAGAAAGGTCCAAATGCAGGTCTAACTAGATCCTTTGAATCATGGTATAATTACTTGAGGGTTTTTGAAAATGGGTATATGGGTTTACCATATGTGCGTGTGTGTGTGTGTGTGTATGTGTGTGTGTGTGTGTGTATGTGTGAGAGTGGACAAGAAAAAAGGGAGGAAAAGAGGGAAGGATAATAAAATGTAACTATGTTGACTTTACAGCTGTGTTTAATGTTCTGATAAATCTGGATGAAAAGTCCATTTTCCCGTCCAAAAGTAGCACCTCTTTGCTGGTCAGTGGAGTAATGAGAAACAGGCCAAACTTTCACTTGTGGTCCGCGGCCGGAATCTTTCTTCACTGTTTTGATGGCTCTGCCTTCCCTGACAGTGCCCTTCCCTCCCAGCTTTAAGGAGCCGTCAGCAAGGGCACTCGCATACAGAGAAGGAGAAGATGATTAGTGTGTGACCTTATGTGTAATTAGCGCCAACTGTGAAATTTTCTTGAAAGGCAATGAATCACTGAGGGGGGTGGGGGAGAATCCACAGGGGAAATGTTACCTGAGTGAATAGGTGAGCTGTGTAAATCAATACTCCCTTTTGACCCAAGTAGCAAGACACAAAACGCTTCAGGAACAAGAATGAAATGACATTGCTCAAAGAGTTTTTTTTTCAAAAAAGGGGGAAATATATATATTTTTTGTCATGACTTCCTCAGGAGCAAAGCCTGCCCGAGCGCGTTGAGCTTTATTGATTCTGACACATCATTATTTCCTCTTTTCTGCTGCAGACAGACCAAAATATGAAATGGCCTGGCCGCTGTGCTTGATAGTTGCCGAGGCAGTCTCAACGTTTCCTCCCTCCACAAACCGTTAATTGCTAAAGTTCATCTCCGGGCCTATACTCTTTCCTAGCCTACCTCATACAACGTGCATGTTCCTGCCAGGAATCCACACAGGGGGTCACAACCTCCCTTTGTTTGAATTTATTCCAACCACACACACCCCCTCCCCCAGACCATGGCCTGTTTGTTCTGATTAGCTGGTAATGCATCATTCACCTTCATTCATATGAAGCTGACCAGGCTCATTTTAATACGTTACCCAAGGTCAAGGAATTTATTAAGCATTCAGAGATAAAATCAATAGCCAAATCAGTCCTTGGCATGACGCATCCAGTGCATGAACAAACAGATATGGCTGCCGCTAATATGGGGCTACCTAAAGCAATGTAAGGCTGTGCGCAGGATAATAGAAAACAAGCAATACAGTTTTATCAAGCAGTTGCAGGAGTCTTAAAGGCTCCTGGGTTGTTTCCTGTTAGGTCTTCTCAATGTCAAACGAAATATCTGCGGAGACACAAACGGAATTAATTTGTGTTGGGCCGTGTGCCAGAGCGTTTATCGTCTTCGTATTGTTGACCTAAGTAGAAAGGTAGTGTGCAGACAGGCTCAATACGCCACGGCCGCTGTCACAAAGGCATTTTATACATCCTCTCATCTCTCTCACACATGGCTGGGAGAGTACCTGCCAGTACAATAGGACAGGTTGAAATGTAATGTGCTGCTTGAGAATGAATGGATGTTCTTCTACAGAAAAAAAAACCTCGTTTAATGGTAGTATTTAAATGCGGCAGGAAAGTCTGCTACAGCTTCTGTAACCCTCCTGTTGTAATTGTCCTAATTCACCGAGAATGGCCTTTAATCATCCACTATAATTGGTTTCTGTGCCCTTACCTCAACAGTGAATAATGTTTCTCATAGTTTTAATATACAGACTTCAAGGTGTAATTAAAAATATATGGAAAGAGAGGTGTCTCTTCAACAGCACTGTGAGAGTCACCGGTCAAGTCACGTTAATGTGTTTTATCTTTCTGGCAAATGCTTTTTGAGATTAATATGGCTGTAATTATTATTTAAATGGTTTTTGTTTTTAAATGAGAACAACCATGTTAATGGTAGTGAGTGTAGAGTCCATGCTTAAAGATCTTTTTCAAGTAATAAAAAAAGATTGAAAAGAATGATAGCTGTCATTGTCACTGTTTATAGAGTGTCTGCCAAACGAATAGGTTCAGTGATATAGATTTCTGTGTTTACTGAAGTGATGCATCCGGTACATTGGAGAATAAATATCAGACTCTCCTAATGGTCTCTCTTGTCACACATGTTCGAAATGTGTCTGCAGCTGTCATGGTTAATGTGGACCTACGCAGGTAGATGAGTTGTATGTTCGGTGTGGATGAACTCCCAAAACGGTTGTGTTGCATGTTTGTCTTTGTAGTATAAATACGTGACTCTTGTTTGGCCCATCTTGAGTGTCTTGTGTACATTAAAGTTTATTTACATACCAATCAACCAGTTTGTCTTGTGTACTGATTTGTCTGTAAAAGTCACAGGTTGTACTGAGCTCTTTGCATGAAATGTTGCGTTCGAAGTGGATACATTCCAAGATAAGATGCTTTGGCCAACACACAAACAGTCCCTCACTAGTTTGCCACTGGGGAGATGTAAGTGCCACTTTGGTATTTCAGTAGCAAAAAAAACAAGTCCAACGACGCTGTTGGAATCCTTTGCCTGGTCCCACTGTGTTGATATTGGCCTGGTGGAGCTGTAGTCACAATAAATCATGTTGCTTCTTCTTCATATGGGCCTTTGAAGAAGCGCTTTAAGAAAGAGAGCTTTTAGCCATGTGGGAGTTGTACATGAAAATATTTGATACACTGAAAAGAAACATTAAAGTTTATTTACATACCAATCAACCAGTTTGTGACTAGTAGTTTTCACATGAAAACCAGGATGAAACTGTAGATGATTCTTGGACAGAAACCTAAGAACCGCAGATGATACTTTGGCTGAGTTGATGGTTCAGCACTTTCAAAACATATTTTATCGTTTTATAACCAAATGTAACCAGATAGCACAAATCAGCAGTTCATAAACATCATAGTCTGTATGATGATCTTTGCCAAATTTACAGTAGAAGAGGATGGTTTTATTATGACCACCTGGAAGTGAACTGTATACATTTGCCCAAAAGTGAGATTTATACAACGAACAACTTTGCTCGAAAGTCTGATTCTTATGGCGGTGAATCAAAAAAGTATAAGGCCAGCCCATACTTTAAATACAAATACTGAACTAACATTGAACTGAAGCCTAGCGTTTTCGGCTAGGAAAATGGCTGTGTGTGCTGAAAGCGTCACTAAGTCTGTTGTGATAAGAATACAGTGAGTGCTGAAAGAGTCTGTCTACTATATAGTTATGGTTGTGACATAATGACACTTCTTAAGAAAAGCAAGCTGTTATTTTTACAGAGAGTAAAGAGAGTGTAGGATCTGTGACACGCATCTTCACATCACAATCATGTCACAGACACGTCACTTCAAAACACAGCTCTAGGCTCTGCTTTAAATCCCTGTCTACCTTGACATCTTCCTCACTTCCTATTGGTTGAGACTTTCAGAACATGCGAGTGCCTGCCAATGAGGTAAGCGCGATAAGGAAAACCAGACCTCGTTAGTTTAATGAAATGTGTCATCATGCAATGGACTTGAGTGGTAAGTTGCTAGCAAGCATCTGAGGTAGTCAAATAGCATTGCTGGTGAAGGACAAGTTGTCAGCCAACTCCATGTTGTAGGAGGAGGTATGTGTATGTATGTGAAATACAGAATAATAATAAAACTCTTTTTTTTGCACCTTCATAACTGCACCTTGCTAAAACCGACGCTCACCCTCTATGGCAGGTTTGCTGCTTTGATCGATTCTCCCTCCAGTGTTGTAGGAAGACGACTGTGGAAACGTTTTCCATGTAGTGTTGGCATAACACAAAACCATACCGCTCCAATCCATCTGCTGTATCTAGAGCAGTAAAAAAGAGTAGTAAAAATAAATAGACAGGGCTACGCTAACATATATTCGGGATGCAATGTAGAGTGGAGTGGAGCCATTTCTTAATTATTGACCTGTCAAATATTTAAAGGTGCATTAAGGATCAATAGCTATTCGCTAAAGGTATGCTAGCAGCTAAAACTAACGAAATCTCTTGAAATGTGCTGACTTGGACATTATGACAAACTAATTACTCAACGACTGTCCTTACACAGTCAAACATCAATCATGTGCAACACAAGACTAAGCAAGACGGCAAATAAGCTACTTACTAGATCGGCAGAAGGTAATCAAAGTCAGGTCGGCGGGCATCGGCAGGCAAAACTACAGAAGGCACTTATATGCCTATCGACCCTGCTATGCCATTGGCACGGACGCAATTCTCCATATTTAAAGTCATTGTAGCGCCCCAATTTTTTTTTAAGGTTAAACTGCTTATCCTAACCCTAATCCTGAAGCATAATTGTTGCATATTGTGCCTTTAAGCTAGCCTGCATTCACAGAACATATTATTGATGACCTAGACTTGCTCCATCACTTATCGCCCCTACTCAGAACGTATGTAAAGCAAATGTGGCGAGTGGTTGGGTTTTAGGGCAGTAGCCTGTTTAAAAGATCCAACTACGCCACCCTGGGAATTACCTGGGGACAAACACAAACATGCACCAGGACAACTACAGCACCAGCCTTATCCATTGTTACATGCGAACAGAAAACAGTCCTTTAATCTGCATCTAAGTGGAGGATATCAATGACTAGGCTGACGCTATTTGGGCTGATTGAATGTAAAAGCAGGGAGTGTAGGTGTAACGACACCGCCCTACCACACCAGCTATAGACAAAGCCAGCTATAGGCTGCTATAGGCAAAGCCAGCTATAGCCAGCTATAGACAAAGCCAGCTATAGCCTGCTATAGACAAAGCCAGCTATTGGCTGCTATAGACAAAGCCAGCTATAGGCTGCTATAGGCAAAGCCAGCTATAGCCAGCTATAGGCTGCTATAGGCAAAGCCAGCTATAGGCTGCTATAGGCAAAGCCAGCTATAGGCTGCTATAGGCAAAGCCAGCTATAGGCTGCTATAGGCAAAGCCAGCTATAGGCTGCTATAGGCAAAGCCAGCTATAGCCAGCTATAGACAAAGCCAGCTATAGCCTGCTATAGACAAAGCCAGCTATAGGCTGCTATAGGCAAAGCCAGCTATAGGCTGCTATAGACAAAGCCAGCTATAGGCTGCTATAGACAAAGCCAGCTATAGGCTGCTATAGGCAAAGCCAGCTATAGGCTGCTATAGACAAAGCCAGCTATAGGCTGCTATAGGCAAAGCCAGCTATAGCCTGCTATAGACAAAGCCAGCTATAGGCTGCTATAGACAAAGCCAGCTATAGGCTGCTATAGGCAAAGCCAGCTATAGGCTGCTATAGACAAAGCCAGCTATAGGCTGCTATAGACAAAGCCAGCTATAGGCTGCTATAGGCAAAGCCAGCTATAGGCAAAGCCAGCTAAAGGCTGCTATAGACAAAGCCAGCTATAGGCTGCTATAGGCAAAGCCAGCTATAGGCTGCTATAGGCAAAGCCAGCTATAGGCTGCTATAGGCAAAGCCAGCTAAAGGCTGCTATAGACAAAGCCAGCTATAGGCTGCTATAGGCAAAGCCAGCTATAGGCTGCTATAGGCAAAGCCAGCTATAGGCTGCTATAGGCAAAGCCAGCTATAGGCTGCTATAGGCAAAGCCAGCTATAGGCAAAGCCAGCTAAAGGCTGCTATAGGCAAAGCCAGCTATAGGCTGCTATAGGCAAAGCCAGCTATAGGCTGCTATAGGCAAAGCCAGCTATAGACAAAGCCAGCTATAGACAAAGCCAGCTATAGACAAAGCCAGCTATAGACAAAGCCAGCTATATGCTGCTATAGGCAAACTCCCATAAGTTGCGGCGGCAATGGCGGAAATTAGGTAGACAGGAAACAGGGTGTGCACTCAGACAACAGCTACCTGCCTGTATATAGAATGCCCATGTGCTGATTGGCTGGTGATTGCTAAGTGATTAAGAAAGCGGAGCAGCAACACACCTGAATGGAGCAGGCACCAGTGCAGCACGTCTTTATTCTGCCTCACAAAGGTGACTTGGAGAATTCATCTGAACAATAGCCTCACAAGACTTAACACTCCACAGCGATGAGCTACATAAATACTAACATATTATAACCATGACCTTGGCAGGATACAACAAAAGAACCCCCCACCTACACACACACACACACACACACACACACACACACACACACACACCTACACACACCTACACACACACACACACACACAGACACACACACACACACCACCACCACCACCACCACCAATAGGGCTCATATGCCATATTGTTTTGTAGTAGACAATAGGACACAGTCAGATCAACCCTGGGATTCATTGAGTGTAGTGCAGTTTGCAGGCGAAACAAAGCATCTACGGAACAACCTAACCATCCAGAGACATCAGTAGGTCATATTTCCCCAAGGTCTCCGCCAAGTGAATGGAAATTAATTGTCGCACTCTCAAGGTGAATAATACACTTGTACAAGCTGTGATTAATGGAATTCAAAACTGAATAAATAAACGTATAAAACCAAAAAAAAAAAAAAGGCATTCAGAAGGCATTCAGAGCTGGCCAAGCTCTCAGTAGACAGACTTTGCTTGCCAAGAACCGGGGAAAGGACAACAAATGCATTCCTGCCCAGAACGAGAAGAGGACAAATAATAATAATTTCATCATGCCGTCTGCTGCTGCTCATCTCGCCCGAGAGAGTGAAAAACGGGAATGTGTGGAAATCCGCACGGAGATGTGGCCCCACGGCTGTGCGGGGAGCGATTGAGCTTGCCTGCCTTGCCCGTCTGTCTGCTCAATGCCTAGCTGCCTGTGATGGGGTAGGCCCTGTGCGAGATGTGATTGTGACTGTCTGTGGAGGGAGATAGCAGTGCCAGTGCCCACCCTGTATCTTTGATCAGATTAGCCGCCCGAACGGAAAGGAGGCCTGCCCGCGCCAATGCCAGTCACAGGCCTTTACTGCTCCGACTCAATCCTGGTTAACCCAGCAGGTGTAGGGGGAGTGCGTAGGCGACAGTTTAAAAAATATAATCTCTAGCCGAAAACCTTGGAACCGCTCTCTTCTCTCTGGCAGAAGGCACATACTAGTTCAGGTATCCTAAACCAGAAAAAATGTAATGTTCCCTCCTTATCTCTCCCCTCAGGCAATGTCCGAACTGCAGATTGAAAGCACATTTTTAAAACAACATACTGGGAGAATTAGCTGCTTTAAACACAGCATGATAAAAAAACTATTATTTATTCGGTGCTATGTGAAGTATTACTCAACAACTGACTGATTTCAGCTTTGGCACACTGGTCAACCTGGGCTAAGGTTTAATGATAGTAGCTGAACCAAGAAAGGGAAACAGTTGAGAAAGCCAAAAGCTAAAATAGAACAAGATCAGAGAGTCTCTTTTTTTTTTTTTTTCCGTTTGTAGCACTTAGACCCTCTTTATGGATGTTAGGAGATCTCATTTTCTCACATGGTACCACAGTTAGAACTGGCAAGAGTTGACTCCGTTTTTTCATTTTTTTTATGTCATCACTTTTTGGAGAGTCGTACATTAGATGGGGAGCAAGAGCGATTTTCACCCTAATGTCCATCATTCAATTTCAGTGTTGGCTTTCTAAATACCCTGGCACCCTCAAATGGACGATGAAAATTGGTGTCAAAAAGCACACCACTGCAAGAGGGGTACTGAAAAGAAACTCCCTTTTTCCACCCTCTCTCTTTTCCTGCAGGTCTTATGGTAAGCACTCTTTCCACCCCAGAGCTCCAAGAGATTACTTTGATTCACGTGTTTTGAATTGGTGAATGTCTGGGATGTGAGGACTGGAATTTCAAAAGCCCTTTCCTTCCCTCATTTCTCTCTCACCTTCTCTCTGTCTCACACACACACACACCCGCACGCACGCACAAAGAGGGAGAGTGAGAGAGACATAAAACAGACTCTCGCCAAATGGGAAATGAGAATTAATTTATTTTGCTTGTTTCCTTTTTTTTTTAAGCTGGCCTTAAAGAGCTGCCGCTGGCCAACACAGTGTATCAGGAATTAATTTGGAGATTCTCAAAGTACTCTCCTCTTTTTTCACTCTATAAAAGGGAAAAGTATATCTTCTCTCACAAAACCACAAAAAGCCGTTCAGTTGACAGGCTTGATTTAGCCTTGATGTGTCCAATTAATTTCAACCACTGGATTTTTTATCTCCCAACACCCACAACCTTTTAGCAGGAATGGAAAAAAAAAATACGTATATGTATCATACTTTGAGCTCGTATGAAACAGCACAGACCTAATGGATGAGATCTCTCCCCCTACGCTCTCTGATCATTTCAAAGCCAGAATCCTGCTCGAGAAGATGAGGAACTGAAAAGCCCATTAGCCATTAGCTGAGAGCTCTTGTCAATCGTGCCCCTGACAGCAGTCAAACACCCACAAACATCACAGTCAAGCCTAACCCAGAGGGGTCTCTGCTCATCCTATCACAGTCAAGCCTAACCCAGAGGGTTCGCTGCTCATCCTATCACAGTCAAGCCTAACCCAGAGGGTTCGCTGCTCTTCCAATCACAGTCAAGCCTAACATGGAGGGGTCTCTGCTCATCCTATCACAGTCAAGCCTAACCCGGAGGGGTCTCTGCTCATCCTATCACAGTCAAGCCTAACCCAGAGGGTTCGCTGCTCTTCCAATCACAGTCAAGCCTAACATGGAGGGGTCGCTGCTCATCCTATCACAGTCAAGCCTAAGGAAGAGGGGTCGCTGCTCATCCGATCACACTCAAGCCTAACATGGAGGGTTTGCTGCTCGTCCTATCACAGTCAAGCCTAAGGAAGAGGGGTCGCTGCTCATCCTATCACAGTCAAGCCTAACCCGGAGGGGTTGCTGCTCATCCTATCACAGTCAAGCCTAACATGAAGGGGTCTCTGGTCATCCTATCACAGTCAAGCCTAACACGGAGGGGTTGCTGCTCTTACCTGCTCCTGGCAGCACAGTGTGTGTGTGTGTGTGTGTGTGTGTGTGTGTGGAGGGCGCTCCTGGCAGCACAGTGCTCTCGGGCGTGACCTTCCCATCGGGGAGCCGGTCAAACATGGTGTCTAGTTTTTGTGTTATCGTTGTGTTTTTGTTCCTCACAATTTTTTTTTGGGGGGGGGGGGTTGGTAGGTCGAGGCAATAACAAGTTGTCAGTCTGTGGCTGGGCTGGAGGGAGTGTGTGTGTGTGTGTGTGTGTGTGTGTGTGAGTGTGTGTGTGTGTGTGTGTGTGTGTGTGCGTGTGTGTGTGTGTGTGTGTGTGTGTGTGTGTGGAGGGGGCGCTGGCACAGTCATCAGCGAGAGCTGTGTCCGGCACAGCAGGCCGCCCCAGCGGTGCCTGTCAGTCGCGGCGGGAGTCTGCCACTCGCTCCTCTGCCAGCCAGGTTCCCACCGCAGACAGGAGGAGGAGGAGGGGGAGGAGGAGGGGGATGGGGAGGGGGAGGAGGGAGAGGGGGAGGGGGAGGAGGAGGGGGAGGGGGGGTGGTGTTGTGAGGCCCCTATGCCACAGACAGCTGGATGCCATTACGCTCTTCATCTCGCGTGTCAGTGCAATGTGACAGGTATCCTGGCACCGCGGGAGGTGACAGCGCACAGGGAAGCGGGCACAGGTGACACATGCAGGAGCAGTCAGAGGTGTGTGTGTGTGTGTGTGTGTGTGTGTGTGTTGACCTCAGTGGCCTTCTGGGAGCCTCATGGCTAATGACCCAGCCCTGATGGTGATTATGAAAGAGAGGGCTGGGGTAAGAAAAGGAATGACGTTAATGAGGTGTTCTTCATCAGGAGGATTTGAGAGGATTCACTCTTTCTCTTTCTATCTCACTCACTCTCTTTCTCTCTGTGTGTGTGTGCATGTTTTCCTGCGTCGGAGGATGAACGAGAGCTCTCCTCATCCATCAGTGGCACGTCGACCCACCTGGGTGATGCATGGTAGTCATTGGGTGTCAGAACTCTCACCACAAATCAGCGGGAGATAGGGAGGTGAATGACACACTCGCTCTCCACCCCTCATCCTCCTCCTCTTTGCTCCCCTCCCTTCCTCTTCCTCTCTGCTCCTCTCGCCTCCCACCCTTACCTCACCAGCGGGGCGGGATGGGACTCTTACAGATGTGAGCCCGCTAGAAAGGCCGGAAAAGAAGCCAAGTTTCCTGGCAGCCAAAAGCACGGGGGGAAAGTGGGCCCTCTCCTTTTCACTCTCTCTCTCTCTCTCTCTCTCACTCTCTCTCTCTCTCTCTCTCTGACCTACTTAAAAGGAAACATTGGTTGAAACAATGCCCATTGTTTTACCTTTTTTCATATCTGTCAGGTCAACAGCCAACATTGTTTTTCTGTCTCCTCTAAATTATTCAACGGCGTCTGACAGTTGGCTTCGATAGTGATTATTTGCCTCCAGTATTACCCACCACTGGATGCGGTAATTGTGTTACGCGCAACTCTGTCGCCACAGTAACGTTTCGCCATAATTTATTGGTTTCTGTCAGAGGCAGGAGAAGTAAATTCACTTAAGAGAGAGGCAACCTGTTTCACATTACCCAGGTGCACTATGACTGTCGGCGGACTTGACGTATTTCCACAGGGACCGTTTATTCCCCTCCTTTCTCCACTTCTCATAACTCACGCTTTCATTTTATCACTTCTCCAGATTTAACACATGTTGGTGGGGTATTTCCTTTGCCTTTTTGATATTTTAATGTTCCCACAATATTAAAGGGCAGTTCTGTCTATAAAAGCATCCCAAATGAGGAAAGGAAGAAAAAAAAAAGTCAGAATTACCTCTACCAGGCGACACTAAAAGCAATTACAGCTCATGTTTCAACACTCTTTTCACAAGACGAGATCCGCCTCGTGAGCGACTCGCTCAGTGTATGAGACTCATTTGGTTCTCATTACCATATCCTGTCTCCGACTATTCAGCTTCCCTCTGTCATCCGCTCCCCTCTCCCTTCTTTGGCATGCCTTTGTCGTCGTCTCTTTGCCACGGCAGCAAATTAACGGGTAAGCGAACCCCTCGAGAACTTCTGATTTGTTTTCACTCTCTGCTCCGAAGTGCATTCCAATTGTTGCTTTTCAAACGATAATCTCTTATTGTGACCCCCATTCTGGCTTGACTTTTTCTCTTTGGTTTGCCGTGTAATGAAGTCAAGGATTGAAGACTTTCAGAGTCTCTGTCTTTCCAGCTAGAAAAAACACTCTGTCTGCCTCTCTCGCTTTCTTTGTCACTTTTCTGAGAACAAAGCCAGTGTTGAAATAATGTCACAAAGACAGAGGAACACTAAAGACAAGAGTTTGATTTTTGTTCAGTTCCCTCGTCTCCTCTTTTTTCTTTTCATCTTGCGGTGAAAATTTCCTCACTGGATCTCTGTCTTGGCATGAGTTTTGGTTTGAGGAAAATGAAGAACAGATTGACTTTGTAGTAACTGTGGGTGTACCAATAACAAAAAAGGAAAAAAAGTTTCAACTTTAATAATGCAATGTGACATATCACTATAAATTATATAACAAACAACAACAAACAAACCAAACAATGACAACAACAACAATACTAATACTGATAACAATAGTAATACATTCATTCAATTCAAAACAATACAATTGTCTCAAGGTGTTTTACAGAGCCCAGGGCCTAAGGCCCGAACTCCCCTACAACTATAAAGCTATTCGCTCTATACTCTTTATAGCTTTTTCATCCACATTAATGCATTCTTCTTTAGATCAGATACAATGTATGTAAGCAAGACATCCCAGGGAAACTAATGTGTAAACATCTCTCAAAGCTGGATAAACTTGAGTGTACCCAAAACAAAAACAGAGAGGCTCTCAAGAGCTGAAGGACAACATCAGCTTGGAGTACAAGAGCTGAAGGACAACATCAGCTTGGAGTACAAGGGAGAGAGAGAGCGATAGAGAGGTGTTGCTGGCAGACAAAGGACCTGTAATTGCGGAGGGGCCTGGTAGTGCCAAAGGCCCGTGTGACCCACACACTTGCCTCCATTTAACAGGCCTCAGTCATGATGGCATGCACCAGCGGGCTCCTGACACATGTGTCACTGTCTGCTCATAATCACGTCAGTGGGCCTCCAGCTCTGGCTCCCATGCTGAGTCAGCTGGCTGGCTGGCTGGGGTGTGTGTGTGTGTGTGTGTGTGTGTGTGTGTGGGAGTGCACACGTGTGTGTGTGTGTGTGTGTGTGTGCGCACGTCTGTGTATGTGTGTATGTGTGTGTGTGTGTGTGTGTGTGTGTGTGTGTGGGAGTGCACACGTGTGTGTGTGTGTGTGTGTGTGTGTGTGTGTGTGTGTGTGTGTGTGTGCGCGCGTCTGTGCGCTCATGTGTGAGTGTATATGTGTTTCATCATACTGCTGCCATGGTGTGTTTGCACATGTTGGCGTTGTGTGTGTGTGTGTGTGTGTGGAGGAACATTGGTGGTGGGGGGGGGGAGGGAAGCATGTGTATCTGATAGAGTGCACGTGTAGTTTTTTGTGTATATGAGGGTGTGGGTTGGTGTGTGTGTGTGTGTGTGTGTGTGTGTGTTTGTGTGTGTGTGTGTATGTATGTGGTTATGTGTGTGTGTGTGTGTGACTGTGTATCTGCATGCGGTTTTGTGCACACGTGTGTTTATTTTTAAAGCACATTAATGTGTGAGAGCAGGCTGCGTTGGCCCGGTGTGTGTGTGTGTGTGTGTGTGTGTGTGTGTGTGTGTGTGTGTGTGAGAGCAGGCTGCGTTGGCCCGGTGTGTGTGTGTGTGTGTGTGAGAGCAGGCTGCGTTGGCCCGGCGTGTGTGTGTGTGTGTGTGTGTGTGTGTGTGTGTGTGTGTGTGTGTGTGTGTGTGTGGAGGAGCAGGCTGCGTTGGCCCGGTGTGATGCGGCTGCGGGTGCCTCTGGTGCCGGCAGTCGGAGGAATGTGAGTTTCCATCTAATGCACGGCCAGGAAAAGTGCAGCGCAGCAGCGCAGCAGCGCAGCTCGTGAGAGGACCCTGTGAGGAAGAGGTCGCTGTTTCAAAGGCCCACATTTGTTTCCAATTCTCCCAAGGAGCCCCGAAACCAAACCAGTGCTATGCTATCAGACTACGGGAGTTGGCATGCGTACCCCCAGCTAACCTCCTTTTCCGCCCTCAGCGCCATCTTAAACCTCCATTGCGCTGCCCCCCCACCCCCCCCCCCCATCCTCTTGTTAGAATACTATTTTCTCGAGCAGGGAACGAGCATGTTTGATTGTCTCCCTGATTGAACCAAGCGTTGCCCGAGAATCAACCTCTCCCTTGTCACTTTTCCTTCCATCCGTACGCTTGCGCTCCATGACTAAAATGGGCTCCGCCGTTAACGGTCTCGTGCCTTAACTTTCATCCGAAGCGTCCCATTATTAACCGGAGTTGGGTTTCCTCTGGTGAACGCTCCTGCTGATCAATACGACATGTCGCAGTTTGCATTAACTGTAACAGCCACCCACTCAGGAATGTGCAATTATGGGAAAATCGGAGACAAATTTTTTTATTTATTTTTTTTGTCTACAAGCAAGAATGACCTCAGAGAGCAAAAGGGAAGACAAACAGCGAGAGGGAAAAAAGCAGAGCAGGCGAGATCCCATCCAGCTTCTCGACTTTTTGGCCCTTTTCGTAGACTCATTGGAAAGAAAGCAGAGATTGCTTTCCTGTGAGCTGTCTGTCTTTAACCACAAAGATAATGCCTGCTCTGGAGGCTGCCATGTTATAGCCTCAGCACTCCCAATTCTTTCTGCCCCCCCCCCCCCCCCCCCCCTTTTTCCCCTTCAAGCGATTCATTTCAGAAACATGTCACTCTCTAATGAAACGTACAGGGGTCAGGTCAGGCCCATTGTTTCTCAGAGCCACACGCTCCGAGTGCATTGTCTGTTTCCTCTGATTCAGGGGAGATAATTTGGGCATCTTGACCCCGAGGAGCCCACGCCAGCATGTCCAGGAGACACTTCTTGAAGACCTCCTGGTTAGTCAGCATCCTGTCCCATTGTATGAGCCGAATGTCCTGTTTATTGGCTGGAAAAGACCACTACACAGCTGGGAAATATTGGATTTGTCTCTGTCTGAACCAAGCACAATGTCATCCAAAATGGAATTTCTTTGGAGGTGAAAGCTGGGCTGGGGTTGTGTGGCGTGTGTGCGTGTGTGTTCGTGTGGGGGGGGGGGGGGGGGGGGGGGGGGGGTTGACTGTCCTCATTGTTTCCCTATCTTTCTGAGCTGGCAAAAGGGTCAGAATGTGCAGGTCCCTAAGGACGGCTCCAGTTTCTATCAGGATTTTTCCTTAGGTGAACTGAGAACATGACATTGTGTAATCTTATTTGTGCAAAAACTTCCTGAACATGCAGATAAATCTCTCTACCTCTTGAGGAAACAGGCGTTTATTGCAAAGCACACGCTACTACCCCCCCCCCCCCCCCCCCCCCCCCCCCCCCCCTCCCTTCTTCCCTACAGCCCCCCTTCCCGCTGATGGATTAGCCTGTGGGGTTTACAGATGAGTAGATTATAAATCAGGGCTTTTGTGACCTTTCTATATAAATCGTGAATCAAAAGCTGAGGCTTATTTCCATTTGGGGGCAGAAGAGGGAGAGATGGAGTGCCATTTTAAATAAGTAAGGTGCAACGGTTATGCTTACGGGGAGTGAACATGCACAGTAAAATATGAATTTAACAAGAGGCAGGGAATGTTTATTGTCTCTAAAATCAATCGCCCTTAAAAGTACACAGAACTATAATTCACGTCAATCTGTCAACGCGTAAAAATGATTTGCGCAATAACACAGATATCCTCCTATGCTTGAATAACTAAACTTGATTGGCATGAATCACAATAATGCTCATCAAAGGTAAGGCAGGAGAAACGACCAAATGGTCTGTGAAGCCAGTGCATAACACTCTCGGAGAGTATGAATTCTTTTTTATTTAATGAGATAATGGGAGCTCCAAAATCCAATTTGATATTAGGACCCTTAATGATACCAATATGAGAGCCTTAGTTACAACACTATTATTAATGACATTACATCCAGCAGGTAATAAAAAGTGTTACGACAGAGGAGAGGTTCAGTGGACATCTCAAGTATTAAAATTGGCTGCCGGTCTTATTTTGTGAATTGCTCTCACAAAGGAGTAAGTTGGGAAATTGGTTATTTCGCTCTTAAATGCCAAGGCCTCTCCTGGCGATGGATGATTAGCTTAAGGGCCCTCATATTATGGCAAAAGTTGTGCGACTTTTGCGAGCGTCTCATAAAAGTTAACTTTCACTTTTCTCATTAAGCTCTAGTCAGCTTCGATTTCCTGTTTCGAACTGGGAATGACAGGTCTTGCGAGCAGGACCCGAAATGTAAAATTATAGCCGAATGGAATTACGCCGCCGGTCGGACATCGGTATTTTAACTGGCGGGCGTCCACGCCCCTCCAGACCTTAGCAACACGCGACCACAAAAACACAAATGTATGGCCTTGCACACAGAGCACACACAGATATACACACTCAATCACACACACATACACACATTCACTGTATGCACTAGGACGGAATTTCTGTTGAAGCGATGGCTAAAACAATATTTAGCAGATGAGGTCAGTTCTCCCATCTCCCAGTAGCATCTGCATGAGTACTGTGCCGAAAATATTTCACTTGGCAGATCCCTGGTGCTTGACCCATGCCTGCATGTTTGTTTTGTCTTTGGGTGCTTGTTTTGCTACTTTGCCCGTGGCAACTAATTGTGAGGGGAACACATTTTGGTAGATTCTGGAGCAGAGAGAGAGGGGAAGAAAGGAAAAGTGAAGAAACTCTGGTTCTGCCCCGGATCTGCAGGCGCTCAGGCGTCCTGTATGGTTTGTGGTTTGAGCAGGAGCAAGTCCCTGGAGGAGCTGGGCTTTGGATGACAAAAAAGAGATGATCTTTAGGGCAATAGCCCATGCATTTTTTTTCCCATGTCTCGATGGTTGATAATTGCCCTAAAACGGCTGCGAACAAGTACACCCACAAGGATGTGTGGACGGCCAGCGTGAGTCACAGAACACAAAACGAAACCCAAACCCACCACCAACCACCATCAGACTGTCTGCATGTCAATAGCAGTCATGGCCTTCTCACTCCTTATTAACTTTTATTTATTTCCTGTTCGCTGTTTTATTATTTATTTATTTTTTTGTTCAATCTTATCCATTTGCCCCCGCAAGGATTTACGGGCCAAAGTGGAGTGCACCCTGAAAGCCACTCAGTGGAATAAGTCCATTACTCACTCAATTACTGTAACAGCAGGGCCTGCTGGGTAGGCACGGAGGTGACAGAGGGCCTTGTGGAGAGAGACGAGGGAGGGGCAGGAGGGGGCCTGGCGGGCAGACTCAGGCTGTCAATAGCGCTCTGAGGGTTTATTTTCTCTCACTCCGTCCGCGCCTCTCCATAGGTCCAGTTTCAATTTGATTATGTATTTATGTTCGCAGGAGATAGTAGACACGACATGGGTGTAATGGTGTAATTATTTGTCGACCTCCTGGTAGTCTTCGCTATCCTTTCCCAAAAACAGCCTCTTTTATCCATCTTGCAGATGTATTTGTTTTTTTATGGGCGGGATGGCCGCTTGATTTAACACTAGACACATACAGATGTCCCTCAGAAAGTGACCTTCTTGTATCCCTGTCTCACATGTTGTGTGTGTATTTAAACGGAGCTCTATGGGGCTTATCGAACACTATCTCAACTTACATGTTTTGATAATATACTGCAGCCTTTCCCAGTGTTTTTCCTTTTTTGGGTCGACATCTGGTTGTGTGGAGCAGGAGCATGAGCTTGGGAGGCCCCAGTTGTGGGACTACTATCTGGCAGAAGGGACCCGGGGAGGAGGCGTCGCGGCGAAATGTGCCGAGAGAAACGCGGCGACTAGCAAAACAGCATAAATCATCACGGATCCAAAGATAATAGAATGTGGCAGTCCCCACCGTCTGCTAGATCAAGCTGCTGCTTCCTGAGTCCATTCTGTAATTGCGGAGAGTGCTGATCATGTTGTTTCGGGGATGGGTTGAGGAAGAAAATGCTAAATGAAAACAGACCCAGACAGAGACCCACAAGACATTCACACACACACACACACACACACACACTGACACTGCGGAAAGAATTGCAGCTGGCGATTTTTGCTTTGTGAACGTTTTTTTGATAAGGACGTTTAAATCACGCGAGGTGTGACAAGTGAGATCTGTTTGTGTGTGGCGACGTCAGTGGCAGGGGAGAAATGAGCTCCCGGAGCCTTTATCCTTTTCCCAGGCTTCCACAATGACAGTAGCATCACTCTCGCCTGACAGAATGAGACCAGCACACACAGAATTAAAAGGAAAGATTGTAATTACCAGTGAAAATAATACAACAACAAAAAAGGTCCGTTTCCCAAAGGTAAGGTTTATGATTTGTTTAAGGAACCCTTTGCACTTCACACCACAAAGGTGAATAATAAAATAAATAACTTTAAATAAATAAAGTTTTGGTAACTAAGCACACTCACGCAGAGGAAGTTGCGGACTGAATACTGCACCTCTGCCGTTTCCTGTATGAAAGCAGGGATATGGAGACAATCAGAGAGTGGTGGGCTGTGCATCTCCAGAGACGAACTGTGTTAAGTCTATGTGGGCAGCACAGCCCCGTGCTAATCCCTTTAAACTAGGCCAGAAAGCCCCTTCCAGGAATTCTCCAGGAACTTCTCTCTCTTCAGTGCCGTTGCTCTGCACCACTGCGCCTCCCTACTCACCCAATGCACAAGAACACCGCCGACGGCCACCGGTGCCGCTTGAGTCGCCCCGAGACTTTTACCCCCCCCCCTCTCCTATTTGAACACTGCCAAGCTGACAAAATATATGCTCGCTGCAAACACAGCCTGAAGCTAGCGCTTGTTCTCTGTGCTTTCTAGTGCTGTGAAAAGAACCGAGAACCCAGATTCTTATCTTTGGATTTTGGGTGCATTCTTGCACAATGTTCTTTTAAAATGAATAAACCAATTATCATCATACTTGCTACTTTAATTGTTTTTACTTCACTTTGCCACCACAGTCTACTACTACTACTAACAATAATAATAATAATAATAATAATAATAAAAAATTTTTTTTACAGGGATTAAGTTGTTCCTAGGTTGTGTGGGAGTCTACTGTGTAAATGGGGAAGAAAGGCACACTGATATCTGTGCTGTAAAGACATGCTCTAATTAGAAAGAGTCTCTGACATTTCTCATTGGTCCCTCATCACATCCAGTAATGAGTCCTCTTTCTTTAAGTCTTATCAGTCACACTCTTTAGAATTACTAATACGTTAAACACTTAAACCACTTCGGAGGCAAGTAGTGGGAAAACATTACCACTGTAAGTCACCATGTTCAGTTTGTCTGATAGTTAAAAGCGGATTGTTCCCAATGTGAGTAGTTCAGTGTTTGAATATTGAGAAATTCTGTGATCCGACAAAGCAGTCATGATGAATGAGGAAAAAACACTTTTTCCCAACTTCGATAAATACTTTTAGGGACAAAAAATAAGTGTGTCTGAGTACTCTCAGTGAAGGCGGAAACAGATTAAAAAAATATATTTTCTTTAATATTTTTGGCAAAACAATGAAATACTCAAATTTGGTCATCCTAATTCTTTCTAATGACTTAACATTTGGCAAGTCGAATCTTCGAGAGGAAAGCTTGGATGGGAAGAAAGCAGATGTCAAGCTATCATTTAAAGTTTATAATTCCACTTAATCATTCTGTGTGCTTGCCCATTTGATTTCTCAGCTGTGGTCCGTGACCGACGCACAATGTGTTTGATTGTGGTGATTTCCAAGATAAGCAACACAGCTGTGCAGTTTCAAGTACGTTGTGCGGTTAAGCATCCCCCACTGATTTGAGTCAAACGAGGTTTGTGTGTAATGTCAGAACCCATCAGAGACTGGAGCTCCTCTGAGCCCCTCTCCGAAAAATACGGTGCGGAGATACTTGTGCCAGGTATACACCGAGAGGCAGGCCATCGTCTGCTGTGAACCTAATTCAGTTGGGTTACTGATATCCCGAGTTTATTTGGGTAGCGGGAGAATCCCATTATGTCTCCCCTCTGCGTTTATTTTAGGCCGGGGGATGCGTTTACGAAGAGTGGCGGCAGCCAGTACCAACAGTCCATCAATCTTCCGAGGCTTAAGCATGTGAAAATGTCTTTCCAGTACTTTTCTAACAGGCGCCGGACGAGCGAGTCATCACCCTGGACGCCAGCTGCGTTTGAGCTGAATGTAATTTAGCAGACACATGCTTAAGCACGTGACGGCAGAATATGGGTCATTTCCTTCCTTGCAAGTTTTTTGCGTGCCTCACAAACCGCATCACCCTGACACCATCTTAACACTTGCCGCGAAAAAAATGTTATCGTTTCAGACGTAGGATCGCATTCCAGTCGCGTCTGTTACTGAATGGGTAATGGAAGACACTGTCCAAATATGATGTCCCAGTCATTCATTTACAGATATAGTATAGATCTGTGCTTAGACGGCTCTGGGACCACATCCCAAACATTACATTTGAAGAGCTCTGGTAAGAGTGTAAACACCGCTGAGCTAGAGGCCAAAGCCTTGGGGTAATGGATGCTTACTCTGATAGCTGATGACTGTAAAACAGCTTTGGCCCGGATGAGGCCTTTATTTGAACCAGCGGTGCACAATCTGCCAGATCTGTACTGATCAAGGCCGGATCCGTCCAGGCCCTGCTCTTATGTGGTTCAAACTCCAGACTGTTCCTCCCTATATTGATGTACTCTCGGCCCCAGAAACACCCACTTGCCTGAATTATGCTGAAACCTTTTGACACCGCGATGTAAATAAGGAGAGGCTAGATTTACAGGGGCCTTCTGGCTCTCTCTCTGAGCACTCACACAAGCACAGGAGGGATTAGAGGTGACCCACAGATGAGAGGTGTGTGTGTGTGTGTGTGTGTGTGTGTGTGTGTATATGTGAGTGTGTGTGTGTGTGTGTGTGTGTGTGTGTGTGTGTGTGTGTGTATGTGTGTGTGTGTGTGTGTGTGTGTGTGTGTATGTGTGTGTGTGTGTGTGTGTGTGTGTGTGTGTGAGGTGACCCTCAGATGAGAGGTGTGAAACACTGCAGGGTCATTCTCGGCGAAGCTGTGCCTGAGGCAAGAGATCCACCTCACAGGGTATGAATTAGTGCCTTCTTTCATCTGCACCATGCAGCTGCTCTCAAAATAGAAGCAAATTCCTCTCTCTGTTCCGTGCAGGTGGCTAGGTGATGGCCCCAACACTGAGTACCAATATGTGCCGCCATATAGGATGACACTGCAGGGGGATATGTCTATAGAGTGTGTCCATATACATGTAGGTCAGTTCATGAATATACAGTGGAGAAGGTGTTTGATATTGGGGCCGACCAAACAGGGAGAAGGTGACGATGAGATAATGTGCCTAATCTGTCTGATAGGCTAGGGTAGGCTTGATATGAAGTTATTCTAATTTGATGCAATCAAAAGGTTGTCAAATTTTTCTGCTCAGGAACCACAGACGTGACAAAGAAGCTTTGCAGTTTTGCCAGATATCATATTGAGAAAAATGGCGACTTGCAACCCTGTGAAAGCAGCGAAGGACATCGTCTGGGTTTAACGGTCGTGTCAGGACCGGGACACAAATGGACGACACAGTTGGAGTAAAGTAAAAACATGACTTACTTAAGGAAGTAGAAACCAGCCAGACAGAACAGAGTACAGACCAAAACAGAATCCCGAGTAGGGGCAGGGAACAAAACAACAACACAAAAGAAACAAAAACAAGCGAGCCAGGCCTAACTGGGTACATAAACTGAACAAGCACATGAAACCAGACGATCTGGAAGCACAGACAGAACAGGGCATAAGAAGGAGGGCTGATTTAAATCAGGATGGGGAACAGGTGAGGATCAAAATTGGCAGGAAATGAACAATGACAGAAAGTTGACCAAACAAGGTGAGGGGCACAGCAACAAACACATGGAAAGCAAAACAAAGGCACATGTCAAAACATACAAACACAGAGCACATGGAACAGAAGTGGCCAACATAGAAAGTTCTGGAACCTTATAATGATGTTTTCTTTTTTTTTGTTTTGTAGCAGGGCTGTTACTGCAGGAAAGATTTTTTACCATCATTGTGTGTGAACATGCACTTTTTAATCATTCTGGAACAAAAAAGGACCACAGAAATGCATAGGTTACCGTTGATAGCTAGGTCATAGGTAAGTTAGCTTAGGTTTACAGCCCACAATTAAACAGTATTCTTATCAAAGCAATGGCACTACGAGATGAGATAAATATAATATTATAATATATATGTAATATAATATATAAATCCTATAAATAATGTATTTGTCAACATCGTCAACTTGGTTTGGGCAAATAGGACAGCCCCAGTAAACTTAGCCTGTCTGAGGTCACTTGTGAAGCAGAATTAATACGTAGGTAGGTAGTCTGACATGTCTTGATGTTTTTATATATTTCCTCTAACTAAAATAATTGATGCACAAGTGGCATATATGTAGAACATTAAAGGTTTCTGGGGGTGTTCTTTTTATTAATCTAGCAGATTAAGCTCCATAGGCTCTCTCCTTTCTTGAGCTAATAGACACTGCGTGATCGGGAACACTGGCCTGGGTTGTTGCTAATCTGCTTGACTGGGTACCTACGACTGCTAGACTAGCACACGCTGCTGATTTCCCTGCTTTTACCATACCGACTTTACCCAGCTGGCTTTGATTTTAGCTTTGCCTTGGATTGCCTATAAATGTTTGCTCATGACTGTTTCTCCCCTTATTGTATTAGTTGCCTACTATCGCTGCTAGCTAGCAGACAGTGCTGATAAAATCGTTAATAGTCCCTTTTAGTCTGCTCGTCGTAGTTGTGTGTATGTGAATGTGTGTTATGGTTGGGGTTTATTGTATTTATTTAGTTCCTAATTTGCAAACTACGTGTTCAACTATCTCACCCAGTTGCTATTGTTCTGGGTGGTGTTTCTCTGGTTCCAGCCATGTCTTTTTCTTATTTGGCTTCATCACTGATGGCAGGAGGCCATTCTTCTTCAGCTGCCAGTGTTATTGGTTCAGCATTTGGTCCACTGCAATTCATGTGGCTTTGTGTATTTATAGTTATCTTCTGTTACACCACTGGCAGGAGGCTCTTTGTCTATAGCTCCTGATGACCAGTGATTAGTGTTTCGGCAATTCATGAACCGCAGTTAAGGTGCTTTGGTCGTTGTTTACTCTTGTATTTGAGGGTTTGTTTGTTTGAGGGTGCGGCCCCACTTATCGTGTGTATTCCTTCTGTGTCTTTTCCAAAAGCTCGGTGGATGGGTTGAGTTTCTTTCCTGTGCCATCTTTATAAGTACATCACTGGTCTTGACCCTTCACCATTGTGTGTTTGAGGTCGTTTATTTGGGTGATTCCCTGCCTGCCTCTCCACCAGTAAACCTCAGCACTGTACACTGCCCCTGTCATCCCCTGATTTATGGGGGGATTGTGGGATTGATAGCTCTTTTATTATCATTTCTATTCTTTTGCTATATATATATTTTTTAATTAGATTTTCCAGATACCGTTAAGGACACGGTTAAGGCTTTTGGAGCTAAGACTGTCTAATCATTGCTCTCTTCCCATTGTTTTACTGGTAGGATATGATTGGATTTTGTGACTCGCACATACCAATAAAATGATCAATTAGACATTTGTCATGCATTATCGCAGGGGTTTTCAACTGGTTTCGTCCCAGGGACCACCATTCTGACTAGAATTAATTTGCGGCCCACTGATGTGCCTGCACGCACGTGCATGTTTGTAACCGCTGCAGGCACGCCCCCTCCCCCACATAGATATTCTGCCTATAACACTTTAATATGTGAAATTATCAGGGTACATCGCTAGCCACTGCCACGCCCCCTCCCCCTGCGCAGATATTCTGCCTATAACACGATATTTCCACGATATTCAAGAGTAATCTGGAATTGTTTTACAAAATCAAAGCGAATCTATAAAAATTAAACGGTTAACTGATCAACATAGGCTCATGTCGTGGACCCCCTGCAATGCCGCCACGGACCCCTGGTTGAAAACCCCTGCATTATGGGATAATTGGTTTTGGAAGTGAGATGGTGGGTGGTGGTGGAACTGTACTGTGATGATGGAAAATTGTCATTCTTGCCATACATACATTTCATAGTTTTTACTTACCTTTTTCATTATGCCAGTTTTGACACCTAATTCAGACTAAGGTAGTCTTATGGGGCAGCACAACAGATGGCTCCCACTGATGGATACTCTTGATGAAATTGTAGAGCAAACTTGGATTTTCACCAATCTTGGTCGTCCACACTGACCCAAGCACCATGCTGAGAAGACCAGCTCTAGGCTACGACTGGTTTGTTTCGTCGAGGGAAGTCGATACTCTTGACTTGTACCAGTACTGTATACATGTTATGTGTTGGCCCTACCGTAGAGGACATGGTGGTCTCACAATCTTGTCCTGTCAACTCGGAGTCCTGTCATCTGTCATCCAGAACATTTATTACCTCCGCCAAGGAGGTTATGTTTTCGCCCCTGTATGTTTGTTTGTCTGTTTGTCAACAGGATTACGCAGAAGCGCATGGACCGATTTCCATCAAACGTTGTGGGGAGATTGGGTAATATAATGGCAATAATTGATTAGATTTTCAGATGTCAAGGTCAAAGGTCAAGGTCACAAGGCGGAGGTTTGCATTCTCTGAATGCTCCCATTCTTGTGTTGACTCTGCAGTTGTTGAGTGTGTCAGGGCTGGACACAGCAGACTGAGTGCAGGCCACTGGTGGATCACTTTGTGGTGTGTTGGGGAACAACCAGCTCCTTGGAAAATCTGACCAAGATGAAGAAGATGGTTGTAGTTTTTTTATTTTGAGGACAAGGGCAAAGATGATCACCATTTCCAGCTTGGGAGAAAAGGTGGAGGTTTGTGGAGGACTGTAGATACCTGGGTGTTCACCTTGAGGACAGACTGGACTGGAAATGTAACACTGAGGCTGTCCACAGGAAGTGACAAAGCAGATTATACGTCTTGAGGAAGCGTAGGTGCTTCAATGTCTGCAGCAAGATGTTGCATATGTTCTACCAGTCTGTTGTTGCAAGTGCAATTTTCTTTACAGTCATCTGTTGGGGCAGCAGCATCAGAGCCAGTGACTCTAAGAAAGTGCACAAGTTCTGTGCCGGGACTACTCTGGGGCCCCTAGAGTTGGCTGATGAGAGAAGGATATTGCACAAACTGCTCTACATAATTGACACTTCATACACTTCAAACACTTCAAACACTTCATATTGCCTTGCACGACTTACTGGTCAGACAGCAGTGTTTTCGTTATACTGTACCTCTGAATTAGTTGAAAATAACCACAGAGTCAGTCATAGTTTTCTTCATCAAGTTCAATGCTCTTTACTTTGCAATCACCAAAAAAACAGAGAGAGAGAAACCAGCGATTTCACCTGAACCAAAACATCTCTAGACAAAAACAATCGATCCTCAGATCATGGACCAAGGCAAAACAACTAGACAACCGATGACTGTCAGAAACATTGCGTTGGCTGAATACATTAAATAACTAAGGCACATTAAAACAGACTGGCAGACCAAAAAAACAGAGAGAGAAGCCCACGATTTCACCTGAACCAAAACGTCTCTAGACAAAAACAATCGATCCTCAGATCATGGACCAAGGCAAAATAACTAGACAACCGATGACTGTCAGAAACATCGCATTGGCTGAATACATTAAATAACTAAGGCACATTAAAACCAAAACCATGTAAGCATTTAACATAATAGCTGAATGTACCATGTTACATTTTCAGCTGGAGGCTCCTTCAACTCCACTGCAATCAGGACTGCTACGGGAAGTAATTCCTGCTCGCCGCAATAGTAATATCTAAGGCCCCTCTGTAATATCTAAGGCCCCTCTGTGCTGGGAGAGAAAGCTCATCTCCCAGTAGCAATACACAATCCACATTCTTCAGTTCATTTGCACAGTCATAGCTGTGTCTCAAAATGTTTTGCTATGTTTTATGTGTATTTTATTTATATAATATATATATATTCACAAAAATTGAGATATAGCTATGACTGTGCAAATTACGTAACTATAGAATGTGATTTTTTGATTTCACCGACTCCTTTTCACACACACGCACGCACTCTCACACACACATACAGACATATCTATGTGAGAAAAAGATTTTTTTTTCTGAGAATTGCTACTGCAATTCCCTTTTGGGGTAACCAACCTACTTAACAACCAACCTACCCACCCACCCTCACTGAAAACAAGCAGAGACCAGCACCAGTTGAGTTTCAAATATGTCTGTGCTGTTTCTCACCCATCTGTGTGGTTCAATGAACCAGTATACAACAAGCATGCTCCAGTACAAACCCAATAATAATGAAAATGCAAGGAAAAGTGTTACAGCAGTGATGAATCAGTATTACCCTATACAATTAAATCACACTCACGTTCATCTCTTAAAGACAGGAGCTCTAACTAAGTGTTCCAGACAGAGGGTGAATAGAAATGTCCAGTTTTAGAAACATATTGTGGTTTTGGACCGTTCAATCATGTCTGTCAATCTATTCTTGTAGGACCCCCCCCCCCAAAAAAAAAAACCATTGAAAATGAGAGGTTAATATCATTATGGCTTGAAGCCAGGACTGATAGGAGTCAAAGCCAGAAGAAATACATATTCAGAATTGCTCATTTACATCTACTATTAAATCTATTCATTTGGCAGACGTTTCTATCCAAAAGAGACTTACAACTGAGGAATTTTATTTTTGGAACTGAGGAATTGTAATTGCTTATTTATTTTAATAAGCAGGTGGAACATTGGAGCTCATTGCTGTAACAATAGAGGGTGTTTTAAGTATATGAGGATAAGATTTCTAAAAAGGTACTTTTTTGAACATTATTTTAACAGTACTTGATGAATGGCTGACACACAGACATGTCAACCCTTTCTTGCCGATATAGCAACCACATTTCTGTTGCTTTATTTGTTAATTCCCAAATAACTTATTTGGATTTGGATACATCCTTATCAGCTAGACTTTCATAATGTAACCAAAGGCCTCAGTAAAATTTGCAACTGGACTATCAGTGAAGTGGCGTTTGATCCTTCCACTATACATTCATATGGTTAGTACTGAATACATTCCAAGGACAGAAATTCCCAGCAGTAAAAATCAGTAAACTGACATTCAAGATATGTACGCCCCCATCTTCTAGATGTATAAGAGCTATACATGCTGTGGTATGTCCGGTCACATAATGCTACACTTTCCCTTGTAAATATTTAGAATTCCAGCCTGGTTTGCCTTGTTATAACTTATAAGTCATTGCTGAGTTCAACTGGTCTTAGATTATCTAGTTGTGGGTCTTGCAGTGATTTAAGCACAGGGTGATACTCGGTGGAAGAGGGCAGCCGATGCTGTTTCTCTTCTAGAGTCGGCAGGACCCCTCTTGCCCCACTCAGGCATGCTCTTTTATGTTACTGACCCGTGGCTCACATCGCTCTGACCACTCCAGTAATGAGCACACGGTGGAGGGAAGAGGATGACCTGATGGATGTGTGATAAGAGTAAACACCCAGACAGACCCTGACTGGGAAACACATCCGGCCCTGACCTGCTGCGCCTTCGCAGGGGAGCCGGATCAGGCCCGTATCAGGCCCGGATCAGTGCCGAAATCAGCAGCAACTACGCTGTTCGCCGTGACGCAGCCATCTCTGAATCAGATGGAGCAGGCAATGGGAATCCGTGGGGAGCTTCTATGGGTAATGGAGAGCCTGTGTGTGTGTGTGTGTGTGTGTGTGTGCGTGCGTGCGCGTGCGTGCGTGCGAGCGAGCGAGCGTGTGTGTGTGTGTGTGTGAGCGTGTGTGTGTGTGTGTGTGTGTGTGTGTGTCACAGATGAGGCCCATGCGTGGCACAGCTGGACTCCGTCTGAAGCAGCAGGGCGGAGGGGAGGCCATACGGATGAGTCGGCTGCAGTCAGACATGAGCGATCGGCAGTAGGAGTTGCGTGGAGGGTGTTTCGGGGGGGAAGGAATGTGTCACCGGACGCGTTTCCCATTATCGTAACATGCTATCCTCCCACTTGCCCTATCAGTGTGAAGATCCAAACACCTGGGGCTTGAGTCACAGGGGTAAGTGTGTGTAAGTTAAATGTGTTTTTGCCTTTGTATGTGCGAGTGTCTGTGTGTGTGTGTGTGTGTGTGTGTGTGTGCTTGCTCATGCACACAATCTCTGCAGACACATCTAGCCCAAGGGTACTGTTATGACTTGAGCTATTGAGATAGAGATGTTGAGATATCGTGTGCACCATATGTATCTGTGTGTGTGTGTGTGTGTGTGAGAGAGTGTGTGTGTCTCTGTGTGTGTGTGTGTCTGTGTGTGTCACACAGAAAGATAGACCTAGCATGTGCTTTGATGGTGATGCAGAATGGATCGTAAGTTCAAACACGCAGGGTTATTTAAAGGCCCAGCCTGTCTTGAATGTTACCTTTGTGTTTTGACTACAGCTCAAAGGTGAAGGCAAGGTCTGGAGCACATGGTTTTGTTGGGTGTCTATGAATTATCACCTCATACTCTAGGTATACTATTCTCTCTCACACTCGCACACACACACGCACACACACACACACACACGCACACACACACTCAGGCACACACGCACACACACACACACACACACATGGAGGGGGAGAGAGAATCATTCCAATCAAATTTCATTCAACCACATTCTTACTTCTTACAAAAACAATCAAATAATCAGATATTGGATTCCGTAATCGGCTTGTACGAGCAGCCTTGTCGCCACCCACGCCACCACACATCACCAAAAAAGTCAATAGAAATCTGACACCAGGAGCAGACTAGCGCGTCGACGCAATGCTCTCACTTTTAAGACGCCCTGTGTTTGATTCCCTGAATCCCTTGTTAGCCCCGGTGGAGTGCAATAAACCTGATAGACAAGAGAGAGGTCCATGCTGTGCAATAAAGACCCCGCAGATGTGCCCCACAGTGGCACAATCAGAGAGTGGCAATGACGGCTGCTTTCTGGCCTCCCGTATCTAAGCCATGACTCTCCCAATCCATCTAATCACCTCTGCCGCCACCGCCGCCGCTGGGCATTCAGGAATCAATATGCCAACGGTTTACGTAGTATTATGAAAGGAGGATTTATTCCCTCCTCATTGAGAGAAAAAAGGAAGAAGAAATAAAAAATAGATATCCTTATTTCCTTCTCTGGACTTTGGAGACGTCGGCATTTTAAAGAGAGGGGAAGAGGGAAATAAAAGATATAATCAATGCACTAAATCAAGAGACCTTCAAATCCACGGGGGAGAGGATCGGGGGGAACAAACCCCTTTTCATCGCCAGGAGTTTTATGTTTGGTGCTGAGTGCCCTTATTTGCCGGCGTCTGTGAGGAGTCCTTAGCACCCTCCCCGGCTCCTTAGCAACAGTGTTTCCTCATATCTGCGGATGCATAGGTTAGTGTTCCATTGACATGCTGACCTTTGCGATGCTGAGTCGGCGGTGAGTTTGCATTTTTTTTTTTAAAGCTCCACGCCTCGTACGCAATTCCAGGAAAGGAGTTCAGCCCGAAAGCACTCGAGAGGGTGGGCTATGTCAAATCCGCTGTGATGCACTGTACATGCCCCCTGGGTGACTGGCCTGACCTTACAATCTGAGCTCAGCAAGAGCCTTCTTGTTTTTCTGACGTGGTCTGGAGGAAACATGAGTACAATGGCCACAGGGCTGTTTGTCTGGGATATATATTCTTCCCATTTTGGGGGTGTAATCGTGTACCCGCCTTGAGGTTGAAAGCCCTTTTGAACTGTCTAACCTGCCCCCACTCCCCCAGCATGTGACTATTTTTAATGTAGCCCGCCTCGCAAACATTGATTAATTGCTCGGATTCTTTACCTATTCAACTGTAAAAACAATTTGCTTTGATAAATGAACTCGTGCTGAAATCGCTGTGGCGCAATCTGGAGACAAGCTGAGATTTTCTGACGCTTGGCGACGATACAACTATGGAACAAATGGGTCACAGACTGGGTCCATCTGGTGAAAACACGGCCCAGGAGAACAGAGCTGCTTGTTTCTCTCGGCTCAGCAGGTGTGAATATGGCCACAGACACACGTCCAGTTAAAGCCCACAGAAGGGCAAAACAAGAAACAAGCGAAGAAAAGAGAAAGTCTGTTGTTTCAGGTTGAACCCCGGTGAGTCCGAGCCCTGCGCATGGTTCGTTTTACTGGCTGCTTTCTGTGGTCGTATCGGCAGGCGGTCTTCAGGAAAGCTCTGCCCAAAGTTTATTGCAAATTCATGACCCAGATGAAAGACGGATACCCCTCAGCGCTACAACTTGTGAAAAGTCGTAGATGGAATATGCGTTGTAAAAAACTATGTTTATTGCTTTACTACTTTTCTTTCTTTCATTTTTTCTCTTTTTTTTGTCTTCTTGCTGAGACTATATGATCTGTAGCGTATTCAACCTTGACATTTTACATTCCCTCAGCCATCTTCTAATGGTGCTCTGATGCATTGCCAGTGTCTTGACCTTGTGTTCGACTCGGAGGCTGGACAAAAGCAGCAAGACCTGTTTGACTCATGGTGTGACCACTGACATTAAGGGCTGCAAAGCCACAAACTCCTGAAGTAACCCTCTCATATTCAGGTGTTTTCTTGTACCTCTTAGTAAAGTTTTCTTTTTTTCAGCAGGTAAATGGAAGAAAATGTGTTCGGCAGGAGAAGAAAATGCAAGAAAATGAGCAAAAATTGAGAGCTTTCTGAGGCTCGCAATTGAAAACATGATTGCCTGCATTTGGACAATGATTTTTTTGGCAAGTTAATGCTTCAGATGAAAGGTGTTGTGCATCCTGTGGTGATGTACCTCCACAGAAGTATGGAAATCTGTACGACACTCAGTGCCCTGGGACACGCAATTGGCCAACCTTCTTTGATCTGACTGCGACTCACAAACACACAAAGAATGAATGTGGTCATTACTTAATTCCACTACCCAGAGGACGGGGGGCAGTTCACAGAGAGGAAAAGAACAGAATAATGGTGATATAATGGAGTGAATAGTGACCTCTCCAACCTGAACTTGAATACAGCGGAAGGCTGGAATCAATACTGGCATTGTGTTTTGATTTTAGACTGCTCATTGTTCGTAACGATTTTCTTCTCCCTTGGTCGGGGTGAAAATGCATTAGGCTATTTTGAAAAATTGCTGTGGTTATTGCATTCTTTTAAATATTTGTCATGAAAACAAAAACAAGGAAGGTGAGTATGTGTGGATTTTTTTAAAAGCATGATAGGCTGTTTGGACAGTGATCCATTTTCTCCTAAATAGTTTGGAGGCAAACAGCAAGAGGCTATTCTATGCTGCAAGTCGATAAGGAACCTCACTTTTTTGCCATCTATGTCTTTTCACTGAAAAGTCCTAAAAGACTTTTAGATCTAAAACGTAAACCTATCTCGGATACCAGGACTGGGACCAGGACTTGAGACAGGAATGGGAACTAAATATCTTTCTTATACAAATGTAGTTAATATATTTGATGATGTATTGTAATAAACAGTATGATTATTACAGTGTACTGTAAGACATTTGTATGATATAAACCCTTTTGTAATATAATTTATATTGAAGTTTAAAACATAACACAGCAGAGTCATTGCCAGATTAATAGAAAACACTGACGCAGGGTCTCTCAAAAAACAGTTTTTGTTTCTTCTGTCAAGAATTGGGTCTGTGTTCGAGGTGGGATATTCTCCATGAGTGTATATTAAATGGTATTTTAATTATGAAACAATTAACAGTGTGGACTACTTACTGTAAGAAACAACCACACAATGCTTGTTGCTAGTTTTAATTCTGGGATATTAGGATAAGTAGGGGGATTTAGGAACTAATGCGAGTAAGTCTCATCAAGCCTTTCACACTGGCTAATCTGTTGTGCCGTGGCCGGCCCCATCCATGCCGGGAGTAACTGCTCACCAGGCCGGTAATGGTCCCATCATCTCTCTGAGGATGAGCCATCAGAGGGCACGTTGTCAAGGGGAGCCAAGATGGTTCTTCGATATCCGCCTTCCACAAGATGTGGGGCTTCAATGGAGACCAACGGTATACAGGACACAAGGACGAACAGACTTTCGGTGAAGGCCCGGGAGCTTGAGCGAACGGATGTTACGTTAGCAACAGAGTGTCACATGATGTTAAGGGGTTCTGAGTCTTTGTTTGTACGCCAGACAAAGGTGCACTGGAAACACACACTCAGTCTCAAGCCTTTCTCTGAGCGCCGAACAAACCTGGTGACTCAGTCTGGTCTCACAATAGTCTGCAGACACAGGCACAGTGTCATCAACTAGATCTTTGCTGTTATCCATAAATAAAGACGGGCTCACAGGCTCACAGGCTCACAGCGTGCACTAAAAAGAACGCCTGACTGACAGGCGGAGCGAATCGTTAAGAAAGAGCTCCGTGCTACATTCCGCTCTCCGCTTCAGATGGATATGCTTTTTGGCAAATCACAAGTTCAGCCGGAGTGCGGATTGCTAATTAAGAAAAGCCTGCTTACTTAAGTCAACACTCTTTAGGCCTGCCCCTATTCAGTAACCCATGCTTCTGTGACTACAAGCCTGCTTTTTAATGAGCTTTCTCTGAATCGTATTCCCTCAGCAGAGGGGTGATCCCAGCTAACTTTATATTCACGTCAACATCCCAGATATAAACAATAATAATAATAAAAAAAATAGCATACCATGGCTGGTACTTTTCCACTTTCTGTCCTGTGCTTGTGCTTTGGATCCGTTTTGCTACTCTGTTTCATTTTCCACTGGGATTGGTATCCTGAATTTCATCGTTTCCGCATGCTCTGTTTGAATTCATTTTTGTGTGTGTGTGTGTGTTGTTTTTTATGTGCCATTAGATTGCACATGCTCACAACCCTGCACTGATTTGTTGATTGTGTGTTTCTGTGAAATGTATGGGTTTCTGTTCGCCAGACCAGGCATAACCTAAATGCCTTATGCATCATCGCCATGCACAGAATCAAAGCGTGCGATGTTCCACTGCTCGGGCTGGATGCTAACAACCCCAAGGTCACGGCAAGGTCAAGCCTAGCTTCCCAGGGGGCCACATGTCTCTAAAATATAATCCTTACCTGCACTGTACCTTCACAGCTACTGAATAAATACATTTAAGCCTATGTGCTTTCCTCACAGTTGAATCCACTGACTTGTCTGAGCTGGGTCCTGCTATGTGCTTCCTCACAGTTGAATCCACTGACTTGTCTGAACTGGGTCCTGCTCTTTGAGGTTTTTAAGTAAACTTGGTGGGGCTCTGTGGTTGAATGTTTTTAGAAAAAGGGGGGGGTGGGTGTAGGGAGGGTGGTGGAGGTGGTCAGTGTTGACTCGTGAGTCAGTACCAGTCAGACACTGACGCCGCCATTGCATGGTGCCTTTTTTCCCAGCTGTGAGTCCCGCTCTAATCCCCCTGCTCAGCCGGCTCCTCCCGGCGCTCCCGGCGCTCCCATCATCGTACCTGTCGGCCACCGGCGGCGACTCGGCGCTCGGCTGGCTAAATGAAAACACACAGGAATCCCGGCAGGAGGCAAATGAACAGAACAGAATAAAAGCCCCCCTTCCCCCGTCCCAACCCCAAGGATCTACCTTCATTCTATTCATGTCCCTTTCAGGCACACACACACACACACACACACACACACAGGCACAAACACACACACACACACACACACACAGGCACAAACACACACACACACACACATACACGCACACAGGCACAAACACACACACACACACATACACGCACACAGGCACAAACACACACACACACACATACACGCACACAGGCACAAACACACACACACGTACCCACACATATATTTTATGGGTGTGCATTTGAATGTGAGCATGAAGAGACACACACACACACATACACACACACACACGGTATATCTCATTATATCTCACGCATGCAAATGCACACTACTAACACATGAAAGGTACACACATGCTGCACAGTCATGGTCGCTCTCTTGCCCAAACACGTTTATGCATGCAGACATACACACACACACACACACACACACACACACACACACACACATACAGACACACATACACACACATACAGACACACATACACACACACACACACACACATACAGACACACACACACACACACACACACACACACACACACACACACACACACACATACAGACACACACACACACACACACACATACAGACACACATACACACACACACACACACACATACAGACACACACACACACACACACACACACACACACACACACAGACACACACACACACACACACATACACACACACACTCACACACATACACACACACACACACACACACACATACAGACACACATACAGACACACACACACACACACACACACAGTCCGTCGACAAACATGGCTGCCCAGCAGGGCATGAGGTGCCCCTCGTCTGGCTCTTTGTCCCGGCGCTGAGGTGGTGGAGGGCACGAAAACAAAGGCTCCTCCCGCCCTGCAGGCAGAGCAGGGAGGGTTCCTCCAGTGTGTGGTCTTTACAGTCTCCTCCAGCCGACAGCATACCGGAGCATTTCAAAGGGCCCACACATTTTTTTTCCCGCCCAGTCCTTTTGTAAATGTCTCTAAATACAGTGCACCGACTGCTAGCCGGTCCGGAGCGCAGACAGGCGACCTCAGCACCGCCGTCCTAGTGTAGTAAAAACATTCAAATCCAATCTTTCTCTACAGTTTTTTTATTTTTTTTTCTCCCCTCTCGACTCCCTCTCATGCATGGCGCTCTGCCTCGATTACTCGTTCATGGTTCAGTCACCCACCTCCCGGCCGACACGTCTCTAGTGACACCGCGGGCCTTCAGACTGGATCTTTCAATTTGCAGCCCATGAGGCACGAGTGAAACCTCTCCATCTATTGACATGACACCTCCTCGGTTTCAAAAACACTACACTTTTTTTTCCCCCTTTTCATTTTTTTTCCTCTTTTTTTTTTTCACGGTCTGTCTTTTTCTTTCCAAGACAGCCTCCAAGACCTGACCTTGTCATGGCTTCCGTTCCAGATAAAGGGCCAGGAGGAAACAGACGATCCCGAGTGGGAAATAAATACAAATTCTGTTTTCTTTCCCACAGGGCCCAGGTTAGAATAGGCCTCCGGGGGGACACTATGGCGCAAGCAGTAGCCCTGACCGCATTCGGGCTTGACGCTCATGGAGGACACAGGTTCGAATCCGGCCCGATGTCATTTCCCCATGAGGCCCGAGTGAAACCTGTCCACTCCCCACCTCTTCTCCTCTCCCTCTCATTTCCTGTCACACTCTCCACTGCACTGTCAATAAAAGGAATAAATGCCCCCCCCAAAAAAAAAAATCTTGAAAGAAAAAAAGAATAGGCCTCCGGAGGTGGTGGTGCTGGTGGTGATGAGGGTGTCAAAACGGGGGTTCGGGGAGCTGGGTACTTTGGATCTTGCATCTACTCTCCAGCTGAGGGTAAAAGCCTCTCTGGAGTTTTGCTCTCCGTGTGCCCAAGACGAGAGACCACATCTGGGCCACTCCTTCAGCCTCTTGGCCTCTCTCCCTCCTCCAAACCAGCAGCAGATGTGCCAGACATATATACCTGACAAACACCACCATCGGATGGAACAGAGCGGCGCAGCACGACATGAAAGCCTTGTGTAGGCAGGGGAATGTCAGCTCCCCAGGGGGGAAAAATGGGGAAGAGATTGTGGAACGAGATAAATCTAAAATGGTTACATTTGCTGATAAAGGAGATACTTGCTCACTCTCTTGCTTTTTTTTTTTCTTAACCCTGCACAAGTTTTAAGAACAAATCATGTTAGAAAATAAATTCATGGCGGGTTCAACATGCTGTATTTCAAACTGGCACAGCCCTCCACAGCCTCTGGGTCCATCACTTTTGAATCATGTGAGGCTCTGGAAAAGAACGTCAAACTCCTCCGTGAAACAAATCTCCTTCGGGCCACTGAAGATGAATGTGATGGCATGACAGCTCCTGCAACAGAGCTGAATTTCCACAGGGAGAAGGAACGACTGCATCTGTTAATTTGACAACATTTGAATCATGGACTAAACATTTATGATTTTTATGGGATGGGCAACTGAGACGTATAACTCGTAAATCCGTTTTCGCTTATTGGTGAATTAGTTTGCCGTTCTTACTCCAGGATTTGGGATGTTACCAGTTTTTCCTCAAGGTGTCTGTAGCGAAGGTCACATTGTCTGATTATTATGCTTATCCCGAATTGTATAGCTTTGCCAAACTCAGCAGCCCACGTCTGTCAGTCAAATGCCAGCACTGATCAGAGATTTACAATTATGATCCCCAATCTCCCATGCGGAGGCATCAAATCGGAAGCCCACTGATGAGTCATTAATGCGTACCCCAAATCGAATTACAAATTCATGATTACATACTGACACGATGGGATTCCGCTCGAAGCTATGGCATATGAAATGTTAATCACGCACCGTTTAAAGAGCGATTACTGTAACATGGACCGGCAATGGCTCAGGGTTAGTGCCTGTTCGCGCATTTGTCTTGGGCAGGTTCATTAGTAATGACAGAGTGGAATCCATCATCTGCCGTTGTCTGCAAACAGTCTGGAAAACCCTCCCTGGCACTTAGACCGCCGCTGTGATCACATTACGCTGTTTTGTTAGCTTCACACGTTGGAGCTAATTTGAAACATCTCCCTTTTGAGAGATGGCTTCCCAAGTGAGCACGACGTGAATAGCTGGTGCTTGCCGCTTTGCTGGTGTACGTGCGCCGCTGGAAGTAGGGAGAGTAGACCAACTTGCTCCCTGCAGAAGGATCTGAGTGTGTTTACACTGCATCTGAATTTTGGTTTACTCGGAAGGATGTGCTCGGTCAACGTCCACAGATAAACATTTTCGAGGGGCTCTGCATGTTTATAAGCTTATAAACTTCTGCTTCTGAATAACTGCAAGTGTTTTGGGTATGTCTGTGTGTGAATGTTATGTGTATATGAGTGTGTATATATGTCCATGTGTGTGTGTGTGTGTGTGTGAGTGATAGAGAGAGCGAGACTGAGCAAGGCACAGTAGTGTGTCCATGTTGTCATTGATATCCAGTGGCGTCCAGCAGGATGTAATCTTTTGACCCACCTTGGGGAGACTGGAGCCGGACCCGAGACAGGCAGGGCCCTCTGCGGGATTCCTGTCCCCTCCATTACACCGTCTGAGATGCCGGGAAAAAAGTGGCTGCTTATCCTGACCTCTGCCACGCACCGCAGCCAGTCAGCCAGCCAGCCAGTCAGCCAGCCAGCTCTCCAGAGCGCTGGCATCGCCGGCCTAACCAGGCTCCTGTCGCGAGTCTGTTCTGTGTTATAGAGGACACATGCTTTCCCTCCGGTCTCCTGGAAACGTGCTCTAATTGTGGCCGTAAACGAGGCCACTTAGCACAAAGTGAGACCGTTAAGTTGTAACCCTGCCAAAAAAGAAAAACTTGCCCCGACCACCAACCTGCCCCCCCCCCCCCCCACCCAACCCCCACTTGCTGTTCCCCTCCATGTGACATCTCCGGCCGTACCCTTAACCAACGGCTCTGCTGCACTCAGCAGTTTACCAATTTGGCCCGGTGACCCTCATCCTGGACCGGGGGCTATCAGCGCACCACCGCAACTTGCAGTTAATCACAACATCACATTTGCTTCAAGACAGATTCGGCAGTGCGCTCAGACACATCCATCAGTCGCCAGTCAGTACCTGGCTCTCCTCTACTCTCCTCCTCAAAATACAGTCTTATAGAGCTCAACCACTCTTTCACTCTCTCTCTCTCTGTCTATCTCTTTCACTCTCTCTCTCTCTGTCTGTCTGTCTCTCTCTCTCTCTGTCTATCTCTTTCACTCTCTCTCTCTCTCTCTCTCTGTCTCTCTCTCTCTCTCTCTCTCTGTCTATCTCTGTCTATCTCTCAGACTCTTTCGGTCAGACTGTAGTAAGGGCTGGAACCTGACAGGACTCGCTCTATCAGAATACTATACAATACTCAGGCCTGACAGCGCAAACACTCCCAGGACCCCATTTCACAGATCGTCAGGTCCAGTATGAAGAATTCATAAGGATCCTCAGCCAATAGTGAACCCTAGCCAGAAAAAAAAATCAGGCCTGTCTGAGTGCCAAGGCCTGGGGAAGCAAAGCCGTATTTTCTCTTTGATATTTTGGAGAAATATGAGCATTCACAGTCATATTATTGGTGTTTTGGAAGGAAGTCGCTGCGCGTAATCAACCGAGAAGCACTCACGCGTCTAAGGCTGGAAACCTCTCTGTGAAAGATTAGAGCAGAAATGTTGGCAGTTGCACCTATGCATGCATTAAGGCTGCATATGAAAATGGAGTTGTGGTGTGGAGTGTTTCGCACTCTTGGTTCTCAGTGTGGAGGACTTGCAGATGCCTGGAGCGCTGTAACGACTAAAAGATATTCAGCTGGCAGTCTCCAATCAACAAGCTCATTTGCATATGCATCTGATTTGCATGGGCAATGTGAGTCTCCTAATGTCGCTTCACAGATGTCTTAACAGATTATCAGAACAGCATAAAATAGATTCCTCTTCATCCTCTGCCTCTTGAGGTAGCACACTTACAAAAATAATGGCCTCGTTATACCATCATTCATGTTAATACCTTCAGTCAAATTATCCTTATTAATGACACTGAACAATATTCAGGCCAACAGCATGCTTCTGCTTGCTTACACAAATTAGACTGGCTCCATAATGACCATTGCACATAAATATTTGTACTGATTACAGTTTATTTATCCAGGGGCGGAGTTGCTGGTTTATCCTCCCAGGATCCAACGTTGTAAGTTTATTAGGGTCAGCGCAGAAAAGGAATGAAAACAGTTTTTTAGAAAATTACTTTTCTCCGACGAACAGGAAACCATTTTTTTTCTTTCGTCCCTCAGGACGTGGAGGGTGGTAGGGATCAGTCTGTCTAAATTAGCCTGGACACCAGCGACGGGAGAGGCCCCCTACTTTCCCCCGCCCTTGGCTGGCCTCCCCTCTGCGTGTGCGTTTCATCATTAGCATACGGTGACGCTCCCGCTGGGACTGCACACATCGTAGCGCTATCAAGAGGTTGTCCATTACTCCTGTGACCTTTCATCCTGATCAGTCACTTTGCATACGAGCAGGCCATGTATGTCAGCCAGACACTCCAGACACACACTATATGAATG
>NC_137921.1:69675036-69780036 GCF_963457725.1 Sprattus sprattus | reverse complement strand
ATCATGCTCACTAAGCAGTCACAGAATATTCCATGTTTACAGCATCGTACAGAATAACCCGTGAGCATTCGAATCTGGCTGTCTTATTTTCTTTCTTTCTCTTTCTCCATCTCTCTCTCTTTCTATCTCTCCCTCTCTCTCTCTTTCTCTCTCTCGCTCTCTCTCTGGCATGAAAAACCAATACAATCAGTCTCCTCACCTTGACACGACGTGTACACACATGTACAAAACCATAAAGACACATGTGCAGGGTGAGTGGGAAAGACGTTGCTGTGGTGTGTGTCTTTTAGGAAGAGTAGCACGTGAATCATAGACTAAACCGTTGATAACGAATTGCCTGAGGGTGTGGCTTTTCTGTAATGTCAACAAAAAAATGTTTATCTCTCTCTCTCTCTCTCTCTCTCTCTCTCTCTCTCCCTCTCTCTCTCTCTCTACTCATCTGTGTCAGGGCTTAATGCTCTTCCTCTCTGCCTTGCCCCACATTTCCTCAATCTCTCCCTGCACATTTAGTTTCTCGGGCATAGTGTCCTCCTCCAGGTCTGGCTTTGTGGGCGCCCAAATCGTTGGAGACAGGGTGGTGATGAGAGTGGAGGTGGAGGACGGGTGTGTTGTGTGTGTGTGTGTGTCTGTGTGTGTGTGTGTGTGTGTGTGTGTGTGTGTGGGTGTGGAAGGGATTTGAAAGTGGGTGTATGTGAGGAGGGGGGGAGGGGGGGGCTGAACAGCAGCCAGGAGAACCTCGCCATAAACCTGTCATCTTCGCATCACACAGAGGGGGCTGGTGACTGCGCCGGACGCCGGTGATTTACCGGACCCCCGGGTGCCTGCTTCTCCACAGCCCCGGAGAGTTATGGCACGGGAGGTATGAAAACGCATATTTATTTAGGTGCGATATTAATCACCTATTAACCTCGTTTGTCGCGTGAAAGGGGGGGGGGGGGGGCGCATTTGTATGCTTACAGCACATACACACACACACATACACACACGGGCTACTTTACTGTCTTGTTGAAAGGGCTAGCGAGAAGGGAAAACATGCAAGGGCTACTTGTGTTTGAGAGGAGGATGGAAGCAATTACCAGTGTGAGAGCAGCTGGTTTGGGGCCAGAGGCCCGACACATCAATCAGCATTACTGTTCTAGAACACACAATTCATATCAATCAGCGCCCCCTGGTGGCGATCAACAGACCCTAGTGAGATGGTTTTGTTTTTTTATTCTCAAGAGGACAGACGTCTCACATTTGGAAAAGCAGACTCTTTCACTGAACACACGGTTGACAGGTGTATTAAATGTGAACGTGTGTGTGTGTGTGTGTGTGTATGTGCCACATGATAATTAACATTAACAAGATTAGCGTAATAAAGCGTTAGAGGATAAAGATTTATTTTTTTGACCTTGCATCAGTGGGTCTAGCTGTTTTCTGTGAATGCTTTGCTGAAAGAGCTATTCTCTCTGTAACAAAAGATGATTGACTGATGATGTTGCGTTTGATGGGCAAATTCACCTTCCCTTGAGAGGATGCATCGGCAAACACATCCAGAGAGCTGAGAGATGTTGGCTGGACTCTCATTGCTGTGGTTTCTTTTGCTGTTCCTGTGCCAACTGTCATCCGCAACCAATTATTCTGCTTTCTGCCCAAATAACCAACAGCCTTCCATTTATCCATATCAGTAGATGTTTATTCAGTGGTGTTTAAATCATATAAACAAAGGTAATCAAGGCCGTGGACAAAAGCTCCTACATCCTCTCTAACTGTATTCTGTGATTTTGTTTGGTAACAATCAAAGTAGCATAAAACATGGAAAACTTCTTTTTTCAAGTGACAAGAACAACAAGCAACGGAATTGCAGGCCGCAACATCTATAATTGAAGCCAGGACTCGTCTCATCTCTCTAGACGAATAGATGATCTCATTCAGCTGATGAATCGATGAAATTTGAGCTGCACTGATTTTGTGTCAGTCGTAGTCGTCTATAAAATTGTGGTTGTTATTATTTCATAATAAATATCTACATTGTAAATACGATGACAGTGTCATGAAAACCTCTCAAATATTACAAGATTCACGCTAATTAGAACGATGGTGTGTCAGTGACCCACCCCCTTCTCTATTATGTTTTTGACGCAGATTTCTCGAAGGCGTGTTACCATGGTACCAGCCGAGCTCCACAAGCATCTGTTTCCTTTTCACACCTGCCTGAGTCTAGCATCGGGCTGCATCCTGCCAAAGTGTGCTGGTGGTCTTCCTGCATGCTTTCAGCCTCTCCAATCATCAACTAATACCATCCCCCTTGCTTTCTTTGTATATTTGTATCTTTGTTATATAGCCAAAAAAGCTGTGAAAACATTCTTCCTTGGTGAGACGGACTGTCCTTGTACACCTATAGACGGCTATGAAGGTAGAGGAAGACGTGGCAATGGGCTAACGTATAAAGAAACGTTTCTTTGATACGATTTTTGAAATACTGCAGAATAGAGGGTGCAGGATTGGGCCTGATTTCGTTATTGGTGTATTAATTTGGCATCCATCCCCCCCAAGCCATTGGGGAGTCATTGAGTTTGTACAGATATTCCTTTTCATTATTAATGCACCAAGGTCGCTCAAGAAGCGCCCCACCTGACCTTCGTCCAGAGCTTGATGCAAGCCAGACAGAAAAGCTAACATCTTATAGGGCAGATATTTTAACATAAGACTCATGCAGCTCTGAGATGCAGGCTAAAATCAATATACCTTAAGGTATAAAGCAATGCTTTGCAGCTGCCTTTGAGTCGCTGAGTTGAAGCAGTGTGGATGACGGCTGTGATGGCTTGTGAATGAGCACCTTTCAAACATTTCAGGTATTTAACTGGCATTTCAATAAATGGATTTGTTCGCTGTGTGCTTGAAATGTTGAAGCATGTGTCACAGCCTTGTATGGTGCGCACGTGTGTTTGTGTGTGTGTGTGTGTGTGTGTGTGTGTGTGTGCGCGCACCCGCACCTGATGCCCCAGTATTAAAACCCCAAACCCAGTCATTTAAAACAAACACTATAGTTGTGATCGCATCTAAGAAACCAAAGGAGTCGTTAAGGAAAGCATGACTGACTTGGAGACTGTCTCTGACTACACAAATTCAGCCTCAGCCAATTGCTGCATTTTGTCATGTTCATATTTTTTCACTGACTAGATCCTCCTTTCTAGGACTGCATCCAAGGATTTCCCAATAAAACCACAAGGATTAAATGGATTTGACACGACAATAATAATTTATCCCAAAACCAACAACGTCCATGACAGTGGTGCAAAAAAAAAGAAAAAAAAAAGAACCACACATCCCCAATCCCTCCCACTTCCTCAGTGGGCCTATTTTACCCATCATCCTCTTCGGCCGTGCAACTGTGTACTTTAGAGGCTAACTGTATGATGCATGTACGCACATCAGCGGCCCGCTTAAGCTTCTGTTCACTTTCAGTCTCCACCGCATTCCTTCTACTTACCTTGAGAGAAACAACCTGAAATGAAAGCGCCAGCCATCGTGAGCGTGGGGGTTGGGGGGGGGGCTAGCTGTCAGCGGGTAATTCATCCTGTTGTTCTTCGCCTAAGCGGTGAATAATGCCTGTTGGCACTGACTCCTTGCAGCGTTGCATTGCTGGGAGGCTCTGATCCCAGTCAATGAAATAACACATCTGTCTTGCCGGGTTCCATCGGCCCCCATTGCGGGGGACCGGGTGCCTTGAACAGGAGGTGGCTGCAGACTCAGCACTCCCCCGCCCCTCCCACCCCCCCACCCCCCCTCCAAAGAGACAGTGTCAGCTGGCGTCAGCCCCTTTTACGCAACTCATCTGACTCTCAAGTGTGACTCAAGGATGACACTGCCATCCCTGCTGTTTAACAACAAAAAAAAACTACAAAGACGAAAAAAATGTGTCCCCTCAAGTACTGGTGGCATCGACTAGCTATCGCGCTGCTTGCTTTATTCAGACATTGTTGGCTTGTTGTTATGTTCAGGTCAGAAGGAATCTTGGATGTTACAGCGTTTGTTAGAGGAGAGCCTTGGTTTAGATGTGGAGGGCACACAAGTGGTTAACTGCCAGAGGGAAGACTGACACTCACAGGGATAGTGTGTAGATATTGCCTGAGACTTGGTTTAGATGTGGAGGGCACACAAGTGGTTAACTGCCAGAGGGAAGACTGACACTCACAGGGATAGTGTGTAGATATTGCCTATAAAATATCACAAAATACAACATTCTGGCGGTTTTGTTTTTCTGATCATTTATGACATACTTTTCTGTGGGTCTCACATTTGAACAGATCTAATCAAGAAACACGATCACATTAAACATGTGATTGTTTACACTGAGAATCCAGAAACATTTGTGTGTTGCTTCATGAATGATTTATTGTACTGTGAACATTTTTTCAGAGATGTTTTCAGCCAGGAGCTTTCACAGGTATATTCAACACCAGCACTGAGCTTGGAGAATGTCCACAATGGAGACCTCAAGCAGCTTAGCACTGACCTTGGCTGAATCTTCTCAGAAGTCCATGACTCACTTCCTTAGCCCTTGACTTCCTAGCCATGGTCTGGACTGGAGCATTGTTAAGATGGACCTGTTGGGTTTAACCTCCCAAAACATATCACATCCACAGCTGCTGAAACTGTCCTCATGTCTTCAAGAGACTCCTCCACAACTTCTCCATCCTAATCTTCTCAGAAGTCCACGACTCACTTTGCATCACGTATGGATTGCCATAACCCTCCCGTATGATCCAAAATGACATTTTGTTGTAAATAAGATTATAGATGTTATAAATCAATGGCGTTTATGGCAGCTTCTATAACTTTTCTTGTCTCTTAGAGTTAGTTTTGCTTACACACAGCAGTCTCTCTTTCATTTCTGCAGTAAATGGCATGTCTTCATGTTTTCCTTGTCTTGCTGCCGCTAAATGACAACATAGCATCTTAAATTGTCGCCCCAGCTCCTGTGTTCCCAGATGAGCTCCTGTGTTCCCAGATGAGCGCCTGTATTCCCAGATGCAGCTCCTGTATTCCCAGATGCAGCTCCTGTGTTCCCAGAAGCAGCTCCTGTATTCCCAGATGCAGCTCCTTTGGTCCCAGATGCAGCTCCTGTCTTCCCAGATGCAGCTCCTGTATTCCCAGATGCAGCTCCTGTATTCCCAGATGCAGCTCCTGTATTCCCAGATGCAGCTCCTGTGGTCCCAGATGCAGCTCCTGTCTTCCCAGATGCAGCTCCTGTCTTCCCAGATGCAGCTCCTGTCTTCCCAGATGCAGCTCCTGTATTCCCAGATGCAGCTCCTGTATTCCCAGATGCAGGGACAGAAGACACACAATGCTGCATACACGCATTTCTTTGTCCACATCATAGGTACAACGAAAAAGGCAAGTGTCAGAAGACCTGAGTGGTCTTGATTGAGGAACACATTACAAGCATGTCTGGCAAGTTTTTCAGGCACTTCCAATCACTTTGAGTGATTTTAGCAACAATAAAAGCATCTTGAGATCAATTCTAAAACTGACAAGTAACCAATGAACATTTAGGACATGCAAGACGTGTGCTCTCATTTTAGTGTGGCTCATTAAAGTGCTGCTGCATTCTGAATGATCTGTAGCTTGTTTATCGTTTTCTGAGGTAGACTAGAGAAGAGAGCACTGCAGTGATCTAGCCTGCCAGTGATAAAAGCATGCATAAGTCTTCCAGTATCTGCCTGGGAGAGAAACAGCTGTACTTTAGCAATATTTCTGAGGTTTTAAGTCATTGCACAGTATATCTCTCTCTGTCTCTCTCTCTCTAGATACATGTCCTTCAGCATCCTTCCTCATCTTACTCAAGTAAAAATATCATCCAACCAATGTTGTTCGCAAATATGGCATGAATGAGTGACTTATTCTGTTTCGCACCCTCTCTCCGGAGATATTTTTCTTTTGCTGATTCAAGCAAGCAAGTGTGATGTTCTTGCTCCTTAAGACTTGAAGCCCCACAAGGAATGGGTGGGCAACAACAAACAGAGGTGTCTTTAGATTACTCACTAGTGTGCAGAGTATTAAACAGCAGGGGATCAGCAGAAAAATGTGTGCAATATACATAACATCAATAATTTACAGCCTTCGATTTCATGCCCTTCAAAAATAAATTCAAATGTGGTTGTTCAGTTGGATATGTTTGTGTGTGTGTGTGTGTGTATGTGTGTGTGTGTGTGTGTGTGTGTGTGTGTGTGTGTGTGTGTGTGTGTGTGTGTGTGTGTGTGTGTGTGTGTGTGTGTGTGTGTGTGTGTGTGTGTGTGTGTGTGTCTGTGTGTGTGTGTGTGTGTGTGTGTGTGTGTGTGTGTGTTGTACGTATCCTGAGTGTGTATGTGCACTTTTGAGCTTGCTTGCATGGCTGTGATAAGGGGATCCTTTGGTCTTGTGCGTTTGCTGCGTGTCGCCTTCAATCCAGACAGCTCTCCTCCCCTCCTCATAAGGGCACCTGTCCCCCAGACAGTCGTTTGCACTTGAAATATGAACTCTCTTTCCAGACATGTTGAGAAAATCTACCTCAGATGCTTATGGTGTGGTGGAAGCATGCAATGATGTGATGAAGCCTTATTATTCCAGAATAACCATGGACTCTGATCATAGATATAATTCCAATAATTCAGTTAGGCCCAATCCCATTTCTCATCTCTACCGCTACCCTTACCCCTACCCCTTCGCCTTCGCTTTTTCAAACGGAGCGGTAGCGGAAGGGGTTGAAACGCTAGCCCTTCGAATTGGGATAGCACTTCAACAATTACGTACGTCATCAGTACGAAGCGTCAGCTGTTACGTTACCGGAGAGCGACAGCTGTCACTCACCAGATATAAACAAACATGGCGCCTGCAGCTGTTATTTACACAATGCAACATTTCATCAAACAAGTTTTAAAATCATGAATTACAAAGAAAATACTTTCATTTGTGTGATGCTTTCCCTGCTGTTTCCGACATTTTTAAATGGACTCGCGCGATGTTTGTTCTTTAATGATCACGGGTTCGCAATGCATTGAGGGAAATCAGTCTACCCCTCCGTTTGAAGTGTGCCCTCGGAAAATCTTCGTTTGGAGCGGTAGAAAGCGCTTCCCCTTCCCCTACCCCTCTGTCTTAACGTGAATTGGGACAGCACTACCGCTCCACATGAACGCGCAAAACGGAGGGGAAGGGGAAAGACGAAGGGGTAGCGGGAGAAATGGGATTCAGCCTTACTCTATTACATCAAATGGTGTTTTCTGAAATATCTGTGGTAGACACTTCTGTATTCTGTACTCTTAAAAGGCATACTGGCATAATCCGTGGGATAATGTAATACATGACGCACAATGAATGAGTTTAAATCACCACCTTAGACTTCAGTTATCACAGCTATGCAGGGCTTGCTGTCCCAACTATGTGCCAGCCTATATAGCCATGTTTAAGGTATTTATGCTATCTAAATATAGTCCCCTCTTGTTCATTGTTACAGAACAACACTAGCTAATTATGAGAACTCTGTAATATATATCTGTTAACCATGTACATAAAATGATAAAAATGTAAATAAAAATGAAAATTACATTTTTCTACAATACCACAACAATATGAGAACTAACAATGGTCTCTTATGTAGATGTCTTTCTTTAATCCAGTGAAAGGTTCACGTCTTCCTCGAAGTGGTGCATTGTGGGTTAATTGTAGTATGACAAAGTCTGCAGGGGACCACACCAGTCATTACTGTCCAACATTCTAGAACATCCAGGAACTGTTAAGAATTTCATGTCCACTTAAAATTTGCTTCAAGCCCAATCATACTGAAGATGAGGATGGAAAGAAAATTAGTAATGAGATTTCTGACAAATCCTGACAGAGCCTATTGATAAGTATATTTGCCAAGTACACAAAATGACACATAAAGTCTAACTTTGTCCAATCAAAGAGCTTCAAAGAAAACTCCATAACACAATTAAAAGTGGAACAGTGAAGAAGAATATCAGCTGCTTCTAGGAATTTCTACAGCAATGCATATTAATAAGATCCTGTTCTCCTCCAAGCAAGGGATGTACCTAACTGAAACACACACACACACACACACACACACACACACACACACACACACACACACACACAAAAAAAAATGCCAAGAGAGCACTGTGGAGAGTTTTCTCTTTCTTGTTCGCCTTGCCTTCTCTTGCATGCACCAGTCTACAAGTTCCTCTCTCCTTCCTCATTGTGCCCCTGCCTCCTCCATCTGTATTCCACATGTGTAGTCCCTTGCTGGCTATGATTATATTGCTGTGCAGGGGAGGTAAGTGCCTGTCTGCAGGTATCACCGGCTCCCCTGGGCCCTTAGACTAGAGACAAGCCGTAGCTTCTCATACGAAGCCTCCCAGGACCCCTCGCTCTTTTTCTCTCTCTCGCTCTCTCTCCAGCATGAAAGCGATGAAAGAGAGAGGCTCTCTCACTCTCCTCTAACTCTCTTACTCTTTCTTTCTCCTCCCCCTTTTACTGTCTGTGCCTCTGTGCCTCGTCTTTCTCCTTCCCTCTCACATCCTGTCTTCCTCTCTTGCCCTTACCTCCCTGCACTCTCTGGCATTCTCTCTGTCTCCCTTTCTCTCTCATTCCCTCTTGTCCTTTCCTCCTTTTCTCTGCATTCCACCCAATCCCTATCCGTTGTAAGAGAATATTTCAGGTGTGGTCTGTGCTATAAAACCCAGCTCCAAAGCACAAGCTGGTCATCTGGGCTATAAGCACAGTGGCACTCACGCTTTCACAAGTGGACAAGCTCTTGTCCACACAATATAAATAGGCAGAGCTGTAAACGTACATCTCCAGGGCCACAATCATTTTAAAAAAGGACCCATGTAACAGACCCCTCAAATAAACCCTGTTTTCATATTATGAGTCAGAGAGCAGACAGCAGCATGCAAGTGTTAATCACACCACGAGAGACTTAGAAAGGGCACGAAAATAGACAGATATATGTGCTTTTTTTTTTTTTTGAACTTATTGTTTATTGATCCAAGACAGTCATCACAAGACAATCAAAAGAGAAGAGTTACTGTTACATTAACATCCATTTCATACACAGCAAATGGAAAACTCCTCAGAAAATATATCCTAACATATAACACAAAAGAAAAACACATATGACACAAAAGAAAAAGAAAGACAAAACATTTGTTTCTTTAAAATAAATAAATACAAATTCAGTGGGCAAACAAGAGGGGGGGGGGGGGGGGGGGGGGACACTTGCTCTCTCTCAAAACATTATGAACATGGCAGGGCTCCATCTCTTCAAAAATGTATCTCTCTGGAGCCTCAAGTTAAATGTTATTTCCTCCATTCTATAGAGTTGCCATACACGCTTTATCCAAGACTGACATGTTGGGACGGTAGGCTTCAGCCAATTGACAGTGATTTCTTTAGTTGCTGCTGCCAGGAGGATTTGCAAAAGGTAGATAATGTCTCTGCGTTCAAAACCCTCAGGGATAACACCCAGTAAAGCAGTTAATGGATCCTGTGGTATACGTACTTTAAAAATATCGTACAGAGCTAGGTAGATATCATCCCAATATTTCTTCAGTTTCTTACAGGACCAGAAGGTGTGTATGAAATTTGAGTCTGTTTCCCCACAATTCCTCCAACAGCCACTGGTGGCTGATGTTCCACTTCTCCCTGTTATGTGTGGTGTCCTAAAGAATCTAACTACCATTTTCCATTTAAATTCTCTCCAACTGTTGGAGGAAGAAACCCTATGCGCCTCAGAACAAATTTCCTCCCATGTTTCTTGTGAGATATCCTGTTGAAGCTCACTTTCCCATTTCGTTTTGATATATAGTGTGTTATGTGCGTCCATAGTAATCAGATTATTGTAAAGACAAGAAATAGTTTTTTCACACAAAATACCGCGTTGTACTCTAATAAAATACTGTTCTATTGGAGATGGTGATCTAATTTTATTAATTTCCCCATGCTGAACAAAGAAATGCCTAATTTGGAGAAACCTGAAAAAATCAGTATTTGGAAGTCCAAATTCTTCTTTAATCTGGGTGAATGACTTAATGTTATTTGAATGGACTAGCTGGTGAGTATAAATAAGACCATATCTAGCCCAGTTTTTAAAGCCAGCATCTAGATGCAGCGGTGTAAAATTGGGAATGGATTTGATTGTAGTTAGGGTTGATAAGGGGTTAGGTAGTTTGTGCCTTTTCTGTATTTCTTTCCAAATATAAGCTGTACTTTTTGTCCATATGCTTGCCTCACATGATTTCAGAGATATGTTTGAGAATGGTAACTGTTCAAGAATATGTTCACATTGTGTTTTTTCTATATCTAACCATCTAGTTGAGGTATCATTAGTGATCCAGGCAACCATAGGCTTAAGTTGTGAAGCCCAGAAGTATAGTTTGAGGTTAGGTAAAGCAAGCCCACCATCAGATTTAGGGAGCTGTAGAGTTTTGAGTCGTATTCTGGGCCTCCTACCTTGCCAAATAAACCGGGATATCAAGCGATCCAGCATACAAAATATTTCTTTTGGTATGGGAATAGGGAGCATCTGAAATGGGTACAGTAGTCTAGGAAGAACATTCATACGGATAGATTCTATTCGACCTAACAGGGACAAGGGAAGGGAGGACCAACGGGCCAGATCCTGTGTGATTTTATTAATTAATTTGTCATAATTTGCACTAAACAATTTATCCAACACTGGTGTTATAAAAATACCAAGGTATTTAATGCCCTCCGACGGCCAGCGAAATTCACTGTGATCTTTTATTTGTTTTGAAATAAGACTGTTAATATCCAGTGCCTCTGTTTTATTAATATTTATTTTATAGCCTGAGTAGTACCCAAATTGTTTTACGCTTGTTTTTAACGCTGGTATGGAACCTGAAGGATTTGACAAGTACAAGAGTACATCATCTGCATACAATGAAATTTTGTGTTCATTTTCTCCTATTGTCACTCCAGCTATGTTCAAATTATCTCTGATCATTTGGGCGAGTGGCTCAATGCAAATGGCAAAAAGCGCTGGTGATAAGGGGCAGCCCTGGCGCGTACCCCTTTCAAGATTAAAAGGTGCAGATAAGTGACCGTTGACTCTTATTGCAGCCCTGGGCTCTGAGTATAGAATACGGATCCATGAAATGAAATTATCACCCAGTCCAAATCGTGCCAAGGCTTGGAATAAATATTTCCATGACACACGGTCAAAAGCTTTTTCAGCGTCTAATGACAGCAGCATAGCTTCTGAGCCCTGGGAGGCTGCATAGCTCATGACATTCAGAAGTCTGCGGATGTTGTTACCTGAATAGCGGCCTGGGATGAACCCTGTTTGGTCTGGATGTATTATGTCTGGGAGATATTTATTTAATCTGCGGGAGAGAATAGATGTGAGTATACGTAAATCCCCATTAAGGAGGGAGATGGGCCTATATCCACCACAATCAGTGGGGTCTCTGCCCTCTTTGGGTATTACAACGATAGTAGCGTCTCTCCATGATGGGGCAAGCTTCCTTGTTTCTAGCATACAGTTATAAGCTTGTAATAGTAGAGGGGATAATACATCACTAAATGTTTTATAAAACTCATTAATATAGCCATCTGGTCCTGGGCTGGAATTATTTTTAAGGTTTGAAATTACTTCCTGAAGTTCAGTGGGTGCTATAGGCAGATCCAAATTTCCTTTTGCATCATCAGATAGTTGTTTTAAATTGATTTGGTCTAAAGATTTTTTTATCTCATCGTCACATGTGGACACCCCCACGTTGGTGTAAAGCGTCTTATAAAAATCTGCAAAGGCTTTTGAAATTTTTTCTGGATCTGTCACAAATTTTCTTGGATCATCAGTTTTAACTTTCATGACCACTCGAGAGGACTGCTGTTTCCTTAGCTGAAATGCAAGTAACCGGCTCGCCCTCGCTCCGTGTTCATAATATCTTTGGCTGGTATATCGCAAACATCCCTCTGCTTTCTCTGAAAGTAAGGTGTCTAGTGTCCTACGCTTATTTATCAGGGAACTCAGTGTGTCTTGACAGTGTGTAATTTTGTGTTGTTGTTCAAGAGCCTTTATTTTGATTTCTAGCTCTTTACGTTCAGCTTCTTTTTCCTTCCTTTTAGCACTAGAGAAAGCTATAATGCGGCCCCTCAAGTAAGCCTTAGCACAGTCCCAGAGTATTAATGGTGATGTTTCTGGATTGGTGTTGAATTCCAGATAGTAATTTAGTTCCGTTCTTACAAACTGAACAAAAGTGGGGTCATTGAGGAGAGATGTATTCAGTCTCCAGCTTTTAAAGGATTTTTTTTGGCCTAAATCCCATTCAACCAACACCGGGGAGTGGTCTGAGAGGGTGATTGGAAGTATTTTACAGTCTATTATCCTGTGTGTTTCTTCTCTCTGTGTAAACAAGAGGTCAATCCGTGAATATGATGAGTGCCTATTGGAGTAAAATGTATAATCCTGTGTGTTTGGGTATTTGTATCGCCAAATATCAACTAATCCCATTTCTTGACAGTTATGGTTTAATGCTCTGCTCATTTTGACACCTGATGCAGATTTAGGTGTTGGGGCTTTATCTTTTAGCTGCGACATTACACAGTTCATGTCACCCCCCGCAATGAGAACCCCAGTACATCTGTCTAAGATAGCGCTAAACACTTTTCTGATAAAAAGTGGGTCATCATCATTGGGAGCATATATGTTACACAGAGAAATATGAATACCATCAATTACACCATTTAGCAATATATATCTTCCCTCTGAATCTTTATAGTGGGAGATATGTGTAAAATTTAAAATCCTATGTATTAATATTGCTACACCTCTTTTTTTCCCCGATGTGTGGGATGAGAAATAAACTTTGTCAGCCCAAGTTCTACCAAGTTTATCATGCTCGGCATCTGAAAGATGGGTTTCCTGCAAAAAAGCAATGCCACAGCCAAGCTGTTTTAATTGGCAGAGAATTTTCTTTTTCTTTACTGGGCTATGAAGGCCATTTACGTTATAACTGATTAACTTAACCCCCATCAAAATGCATGAAAATCTGGGTGAAACTCATTGAGATATTAGATTTAGGCAAACCTCTATAGGCATGGTTGGAGAGCAAGTGAAAACATAAAAGGGAGGGGGATAAAAACAAAATGTCTGACTGTACGATTAGATATTTCGATTGTTTAAATCCAATGACAAAACACACAAATACCTCAAAGAACAATGAGGTAGCAATGATAACAAAAAAAACGAATATCATCTCAAAAGAGATGAAAGGAGTTTCCAGGTAGCCTAAGCACTACCTGGGCCTTCAGCGTTAGGTGTCGTTCGCTGGACGGGTAGATATCCCGCGTTTGCCACTAGCGTGAGGTGCAAATGACCCCTGTCCCATATCCACATCCACCAGAAAACAATATGAATACACATACACGTCCCTGAGCTACGCAAAGTAGGTTATTAAACATACAAGAACGAATTGTGTTAACTCATGAGTAGGCTTATACTTAAGTCTACTGTTGAAAAGGTCTCACCAAGTTCATTACGAAATTCAAATCGAACACAAATGCAAATACGAGTCCCCGAACTACATAAAGTAGGTTATCAAACATACAAAAACAATTTGTGTTAACTCATGACTAGGCTAGCCTTATACTTGACTCTACTGTTGAAACGGTCTCACCAAGTTCATTAAAGAATACAACTACAATACAATTCATATACAAGTCCCCGAACAACGTAAAGTAGGTTATTAAAACATACAAAAACGAATCGCGTTAACTCATGTGTAGGCTCGCCTTATACTTAGTCTGCTGTTGAAACGGTCTCACCAAGTTCATTAAGAAATCCCTTCATGACGCCAAACAAGTTACGATTCACCTCCGCACGTCTGTTGACCTTCCCTTTGGCTGATGTCCACCCCACGCGATGAAGATCTCTCTCAAGGCGCTCCTGCTCTGAAAGCACCGCGTCGATGCCCAGGTCTCGTACGCCGTCGGCTGCTTCCCATGCGGAGTGGAAGAGACGAGTTTCTCCGCGGACAAAAACTTTCAGCTTCGCAGGATAGGGACTCTGGAATTTGATCTGCTTGGCCATCAGCTGCTTCTTAATGCCGGCATACTCCCTTCTCCTCCTCTGCAGCGTTGGTGAGTAATCGTGGTTCAGTGTGATTCTCTCTCCATTGTAGGTTATGTTCTTGTCCTGCCATGCCTTTTGCAATATAAACTGCTTGGTCTTGAAACTGTGGAACTTTATAACAAACGATCTCGGACTTGCAGATGGGTCAGTGGGTTTCTGTTGAAGGGATCTGTGCGCGCGTTCAAGCCTTAACTCAAAATCGGTGGGCAGGTTTAAAATTCTACGGAGAAACTGTTCCATCCATTGAACTGTATCTCCACTTTCTGTGTGTTCTTTAATCCCGTATATTCTCAGGTTCTCTCTTCTTTGGGCATTTTCCAATGCCTCGCACCTAGACTCCACTTGTCGATCGCGGTGTAGTAGATACGAGAGAAGCTGTGTATTCCGGTTGTGCCCATCCTCTAGTGAGCTCACACGACCCTCTGCCTCTGATATTCTGCCCACTAGTCCACGAACAGTCAAGTCTATGCTGGTCACTTTTTCAGAGAGTTTGTCGAGTGATTCATTTACCTCTTGACGAAACTTCCTTAATTCGGTGATGATGGTAAGGGTCACATCAGGTGTAGGCTCAGCTAAGGCGCTGGCAGTAGCATCCGCCGTGGCTAGCCCCCTCATGGCACTGGATTCTTCTTCAAAATACTTGGATTTTTCTCCACCGTCTGTTGTTTTTGTTGTTCTCACTTTGCGTTGAGTATGAGACATGATGGTAATATCGTCGAGTTAAGCGAAAAGAAGGGGACTGAATGTTAATTTTATGTGGATATAGATTTGGGACACGGGAGCTCCTCTTTTAAGCGGCCATTAGGTTTGTGACGTCACCAGTCTCCCCGATATATGTGCTTTTTAACACAATTTTATGACTTTCCTCATTATATGGTAGCATCAACAAAGCTTTCAAGCAATCCAAGCCTATCTGTTTTAACTGAGGGACATAGTTGCTTCCTTTCAACCCAGCAAGTTGCCACTGTATGAATACTAATTCGAGGCACAACCTCATTCTTCCACATTAATATTTACAGAGATAATTTGACGGTGACTTTTGGTGTGATGCGATGGATCGTGGTGGTTTCCTTCTGTAAGAGTTGCTTCCAAAAATGTCTCATCCCTGAGGGTGTTTCCTTTTCTTTCTTTATCTGTCCCTGCCTTCTGTATGTTGCTATGTTTTATTTTCACCGTCAGACAGCACATAAGTCGTCCACCATCCCGTATCTGCTCTGTAACGTCTGTGTAGTCTGTAAAACAGAACGGTTCTAAAGACGTGCTCTCAGTGTGCTGAACAGCAGTGGCCAGTGCTTGTAAAGCCTTCCTTGAGATTCATGAAGTATGTATGCCATTGATCTGGCTGAAGAGCAGCCTACAGCTCAGCCCCTGGCCCCGAAGGCATTGTTTATTCAGTTTGTTTGTTGCTAGGTTTCTTGGGCTTGTTGCTGCTGTTGATTTTGCCTTTTCACCGACCCTCCCCCCCACCCCACCACACCGCACTCCACTACACCACACCACACCGCACTCCACTACACCACACCACACCGCACCGCCCTTCTCTCTTCACATCACTCCCCATGCAGCCTTTGAAACTATGAATCTCTGAGAAGGTACAATAGGTGTTGAGGAGAGCACAGCACACACACAACACAGCACACACACACACAGCACACAGCACACACACAACACAGCACACACACACACAGCACACAGCACACACAGAACACAGCACACACACACACACACACAGCACACAGCACACACAGAACACAGCACACACAAACACACAGCACACACACACACACACACAGCACATTGCTTTTACCCGGCTGTCAATCAGTTTCCACATAGGCCCTATTCCTGTGATGAAAAAAACTGAACCCCCCAATTCTCTCCGACTTATCTCCGACTGTTATGAATTCACTTAGTACAGGCCACACCAAGTGCTTCCATGACCCCTGTCAGTTCAGATGTAGAAGGGTGACATCTACGGCTCGAAGACCTCCTGATATGGTGAGTAGTAGACTCATAACTAAGCTTATTCTCAGTTGCTTCTTGCAAATTGAAACTTTTCCTCCAGCTCTCTTCCCATCCCTCTGCTTGTGAAAGACGCCTAGTCAATAGCCAGCCGTCAAAAAAGTTTTCATTGCAAAAGCAAACGCTGTACAAGACATGGCAAGGAAGAAATAAGTGTGTGTGTGTGTGTGTGTGTGTGTGTGTGTGTGTGTGTGTGTGTGTGTGTGTGAAAGCAGGCCGGTGTACACAGAGACGGCAATCGAATCTGTCTTCCAGGGTTTGTTGAATTTAGTGTTTTAGTGACATTTTAGTCATGTCTAAAACAGCACAACAGGCGTAGAAAGAAACCGAGCATCCTTTGTTGATCCTTCACTGGAAGAATTAAGTGCCTCAACCCCACATATCTGCCATAGCCACTCCACACAGCGTTTACCCAGGAGGAGAGAGAGGAAGGGAGAGGGAAAACAGGCCTTTCTGCTGTAATGAAGCTACTGTTCCCCTCCTGTTCAGCAGTTTGAATTCTCCTTATCTTAAATAAAGGGCCAAAGGCCTTGAAAATGTAGCGCCAAGATCATCAGTGCTTATTTTTCTTCCCCCATTCAACATCAATTACCGGCGTGGGACTGCAGCTGAGGCCGTGGGAGACTTGAACAGTGAATAGGAACATGGAGCCGGGCTCGTCAGGGGCTGCGGGGGTAGGGGGAGGTGGGCTGAAGATAAGTCATGTTTGCAATTGTAAAAGAAATTATCTTGAAAAAAGATAACGAGAAATGAATGCAAATGAGTTTAAATATTTATTTAATTTTTTTAAAAGCAAGAAGGCTGGACAGCCTCATTTTATTAACGAGGCTGAGTCGTCCAGAGGTCCTCCCCACGACACGGAATCATTCTGTCAGAGGCTGTCGTCGGGACAACGCCCTGCCTCCATGACAACGCCCTGCCTCCATGTGCAATAGCTCTTAGAAACAGACATGGCAGACTGTTAATTACAATGGCTCCAGTGAAAATGACTTTATCGATTTGCATTGCCCTGCTCTCAGCAAGAGTAAATGCAAACTGAGTTAGCAGGGGAAAAAAGTTGCCAGTGGAAAGATAGACAGATTAGATATATGGACAGATAAATACACAGAAACACCAAGAAATTGACAGACAGAGACAGACAGAGACAGACAGACAGACAGACAGACAGACAGACAGGCAGACAGACAGGTGAACAGACAGGCAAGCAAACAGACTACACGTCGACAGACAGATAACCCTCTGCTTGATAGATTCATCAAGTATTATTCATCTATTTTTAATGATTGTCACTACAGTCTGTGCAAAAAAGAGTACGAATGACGAGGCAAATGTGCTTGACAACACCCCCCCCCCCCCCCCCCCACACACACACACACACACACACACACACACCACTCCTCCATCTCCCTGTCGCTGTATCATCCGTCCACTGAGTGACTTGGGAGCTGCGGCATTTTCAATGTTGACTGGGGGGCGGATATGGACAGGAGGGATTCAGCATTAGTGTATATGTGTGTGTGTGTGTGTGTGTGTGTGTGTGTGAGAGTGTGTGTGTGTGTGTGAGTGTGTGTGTGTGTGTGTGTGTGTGTGTGTGTGTGTGTGTGTGTGTGTGTGTGTGTGTGTGTGTGAGTGTGTGTGTGTGTGTGTGTGTGTGTGTGTGTGTGTGTGTGTGTGTGTGTGTCTGTATGTGTGTGTGTGGGAGGGTGGTGGCTAAGGTGTGACAGGCAGACTTGGGGCGATGGAGACATCATGAGCTGACAGGTCTGGCTCTAGTCCAGGCCCAGAGAGAGAGAGAGAGAGAGAAAGAGAGAGAGAGAGAGAGAGAGACAGGCGTTTTGTGGGCGGATTAGCCGAGCCGCCAAGGGCACAGCTCCTACATCATGATGCGCCCGGAGAGAAGAAAAGACCTGAGATATGACAGCGGAGCGTGAGCTACAACTTGTCAGATCGCTCACCTGTGGTGGTGTGTCAAAGCTTTGTGTGGATGTCGCTCTACTTTAGATGGTTCCTTCTACCCACTCTATTGATTTTTTGATTCTATTTTAAAGGATTTCATCTGGTCATTTGATGTTTGAGCACAGTGTTTTACAAACTCCCACCTTATGTTCTTTCTTTTATTTCTCTGTTTTTAAGACATTATGAATACCATGTTGTATATTTTCCAAACTGTGCACTTGTGCAGTTGTAACCTCAACTTATAATTCAAACACGGACATCCCTTGCAGTGAAGAACATCCCTTGCAGTGGAGAACATCCCTTGCAGTGGAGAACATCCCTTGCAGTGGAGAACATCCCTTGCAGTGAGGAACATCCAAGCCGCCATACCCTCATGCACGTCTCTTCTCTTTGATGGCTACATACACATCACACGTGTACAGACTGAAGGAATGAAAATGTCAGCAAAAGTTACCTGCATTAATACCCAGCGAGTGCCCGGGACCCATGCCTGAAAAAACATGCTCTCACACGAACACTAATGAATCCAATTAAACATCTCCATATGAAACACCTGTGACTGTCGCTAATTGTAATTGCACATTTATTTCCTGCAGCGCTACCTTATTATCTAATTATTACTATGGCTTCCAAGCAATCATTATGTGTGATAGGTAAATAAATCAAATTACTGTGCGCATCTTCGGACGTGAATGATAATAAATGAAAGGATTGCTTTCTCTGTTTTGTTTTTCCGTCATTCAGCGAGTCTTCCTCCTTGTGGACACGCAGGCATTATTCCTGACGTGATTGAAGGTGGCAGATTAAATGTGAATATCACTTTGTGGCACGGGGCCCTGAGTATTACCATGGCCACGCAACGTGCCAGCCGTTACTACTCATTAAAGCACCGCACAGACAAATGTACGCGTTGAGAGCCAGCTATTATGGCCTAGCTCTGAAGCCCGTTGAATTAAATCATTTTGATTGGCAGTACGCATCTGGAGGATTGCTTCGTCTTATGTCTCCTCACGTCTCATCTCCTGATCCCCTCTTCTCCCCCCTTCCTCATTTAAATAAAGAAATCGTGCAGCCAGGAATTCTCCATGTTGCATACCCCCTACGTCCTTGTTTATATCACAGCATCTGTTTGTGAACCGGAACGGTGAGCTCAGCGGCGGATCTGAATGCGTTAGTTACTCAAGAAGCTCCAGCATTTCTTCGTTCTTGTCTGCAAGGTGTAGTTTTCCGGACCAAATACAACGGCTCAGTCGACAAGACTCTGAATGGGCAGAGTGAGTATTGGAAAGCAATGACAACCATAGAAGTGGCTGCTCTCCAAGGATAATACATACGTAACCGAGATGTTTTGACACCTCAGAGTAAACTGCTACTTCTCTCTCATCTGAGGATTTTGTCATCAAAGAAAGATTTTTAGACATCAAAGAAAAGTCAGAATTACTTGACAATGTTAATTTATACTTTGGCAGTCAATCCAGTGGATTTGTAGGTGCTGAACCTGAACATAGACACACACTGTCCAAGAGTCTTTTTTGCAAGAAAGAGTTTAGAGTTTAGAGTTACTCTCAATAAAGAGTTTAGAGAGTTTAGAGTTTGGAGTTACTCTCAATAAAGAGTCGACATCAGTGTCTACAGAATATAGTTGAAAAGGCCAGCATACTATCAGAATCACTGAAACAAACATGTACCAGCTAGCCAACCTTACTCTAAAGATAAAATATAGCAGATTTCAGTGGTGGTCCGTCAGGGCCTTCAAGGCCTTCTCTGCTGGCCTAAATATCATCAGAAAATAAATGTAATAAAATAAATTTAATTTTAATATTTTCTTTCCATAAATATGTATTCAATTATTCCCTATAGTCCATTATCTTCATTTCATAACTTCCAGCGTTGTTAATTTATGTTAGAGCTTTCATCCAATCATATTTCAGCTATCATGTGTTGCCACGCTCCAAGAAATCTTCCCCGAGAACAGAAATCTTCCCTTGTACATCTGATTGGTTATCACAACTGGCTGTTTCATTTAATTTAAGTTGAATGAACTGAAACAGACAGTTGTGACAACCAATCAGATTTCGAGTTGGCGACACTGGGCCTTCTAGAAGGCCCGGAAGATTTCTTTCCTCGCGTTGAACGTGACACGTAAACGTCCTTTGATTGGATACTGAGGCAGACCGGTGCAGTGCTTCAGTGCTCAGTTTAGCTGGCTAATGCGAAAACGACGTACATGCTTATGCTAGCTGTTTCAATTGGTAAGACTAAATATAATTACATTAACCAACTCATATAAACTAGTTTACACCAACTTGATAATTCCAGTTTTTGATACAATTACAACGCCATTTTCAAGACGGAACTTTCAAGAAAAACTGGATATCGTGAGGATGGGAAGTTTAATGAAACTGCTTTGCAGGTGGGACAATGCGATGTTTAGTGGACAAACTTGTTTAAGCTTTCGGTGGACTTAATAAAACTTTGTAGACTAATCCCTGAAAATCGCCTTTTATTTTTAAGTTGTGACAGTAATATCCAAGCGATCATATAACTGAGAGTTTACTACTCTTAATGTATTGTTAATACGGGTGTATTGATTTTAAATGCTCCGGAAATATTAATAAAGTCTGTTGTACTCGACTATGTTAAGGTACTCACTGCCTTTCTGTATAAATATAATGGTTCTAGAGCCATGGCGTCATAATGATGGTATTAGGAGGCGGATTCACTCAGTTTAACATCGTGTAGGACACACAGTTTCTTTTTGAGATCAGTGGTAGGACATCGCTGAAGGCCCAGTCGTGAAATGCACGGACCGCCACTGGCAGATTTAGCATGGCCAAAAAAAACATGGCAAAACTGATTCCAGCAGTGGTTGGGGTATTGAGGGCAGGACAGCCCAAGTTGTGAGACTGTCTTTAACTCACCCATGAACAAGAACTGAACTCTTCCAGGTTCAGAGAGAGGTGCAGTACTCTCTAGAACACTCTAGAACACTCTCAGGAGACCGGTAGAAAGAAAGAAAGAGAGAATAAAACATGCACCATCATTGTCACACCATCACAACAGGTTCCAACTAAATAGAACCACTATGCTTACTTATTCCATATGAAATACGCAAAACAAAACGAATATCAATTACCAAAATGGCCTATTATGTAGGACCACAGAAGACCGTGTGTGTATAGGACAGTGGTGATAATGAGCTATGTCATTCAGTGCTGGCCATACCCTGTCTCTCACCATCTATGTGTTCTCCTCATGACTGCAGACAGTAGCACAGTTTTGGCAATCATTCCCCATGTCGGACATTTCCAGATATTCTTAAAGCTGTTTAATGCATAACGGAGGGCCAAGAGTTATCACCTCCTGTTAGTGCTCAAGTGATTACTCATATTTACTCTTGTGCCCTATCTAACGTTCCCTTAATTCACACCACAATTTTGTTTTCAGTGAGTTTCTTTCTCTTTCAGAAGCAGTTTTGTTTCTGTGAATAAGCACAGTATTCGGTAGTCTAAGAGGGTTTTACTCAATTTCATCTAGGTTCTTCATCAAGAAAAAAATCTGACTTTTGTTTATTCATGCTATTCATTTGAAAGTTACCCAATCTTGACATTGTGCAATGCATTTTTTGTCACAGTAACATAACAGTGATAAATCAAATGCTGTAGTTTTCCGGTTTGATGGTTCGTCTATTAATTCAGTCTCGCCATGAATATTGATATTACGGAGACAGAGGGGGGCGGTTTTGCGATTGCTTCTAAGCAGTATACAGATTGCACTCAGTCCGCCAGCTAGTGTTATACAGAGGCCTGTTGTAATGAGACACTGATGCATACTCCATCATAGGGAGGGGACATGTCTTCATCTAATATCCTCTCTCAATGAAAGTGGGTGAACCTCCATCCATTTTGACCCTTCATCGTTCCAATGGTACGGTCACCGCCTCCGTACCCCCCCCCCCCCATGACATTTCCCTGAGAAACGATAACCTGTCAGCCAAATGCTACTTTAATTAGCTGCCAATCAAAGACAGGTCAGACAATACACAGAGTTAGCGTAGAACCAGAGGTATCCATTATCTCATGGCATTAGTGAATGTCATTATGGCTGGGTGTTTGATATCATATGCCCTTGTTGATCTCATATCAATCGTTGGTTGCTGTCAAGATGATCAGTCAAAGCTGACATGAAAATGAATTAATTATGAACTATGATCCTTAAGGGGAGGCACATTTCTGTCTTTATGATCCAAAATAGAAAATAACCTATTTATGATAAACATTTGTATAATAGAAAGCAGTGTTCATTTAGTTTCAAATTAACAATCAACACAATTGAACTCTGCATCTGAACCTCATATGTAACAGCACAACATAATAATGTATGTGACAATGTTGTGCATTGTCATTACTGTGGTATTACTATTTATTTTTTTCAGAGCCAAAGTTTTTTTTGTATTTGTGTAATTGTATTAGTCACAGCTAAAGGATACTCATGTATTCCTGTGTCTCATTCTTACTTATTATTCCATTCTCAAATAGATGCTTTAAAATAGAAGTGCATTCTGTGATCCGAGGATATTTGCAGTTGGCTCAAAAAACTAAACAGGACTAAAACACCAAGTTATTTTGTTGATCTGTGATATATTGAAGCAGTACAATTGATGCCATACTGTCACAACTAATAACCAACTAGAGGGCATATTTTAGCAATACAGTCAGTTTAAATACTTTTTATTGCCATCCACATTTCAAAAATGTTACTCTCCTAATAATAATAATAATACATTTATATGTATATTGATTTATATAGCGCTTTTCACAGTTCTCAAAGATGTCTAAAAGATAGTCTAATAGTCTTGATCTGCTCTTCCCAAGAGTCTTTCGTTGGTTTTGCCCATAACGTTTCTTTTTTGGGTGAAGTCGTTCGGCGTAGAACTGAAGCTCAGTTATTCAATTGTCATTTAAGCACGTTAGGTTAATCTCTCTTAATGAGAACAGGCTATACGGGTCTTCCGACGGCTGATACACGTCTTAATCATGTGGCTTAATGCCAACCAGGCTAAACTTGCAAGGTCACGTCCTGCTTCAAAAGGCAGGAAAGGTCGATCACCAAAACCATGATGTTTTTAACGGTACAATAGTCTAAACTCAAAGAAAAAGACACATTTTTTTCTCCACTAAGGCAGGAGATGGCCATGAACGCATTTTGAAGAATTCAAGACCATAATCATGGCAAAATCCAACACCGCCGCCGCTGCGAGAGCAATACAAGACACTGAATATGGTTTGTATTCAAAATATTGCTAGTTCGATTCCCCTCACCTCCGTACTAATTGTAGTCTTACATCTCCTTGTAAATCGCTTTGAATAAAAGCGTCTGCTAAATGACTTAATGTAAATGTATTAATAAGAAATTCAATAAATTGAAGCAATGAAAAGAAATTGTGCGTTTTTTTTTGTTTAGCCTAGAATCTAGCTCGCTAAACAGCTTTAGGGGCCCCGGTGTGTTCTACTTCCTGTCAGTGCTAGTTTCCTACAATTTTCTGTGGTCACCTGTTGCTCACTGTGTCTGGATCACACTGTCTATTTAAACGATGCTTTTTTTAGCGTTATTTGTCAGTTCGCCCCAGTTTGTTCATGTGTGCCTTTTTAGCCAGATTTCAATTGTTGCTTAGCATGTTTGGCTTCTGTTTTTTCTCTTTTTGTATTTTGCCTGCCAATTTAGTTATAGTTCTTCCAACGCTCACTTTTTTTCCCTGCTAGTCCTTTTCCCGATTGTGTTTTTTGGACTCTGTCTCAGCCCTGCCTTGTTTGCCCACCCGACAATTCCTTTAAAGCTCCCTTGAGTGACTGTCCTTGAAAACCAAAATCCAACAGAAGTGTTGTGGTTGATGTAGCTACAAAGCCTCTCACACCTATCTCAACTGGTCTTGTGTTTGCTTGCCAACCTAGTTGCCTCGCTTCCACTACCAGTTCCGCATATTTCAACGTCTTCCTTTCAAGTGCTTTGTGAATCACATCTTCAAAGTTCACTCAATGAAGTAAACATTGCGCACACACTCAAAATACAACAACATGTCTGGTCTCATAACACTCCTAACTGCTCATTGGTAACTTCAATATGCCTTTTCAATGCAAAGCCACAGTACTTAGACAACATGGCACCCCAAGTCATTTTCTAACTGTCTTATTCATGACTTTCTCAAATTTCTCCACCTTACACATTGCAAAAGCCCAAACTTAAAGCACCACAAGTTCATTTTGCAAGACCTTAACAATGATTTCTGTGAACTCTGAAACCTGGCCTCGGTCACTGTCCTTGGTATTGAGAGTTTCCACACCATTCTAGGTAGAAAGCTCAAATGGTTACTTTGTTACCCTTTATTTTTAATTCTGACATTGAATCACTCAGAGTGGGACTGTAGAAAAACCCTAGAGGTATTTGGGTAAAGATACCCAGAACTGGCAAGTTATTCAAACGGTGTTCTTCCGTGCAGGGTCATAGAAAACTACTGTGAAAGAATGCTTAAAAAAAAAAAAAAAAAAACGTCCTGTCCTACTATGACTCCTAAATGAGATACCCCTGTAAAAATAAGTTCAAGTACAAAAGCTGTCAGGATATGGCTCGCTCTTAGACAGTCATACATACAATGCAATATGGATAGACGGAACGAGGACTGAAAAAGTTTGACTCGTTAAACTATATCCACCCCAGTCCAAGGTTGTGTACACTCCCCCCCTGTTACATCCCCTTTTATAAAGGCAATATTTTCTGTGGGCTTGGCTTTTATTGGCTTCTCTCTAAGCTGAGAGTGTTTTATTGTTGATTGCAAGGTCCTGGGACTTTTACTCGCTTTTTTTGCCGGTGCTGTTTTATTGTTGGCGCGTCTTTAATTACCTGGTTGCCTATTTGCCTCGTGCCTTATTCCCCAGCCTCTGGCTCTGTAGTCTCGGAACAGGTATCCTCTGGAGAACAAGCGCATGAAAAGGAACATTGCCTCGAACTGCTTGTTCAATTAAGACACCCCCCCTCCCTCACACACACACACACACACACACAGACACACACACACACACACTTCCCCCTATTTATGAAGAATGCATGAGAATTCATAATTTTTAATCATCAGCCTTTTCCCCTCCTTTGTAATATGGCCCGGTAGAGTCTACGATTACAGCCTTGAAATAATGAGGGAAGGGAAAACATAGGCTGCAGTTTACACAGGGGTGTGTAAAAAAAAATCGTGCCACATTGTCAGCATGTCGTACATTTTTAATCAGCGTCTCTGGGTGGATAAACTTCCAGGAATTTCATTGCTTTTGCAAATCTTTTCTGCCGTGTCATCCCCAATTAACAACGACTCTCATCTGAGGAGCATTTACACACACAATCAGATGCTGATCAGGGTGGTCAGGACTATTTCAACTTATACAACATGTGCATGCATGTGAGTAAGAGAAAGAGCCTAATGTTTTTCTGTCAAACGACAACCTACATGGCTAAGGTACCGGGTGTTCAGGATGTGACTTGATTACCGGGTGTTCAGGATGTGACCTAATGCACTGCAGTTACTCACTGTTCCCTGTTGATGTATGGGGACTACGATAATTGAATATATATTCATGGTGAATTCATCATTTCACCACTTGGGACTCTAAGAGACCGTTGGACCCACAGCATGCCGGAAGCTTTGCTACCCCAATGTGCTACAGTATTTTACATATGAAAAAAAAAACTCTAAATATGTCTATGTAATATATGTATATATTTAGAGTTTTTTTTTTTTTCAAATTGCTAAATCTCTCACAATTATGGTTGTGATACCACTAGATTACAGACATGGTTGTCTATAAACATCTGAAAATATATCCTCATTGATATCAACATATTTGAGATAGAAGTAAAAATATAAGCATCTGATAGATGCAAAATAATTTGTCCTTAATATGAAGGTTGATATAAACCTTAAATAAGTAATGAACATGTGTTTCTTTTCTTAAGGGTGTATGAACATAGCTGTGGAGCATTGATTAAGAAAGAGGAAAGAAGAGAGAAAGGGGGAGAGGTGATCACCTAGATCACATGTGTCAAACTCAAGGCCCGGGGGCCTGATCAAGCCCGACAAGCCATTTAATCTGGCCCACCAGCTCCTCAGAATGTTGCAAAAAGTTGCAATAAATTTAGTTTAATTTCAGTTTTTGCTCTTTGTAGTTTATGGTTTGTTTGCTTTTGTGTTTGTTTGACCTAGGTGTGAGCTAGGTTTAGCCACTCATTTCTATTTTGTTTCATTATTTGTCCCCTCTCCTCCCCGTCGTTCTAGAGCGATAAACGTTGTATTGGCTGCCCCAGCTTTGGTCCCTAGTTAAATAAGCCTTTCCTGATGCTGGAACTCTGCCTGGTTTTAGCCCATGAGGTTTAACCCCAACTCCTCTTCCCCCTTCTTCACCAGAGTATTGTAGCTGTCTGCGGGGCAGGTCGCCGGATCTGAGTCCTTTTCTTCAGCACTGCATGTCATTGAGTGGTAACGCGCACCTCACGATTTGCTTTAATACCTGTTTACAGTGCCTGTGCCTATGTGTGTGTTGTGTGCAGAGTTTGTGTGTGAGTAGGCATAAGAATCCAGAGCACGGGTGGCGTGTCGGTCTCACTGCCCTTTTTCCAGACAGGTAACCCCCTGCAACAGCTGCTCCCTATGCCCCCTACGCCCCCTACCATCCTGGTGGAAGCCATTATAAACTCTCCCGCCATCGTCCAACCATAGCCTTTGTATTAATAAATATTGTCATTCTTATAATTTGAAGACCTTGTCTCTGTTCTTACTGGAGTGAGCCTGAGTGAGAACCCACTTGTCTCTAGCAAAAGGTACACATCATACCCAACCTTATATCTTGGTGTGAAAGTCATCAGGTGGCGTAGTCGCATCCAGAGCCAAGACCTTATTAGTCCCTTAGGTTACACAGGGCCATGTAAGGATTTGTTGTTGTTCATTTAATTTGATCCTGAGCTTACTTTAACGGAATTACTGTTCTGATACAAAGACAAGTAATTAGATATCCTGTTAGCTGCCTAGCATGTACGTATGTGTTTTAAGCATTAGTGTATTTATTTACAGGATTAACACGTCCGAATGCAAATGTAATCGATAGTCAGCTGACTTAACAAAATGATTAAAGGTTATTGAGTGCTTTATTTCACTGCACATTTAGAGAATACAAACTTCCAACCACTGACAAAGCACAATGAGTAGATCAAATGTTGTTCTGGAGGTCCTTAAAAAAGTGTACACGTTATATCAAGCCTCCTCTAATGTGACTATGAATGTCGAAACAAAATACATCACAGGCATACTACACAAATACCTCCAGTCCACCATGGACTACAGTTAAGAGTAGGGAAAAGAAAGGGTGGTCCGTGTTCCTCTTGTGTATCTTCCCTTCCCGAAAGTAACCCATGTAGCACTTATCTATGTGCTCAATAAGCCCTCTGGGAAAGCTATGGTGGATATCAACCCCTGCTATCAGGATCCGCTCACTGAAACACTGGTTGCTGGTACAGGGGGAGGCAAGTCAAAGGAAGGCACAATAAATTAAAGCCCAACATTGGAAACAGCAAATAAATCACCTTGTTGTAGCCGAGGTACTGAAACAGATCCATCATGCCTCTGCTGTCAGGTTGAGTTCTGGTGGTGCACATCCTCTGAGCACAATAAAGATTTTTGTTTTGACAATGCAGCCAAAAAAAAACCTCCATGGCATTGCTGCTCGAATAGAGTATGCGGTGAACAATGATTTCATTCTTTCTGTTCAATTTGCCTCTTTGCTTAATTTAGAGTGCCAAAGTGACTAGGGAAATGGGGGATAAAATTGTTTCCGGTGACTGTCTCAGCCATTGTAATGCAATTCATTGTGTTTGTGTTCTGGAGCCGTGAAGATAAATTGGGTCTCTGTGGTAAGACGATCCTTATTAGATTCTGCGCACTTAAACGGTGTAACTGTATCATAAAGACTAATTATTTTTGAAATGACGTGTAGGATGTGCATCGAGGGAAATGAAAAAGACCTTAGCAAACATTCATATGAGTTGGCTTGTATTTAGGATTCCGCCTCCACTACAGTGATCCTATCTTTCACTGCTTCAGCAGGCCATGCTATGGGTGTTCACTGGGTGTTTGAAAACTATAAGTGCTCTATGTCAGCGGAGAGAGAGAGAGGAGCTAGGTCATCAGTGGTCTCCTCCAAATGAGTTGTGAAATAGAAATCCTACATCATAATAACAGTTAAAACAGCATGACAAACAGCACAATATTTCCATAGTCAATACGGTAGAATAACAGTTATAACAGTAAACATAGATAATACAGTATAATAACAGTTTTAATAGTTATTATAGTTAATACAGTATATCAACAATAAAATGAATGACAACAATGATTGCGGTTAGACCACAAGTGGACGACACAGAGACTTATGGCATAGCATTGTCCTATATCAAAATACATGTCATCATAAACTAACAAGCAGAGATTTGTCACATATGCAATAGGACAGTAGACATCCTAAACCTTAAGTTTTAAGATTAGTAAAACACAGATGATAACAATGTGAATAATGATCAAGTAATGTATTATTACCAGTTTAAACACAAACGCAAAGTTGTTCTATATAAGTTGTTATCTAACATATAGCCTACATCTAAACTGACCCCAAATATTGATAAGAAAATCAAAACATTTGCTTTTTCATGTCAAAGTAAAGTAATTTATACTGCATGCTTCTGGTGTTTTGAGTGATAGGGGTTAATAGGAGAGAGAACCGTACAATGTGCCCAGATTGGCTGAGACTGCTAAGGAGATGTAAATGTCACAATCAGTCTAAACACTTAGCACTCTGTCTGCCCTTACCTCTTCTGTCATGGTGTCAACATGGTCAGTCAGGGTTGATTTCTCTGGCTACTGAACTTAAAGGGGAACTTCAGGATTTGTTTTACCTGGGCCATATTTTCCCATCTTTCTAGGTCCAAAGTTTTACTAGTGATAAAAAGCAATCAAAATGTTGGTCCAGTATTGAGTCAGGATCTGAAAGTATTGAGTTAGTCCCAAAGTGTCCCTTTAACATGCACATTTAACCCATATCTTATGCCAATTTGAGTGTACATTCTCAAGAATACAAACATTCAGTTTATAAAAGGCAGCCGCAAGAAATCCTTAATGACATTCAACATGCTTGTTCTTGAGCCATCATTTTCTGTTGGGAGAGAGGGCTTGGACTATTTAAAGAAGATACAAATTAGTTGAACATGCTTATAGAAAACGTTGTCATAATGTCCATGTATAAATGCTTTGCGGATATGTGAAAGATATTTGTAGATGACTGTGTATCACTGGTGTCTATTCAGGTGAAATATAACAACATTAAGTGTCAATCTATTTTTAGAGAAATATCATAATGTGACTGTGCCATTAGCTTATTGTTAAATCAGATCTATTGGTACGTTTAAATACTGAATTAACATTGAATGAATAATCACCATACTGCATTGTGTGCCTTTAACCATGGTGGATGAAAGTGCATTGACTCAGAATGCCACAGCAAAGGTCACTATTCCCTTTAGAGCGGCATTAGCTAACTAAATGAACCGCATTAATCACTGGAACATGGCTCTCTTCTCTTTTTCTTTTACCAAAGTGAAGTACATATAAGATTCAGGGTGGTGTTTGAAACATTCTGTAGTGGTGGATCTGAAATGCCATACCACAACAGCTCTAAGCCTGTCAAGTCTATCGATATTTTCGATTCCATGTTTCCAGGAGCAAGGGATACTGTCAGTCTTCGATCATGTACTGTACTTTATAGTGCAATGGAAGCATGTATAACACATGTGTCAGCTTTGCAGTATTGACCTGCCTGGATATTTAACTGTGTAGCATAATCCAGTGTGAGTATTTCAAGCATGAAATGTAGTCGCATGACGACATACATTGTCATAACTAATTCCATGCACTGACATCGACGTGACATCAAACTCAGCATTGGCGCGCGCAAGCCTGTCATCAATCTTCACAACCCATCCCCCCCCCCCCCCCCCCCCCCAAGAAAACAGGACACCCACCAACATTAAACAGTTGTGTTCTCACTGTAAATGACAAAGAAACATCCGCAGCCAAGGTCTTTTCTACCTCTATTTCATGGCCAGTCGCGGATGATAAATGGCGTTACACAGCTCCGGCCACACCAGTGATAAACTAACCAGCGCAGGCCGGGCAAGGGTCCGCTCCCTGCTCTGCTCCACAAGGACAAGGTCTCAGACCTCAGCAGCGGCTGACTAGAACGAGTCGAACCTGTTTAATATTCCACGTGCATCACAACATCCACGCAGAGAATGCTAGAGAGAGCACACTGGAACCGCAAAGCACAGGTGATTATTGTACAAGATATTGTATAAGATAACCATCATAGAAAAAAGATACTATGGCACCTAGATATGTCCATATGAACATGTTGCTATAATGCTTGTGCATTATGCGTATCATAGGTTGACATGAATTGAGTATTGTGCGTAGTTAACAGTATACTCACATGGCAAGTAAATAAATATGTGATGGTTTTAAAACAGATGCAACATGTAAGGATGCATCAGATCAGAGCATTACGGGCAAATCCTAATCCTTTCACATTTCCATTGCACAGCATGACATGATGTTCAAGTAGGCCATTCTGCAGTCAAAACTGTGCATGCTCAGAGAGGAGGAATCCAGTCAGTGACAGATACAAATCAGTCAGTGGTGATGTAACTGATATTAATCACCGGCTGGGGTCTACAACCTGCAATCAAGAGAAACGCTGACTTTTGTGCCGACCGTGGCAGCAGCGGCGGCGAGGGACCAGGGGGTCATGTCATATTGATCCCCGAGGCGGCCGAGCAAGATATTGGGTAGAATGATTGACAGTTGTTATCTGAATGTAATAATGACATTTGATACAAGTGCGTCCAACAGTGAGCGAGCGAGTGAGGTTGCAAACCACTGACGCTATGGTTCTGCTTGCTGCAAGGTCAGTCAGTCAGACTTATTAAATGACAGCTAGCAATTTTGAAAATATTTAGACAGGCGATTAATTATCCGAGGGGCGCTCTCCTGCAAATCACTTATCAGAGGGATGGGTGTGACGCTAATCCTCTGCCCGAAAGAGAAAAAAGGAGCTTTTAATTAAAGGCAACAAGCAAACAAATTCAGACCCACACCAAATTATATTTAATCAGTTTAGAATCATGACAGAGGGGAGCTCAATTAAAGGATTCTATTACGCCTTATGCAATCTCACAAAGCAATTCGGAGTTGGAGTAGAAAAAAAGCCAACGCCATCAGACTGTAGACTGTTTGATCTTCTACTTCAGACTCCCAATTACATGTTCGGGGGAATAATTGATTTTGTTAGATTTTTATTCAAGATAGGGGATGAGGAAGGAGGTCTCAGAGGAAATAAGTCTGTCATCCTCTCAATTTTTTTTTTAATAACAGGATGGGAAGATCACACTCACCCACTCTCTCAAAGTTAAAAAGGCAAGGCTTCAAAATGTCTTATGCAATAATCCAAAAAAACTATATAAGGATGACACTCATATCCGAGTGCACTTCGGTCATAATTGGATGATTACTGGGTTGGCAAGGTTGAACTCTGGTTCTTTTCTAAGTGTGGTCAAAATTACTTACAGACAACTGGAGTGGTACTGCAGATTTATTAACGATATCGGGAGCATTGTTACAAGCAATCCATGTTCATGAAATGTCCCACAACAATGCCCATCAGTCTCTGGGCAAACTGAGCTCTTATACCTAAAACCCCTCCCTCGTACTCTTACACTGTGGCCACCTTGTCCTCCACTATAGATAAGACTATTGACATAGGATCTCCTTACCCCACGCATTGAGTAACTCTCTTAGCTCATCAAACCTTACCCAACAGGTCAGACAGAATACATGGCCACACTAAGTTACCAATTCAATTTATGTTATACTATGGAATCCTATACTAACCTACTTAATTAAATGTGAAACATATATTTTTTATCCCACACAAGCACAACAATAAAGCTGACAGCCAAAGCAAAACATTTACAGCAGTAAAGTAGAGGCCCTATTCAATATCGTTGTTATACTGCTGCGTGTAATATGTGTCCTTTCTTCTTTTCTCAAGAGAAGCTACAGTATATCACAATCACTCCCTTGGCATAAGCAAACTCAAGAAGATCCCTGCAGCAGAAAATATTATTCTCTGTGTGAGTCTTATGGATAGGTAATATGTTATGTTATAAATATTATTCTCTATGTGAGTCTTATGGATAGGTAATATGTTGTATTATAAATATTATTCTCTGTGTGAGTCTTATGGATAGGTAATATGTTATGTTATAAATATTATTCTCTGTGTGAGTCTTATGGATAGGTAATATGTTATGTTATAAATATTATTCTCTATGTGAGTCTTATGGATAGGTAATATGTTGTATTATAAATATTATTCTCTGTGTGAGTCTTATGGATAGGTAATATGTTATGTTATAAATATTATTCTCTGTGTGAGTCTTATGGATAGGTAATATGTTATATTATAAATATTATTCTCTGTGTGAGTCTTATGGATAGGTAATATGTTATATTATAAATATTATTCTCTGTGTGAGTCTTATGGATAGGTAATATGTTATGTTATAAATATTATTCTCTATGTGAGTCTTATGGATAGGTAATATGTTACGTTATAAATATTATTCTCTGTGTGAGTCTTATGGATAGGTAATATGTTACGTTATAAATTATACAGTATAGTCTGCGTAAGCGGGTATAGGTCATCCATTTTAAAAAGTGTATTTAATAAGAAGCCTAAATGGACCCAGAGGAGCATCAAAAACAAAACTAAAACTGATGCTGTATTTGGAATATAATACAGAGTTCTATAATTGTATCTGAACAAAGAGTAGGCAAGATAGGCAGATCATGTCCAAATATAGAACGAGAATGTCCATTTCGATTAGTTAAATATAGAAAATGAATGCAGATTCATCACACTCTGTGATGCTCCTTAACCCCATATATCCAGTGGTGTAGTCCAGGGTATACGCAGGTATACTGAGTATACCCACTTATTTTTCAGTCAGCATTGCCTATACCCACTTCTCAAAACAGGCTTTAATCCTGTGCTGTATGGGCTGCTTAAAAAAATGAAGAGTATACCCACTTCTCCAGGGAGCACTACACCACTGCATATATATTTGTAAGTTATTTGTTATACTTGTTATCCATGTCCCTATGTCTGGAGCACTAGTCGTCTCTGACTAGTTGTCACTGTCCGTTTTCTGTCAATGTCATTAATGTTGTCTATGTGTGTGTAAGCAGCCCACTCTTTTTTACCTGCAACCAAATCTACCCTCGGGCACAAATAAAGTTACCTTACTTACCTTTACCTTACTTATATCACTGTGTGGCACTAAGCAGAGGCCTGCACTGCCGTGGGATTACCACAGGTCTCAGCGCAGAAGAGTGCAGCGCAGGTGTAGGCAGGTACTGATACATCCAGATGTGTTACATGTTTCATATTACATGTTTCATTATTGTTTAGATTATTTGATCATGTATAGTTTGTTTCAAACAAGGTAATGAATTTGAAAGCTGTGACTCATGATAAAATACAAGAGTGATGTAAGTTAGTGACAACATAAAATTAAAAAAGAAATGCTCACATGAAGATATTTTTTTTGTTCACCTGCAAGGGATAATAGCAGTCAGAACTGAAATAGGCTTTGCTAAGAAATTCATTAAAGTTGTATTGGGGTCATGCAAGACCTTTTTGAATCACAAAAAGATTCCACATCACTTGAACTAAAACTGCAAGTCCCCCATTTCTAATTGGGCCATTGTTTCAAGTCTAGTGTGGAAACAATTAAGAATAAGCCTGTTGAAAGGATCCTCCATATGCCCTTAGGGACTTTTTTTAACTGGAACTTTTAAAGGTGCTATTAATATTTTCATATACTTGGGACTTCTTAAAGGAGATTCAGTTCATCTAAAGCTTGGTTTATGCTCAGAGGCGCAAGCGCAAGAGGCTCTTGTGCGCCCCTTGCGCTCCCCTTGCGCGCCCCTTGCGCGTCTTTTCACGCCTTGCGTGCTTCGGCCACTTTTTCTAAACTTGCGCCATTTTTTACGCAGGCCTATTGTTCTGGGTGTGAATTGCTTGGCAACACCCGCAACCATTTAGGGAGCATGAATTGCTATGAGTACATTTTGCGCAACAATGTGACACCAACGCAGAACCAAGCAGCCGCCTTTAGCCTACTGCAGCCTATCTGAGGTTGTCTACCTCAGTTGCCATTAGTGGTGGAAGAAGTACTGAAGTTTAGACCTTAAGTAAAAGTACAGTTACCCAGGAAAGTGTAAGTAAAAGTACTACACCAACAATCCTACTTAAGTAAAAGTAAAAAGTACTTACTTTTAAATGTACTTAAAGTATTAAGAGTAAAAGTACTCACGCAATGGGTTGTCTCTCAAGGTCTAGGCTGTACCAATTTAATAAAGAAATAGTTACTGGTAATAAATGCCTCTAAATATTTCACTACTAGTAATAATTATAAGCAACAACATTTGTTAATTGGAAAGGTTGGTGTACTTATTGACTTGACAAAATATTGGCTATTGAACTCAGGATCAGTATGGCCAGGACTAGGCCAGGGTAGAGGGTGAAAGTCACAAGCATGTTCAGATTCAGTATGCAGCCTATGAACCATTTTCTGCTTCTTGTTTACTCACGAGCAGAATTAACTAGGCAATAAACTGTTGGTTAATGTTATGCTAATGGCTCCCTACTAAATTTCTTTCCTGTCTCTCTCGTAAGTCTCTGTAACAATGTTTCTACATTTTCTTTTTCAAAGGCCCCTGAATATGCAGAGGCAACACTCATTAAAAACGTTAAAGCCATTCACACCTGCCTGCTCTGCATGAGTGGCTTGTTTTTTACGAAATGCGACTCTGAAATGCAACTATTTTTTTTTTGTTTCATAATGCGTGTTATCAGCTTTTGTGGAGAATCACAATAAAGGCATTTGTCTACATAATTTGTCTGTAATCCCCCTCCCCTCTCTGTCCAGACCACAGCTCCATTCCTTCACTGTTCTGCCAGGCCTAATGCTTTAGAGTGTTTGTGGGCATATAAAACTGGAGGAGGATACTTCGGCAGTGACCAGGATCATGCAGAAGTGCTTCTTCCATTATGTAAATGACCCATATAAAAACTAAACGACCATCTTCCCTGTAGTATAACGAGCAGAAGTGGCCGAATTCATTTGTTGCTAGGAATCAATTTCATATCATTTCAACTTCCAAAGTAAGAGAAAAAGAACTAACAAGTTCCAGGCACTGTCCGAGAATCAAACTAAAATTATCTTAACCTTTTAAGCATTACAAAGACAATACGAGGAGGTGCTTAAAAGAATGTCCTCAAAGTCATATATTCATCAGGTCACAACATAAGCAGCTAACAGTAGAGGTACCTTTGCTTCCATGTTTGATATATCTTACCTGAGTTGATATATCAATATGTGAAGGCAGTTTGATCTCAACCATAAGGAATTTAGAGGAGCCCAGAGTGGGGTAAAAGGAAGGTTAATCATTACCTCATTATTTGCCTCTTAGAGTACACCCTAAATTCGCTGAATGGGTGAAGCTTATATTTATGCTTGAAGTGTCAGTCTTGGTTTACAGTGATAGTGATTTTTGCAAAGTAACTCAAAGGCTATGCTAAAAGAGAAGCTAACGTCTTCCTGAAGCTCAAATTGAAATCTGAAGACACTTCCGGATGTCTCTAGCTAAAACTGTAAGAGAACAAGATGATAGACAAACTCACCAAGCCTTTACCTTATGGCCTAGCACAGTGTATTCCTTCCATCTTGATCTAGAACCCCTGATTGATCTCCTCAGTGGTTGTGATTAGATTCACATGTTTTGAACAGACACTCAAAGCAAAGGCACAACCTCTTGATTAGCTATGAAGCAAATTCCATCCAGCACATTGAATTGCCTCTGTGTATGCAATGTGCTACGCAAATAAACTCGTCTTGCCTTGCCTTGTCAACCAAGCTGAAGAGTCTGAAAAGGTAATGTGCATAGAGAGAGCGAGAGAGAGAGAGAGAGAGAGAGAGAGAGAGAGAGAGAGAGACAGAGAGCGCATGCAGGATTTGAATATAGCCACTGTAACGAGGCACCAGGAGCAGGAATGAGACACTTGTGAGACACTTGTCATGGATCCAAGGTAACATATTTGTAAAGGCCTTTATGGGCCGGCTCACAAATTGAAGTAGGAACTAGGTGAATCTGAACAGAACCATGGGCCTATTGGGAATCAGACCAACTAAAGCTCAGGTCACACACTCCCACTGTCCTTTCAAGAGGACCAGTAGGCTACTTCAAATATAAGCAGTGACGTTTACTAGACTAGAGTAATGCATCCCACAGGTACAACCTACAATCAATTAAAAAAATCATTCAGCAAATTTGCTTTGTAACAGTTCGTATGGATCTTCTTCCTCCAGAGCCACAGCAAGGCTAACTCTGTAATATGTGATACTTTGAATGCTTCATTCAGCTGTCTTCATGTTATGTTGGATATCTTTGAAACAAAAGCTATAAGAAAAAGTATTATTGGTGTATAGGAATCTTCAACCACAAGAATCAAAAGTAGTACAACTATGTGATATTAGGAATTAAACATTTAGGATTTACCATGACACCATCTTCTTTTATTGTGTCCATGAATTCACCCAAATATGAAAGGTATACTGTACGTGAGTCAGGAGAGGAATGAGTTAGCATCACATTGTGCCATTTATGCCTGCCTTACGTACCATCACACCATCTTGTGTCTATTAGGATCTATTCTTTACACTATTATACAACCACTTTGCACCATATTTTATTCTGTCCATTTAAGAATACTCTTGTCCGATGCTCCCAAATTAAATTTTGCTGCATGAATCATGGCTGGAAAACAATGAATTGATCTGCGTGCCCCGACAGGTTTTAACTTAGAACTCAATTTTCAGCCCTACCACCGGACAAAAACAACAACAGTAGAATACTGAGAGACAGAGTTAATGGGTTACATAATGCTGGGTATTTTTCTCAGTGAGACTCAATTTAAGGAAGAGCACCTCCAACCCAGATGAAAAGGTGTCTCATTGTCGAAGCCCTGATAAAGAGGGGTGGAATATTCCCTGCCTGTCATCAGCTCTACACACAGAGGTGAGTGCTTCCTGAACCCCTAGCTGAACGTAGTGCAACAGTCAAGTGTATATTGATGTATTTGTGGTGGTGGAAGTATATGAGAAATGTTTATGTGTAGGAGTGAGTGAATATGGGGGCTGGACTATGTCTACATTTAATTCATTGGAGGGGATGTCAGAACCTCAAAACCGGAAAAGGAAAATGTGCCTTAAAGGCACCCAGTGCAACTTTATGTAAACATTCAATGAAAAATAAACATTCAATTTCTAGTCTTTTTTACACGTAGTAAGTTTCAATAACTCCATACCATTACATATCGTCATTCAAGGAGCAAAGATGAGACGTAATTGTGTGGTGAGAACTGATAGAAAATCGTAAACAACAACAATCGCCGGGGGGGAGAGGCCATTTTTCCATTGACTGGAAGCCTGCTATTAACTATTTATTGTAGGTTACAAAAAATAAAGAAAATGGCGGCGATTGTTGTTGTTATCGATTTTCTATCAGTTCTCACCACACAACGACGTCTCATCTTTGCTCCTTGAATGTCGATATGGAATGGTATGGAGTTATTGAAACTTACTACGTTTAAAAAAGTCTAGAAATTGAATGTTTATTTTTAAGCCTCGAAAGTTGCACTGGGTGCCTTTAACTGACAAAAAAAACTATATTAAAACACAAATATATAATACAATGCGTGTGTGTGTGTGTGTGTAAGAGAGAGAGAGAGAGAGAGAGAGTGTAGAGCAAAGAGAGACATACTAAAATTTGTGGAGTTGTCACTTGTGACATTTTTTCTTGTATTCCTTACTGTAGACGGCACAGCTGATCTATGATCTGCAATCCCCCCCCCCCCCCCCCCTCTTCACTCCTGGTATGCTTTTCTTTCTCCTGGGCCGGGGTAAGAGATTGCTCTTGGAGTCTAGATTCTCAAGGTTCTTTTCTTCGTGTAAGGGAGCAGCTTATCTTGTCATTATCCTTTACGAGACTTCATACGCTCTTGAAGATCTGCCTCGACTTTCTCATTTGATCCCTTTAGCTCCTCTCATTCTTTCACAAACTTTGCACCTTTGTCATTCCTGGGTTTATTGTAAGTGCATGATGAAAGGGTAGAGTTAACCAACATTGGGTTTTATTCAGCCCTTGGCCATCCAGCCATCATATTTTGTGAGAACGTCTGTGTACTGTGTACCAGACCCATAGTTATTGGCATGTGCGTATTACAAATTCTTGACAAAGTGAAAGTCCTCTCTATGGCAGAGGTGGTGTAGACACACACACTCTGAAATTAGCCTCTGCATTTAACCCATCCAGGGAAGTGACACACACACACACACACAGTGAAGTGAAGTAACACTAACCCGGAGCAGTGGGCTGCCATTGGCGGCGCCCGGAGAGCAGTGATCGGGGTTAGGTGACTTGCTCAAGGGCACTTCAGCCGTGGATGTGGGCATGGGAGAGCAGTAGTCTACCACTTCCCCCGTCCACATTTTTCCTACTGGTCGGGGATCGAACCGGCCACCCTACGGTTTTCGGCCTGAAACCCTAACCAGTAGGCCACGGCTGCCCTATAACTGCACACAAGTGCTGCACACAATTGTTTATTATGTTTCAGATATCATCTCAGTGCTTCTGTTTCAAACATTTAGATACATTAACCCAAAGTTGACACAAGGACAGCTCATACACATGAGTGACCTTGCATGACCTTATATCACCTTAAAAACTATTTAACACTGGATTCATGAACACTGTTTACGGCGTCCTTTCATTGCAGACCACTGTAGAAATGCAGGGCTGATTAAACATGATTCAAATAGGCTCATCATTTGCATGTGAACTGTAACTTATTAGGATGTTATTTAGACGTGTAGCACCACATGATCTAACACCTGTACTCCCCTCACCTTTGGTGTGAAACTTTTAAAAGTGTGTGATATAGATTACTGAGTTAAACATGTGGTGTGTATATATATATATATATATTTATTATACGGTTCTTCAGAATGTTCCAAAAAGTACCGTTGATTTGAATGGGCCATCCCAACGTTCGCCGGTGAATATTTCCTGATATTCACCGCTGCAAAAAGATATTAAGATGTTAGATATTAACAAATCTATTTACAAAAAAGTATATGTACTTCAAATCTTTTTTGTAAATAGATTTGTAGGTGCTGACAACAATGATATGGGTTGTATTCCAGGCAATGTGCATACAGATGAGATGTATGTTTTAGCTATACAGTAAGTGGCTTTGGATGAACACATCTAAATACAACATACATTATAAAGTAAACTATTTACTAGTTGATTTAACAACTTATCAACTCAAACATTTTTCTGAATGAATGCATGTAAACACAAGTAACCAACCCAGAGATGGAAAGATATCAGCAGTAAGTGTAGATAGGGAAAATAACAGCTATTGAAACAGCAGTGAGAAAAAAGTGTTCTCTATGCTTTTTAAAATATGTAAATATAATCTCTAGAGAAAATGGCTGAGCTGAGAAAGAGAAGTGATGATTGTACTATTCACATAAAATATTATTTGATTGATATGTTCCTGTTGGCCAATCAGTGCACTTCATGATTTATATGTTGCATTCCTACTGCGCTTCCTCAGTGGGTGTTCAGAGTGAGATGTGGCACTGATTATTACAGTGCATGAAATGCCCTGTATTGTTATTCCTAGGCTTCTTCTTCTTCTTATTCTTGTTACCTTTTTCTGCGATTAATTCAGCCCGAACCGCTTAACGTAGAAACTTCATTCAAACTTTGTCGCGTAGGTCTTGTAAAGGACACTTATGCTATGTATTTTTCACTTTTTTAAACTTTATACTTTTTAAGTTATTAAAGAAAAACGAATCTAAATTTTCCCATTGACTTACATTGGGCCATTATGACATCATAATAGGGTAATTAAACTGGCTTGCACCTGTGCTTCACTGACACCTGCGGCAAGCCTCCAAGGGTCCTCTTCTCTCTGTACCTCTCCATTCAACTGTATAACTAGGAATATTAATAGACACCTTCCATACTCTACTTTTTTTTCTCTCTATCGCTCTCACTCTACTTTCTCTCACACTCCATCTCTCTGCTTCACTCTTTTTTTCTCCTTCTTTCAATATTTTCACTCTCTCTTTACTGTCTTTATCCAGAGCCACTCTTGTTCACTCTTCTTTCCTTACTTTGTTTCTTCCTCTCTTCTTTCCTTTCTTCTTTCCTTCTTTCTACTCTTCTTTACTTTCTTCTTTCCTTCTTCCACTCTTCTTTCCTTTCTTCTTCCCTTCTTCCACTCTTCTTACCTTTTTTCTTTTCTTCTTTCCTTCTTCCACTCTTCTTTCCTTCTTCCACTCTAATTTCCTTTCTTCACTCTTCTTTCCTTTCTTCTTCCCTTCTTCCACTCTTCTTTCTTTCTTCACTCTTCTTTCCTTTCTTCTTTCCTTCTTCAACTCTTCTTTCCTTCTTTTACTGTTCTTTCCTTTCTTCCTTCCTTCTTTCACTTTTCTTTATTCGTTCTTTCTTAACTTTTGCATTTCATGCACTGGTATTTCCTTCAGGAAATGCATTTTCTAGTTGTATATACAGTACGAAACAAGACAATGATTTCATGCGGTGTATTCAAGTGCTCAGGCTTTCAGAAGGCACACTTGACATCACTACCATGTCTCCATTCAAATCATTGGAGATAGGTGTTAATTCACATTACCTAAAATTCTTCTTAGGTATATAGGTATTTGGTGAATAGATGTCATGAATCAATACCATCAAAAACAGGCAATATGCTTGTTGCTTGACTTTCCTTTCTGGTATTGTTAAGCATAATAAATCAAAGAGGCTTAGTTTTGAACATCTGCCCGGTTTCTCCCCATGTCTTTATTTGCGTTATGGATTACCTGAAGGACAGAATGCCTCTGGACTCACAAAAGAATATGTCATCATAAAACCCAATACAGATTGCATAGCGGCATCTTAACCATGAAAGCAGAATCACAATTTCAAAAGGATTGGGGAGAAAGCAAGCCGGAGGCCCGTGGCCCATATCATAATTGTGAGCAGGTATTTCTTCAGGATGATGCCGCAATAGCACCTCAGGATCACATCTCCACAGTGGCTAAATATTCTTATTTTTTTTTCTGCTCTCTGTCAAGGTTTTAGTCCATTAAAATGTGATCAATGAATCCTACCTGTAGCAGTTTAGAGAGTCCAGTCTCTAAACTCCAGTCTCTTCCTTGAAGCAAGAGACATGTGGTGGATTGGTATTTTGGTCTGGCATAATAACGTAAGAGACAGAACAGGAGAAAGGTTTAGACATTGACTGATACCTCAAATCACTCTTTATTTACTTTGCTAAAGCTCAGACTTTATTTTTCCTCAAATGCTATGCAGGTGCGGAAATTGCATGGGATTTGATTGCTTGAGGTTGATTGCTTTGGCAAGCGAGTGGAATGTGAATCTTTTTGCAGAGGGCTCCCTCTTGGAGTCTCCTAAACATTGTCAAGAGCGATACCTGTTAAGAGATTGCTTCAAATAGTCATTCGTCGCCTAAGTGTTTCATTTGTCATTGGTCCAGACGGTGCTTTTGCTTTAATTCAGGTCACAAGTTCAAGCTGCCCTTGCGAATTTCGGTCATAGTGTTCTTCCAACTACAGATTTATTTCTCAGTTCAAGTCTGAAATCCCCAGAGGCAGAATACCATGCTAAATTCTGGAGGGGTTAGTGTCGATGACAGGGTCTGGAATAGCATTGTGTTGAGCTTTTGATCTATGGATGAATTCTGGCTCTTGGTGAAAATTCTGTGGCATTCCTATGCCAAACTGCCAACATTTTGCAGACAGTCATGTAAGGGATAATGTATAGAACGCAGGTCATTGTCGGGAAAATAAGCCCCGACAGGGCGAACAGCACCCCGACGCGACGCGGAGGGGTGTTGATTCACCCTGAAGGGGCTTATTTTCCCGACAATGACCGGCGTTCTATACATTATCCCGCTTATTATACGGTTACTACTAAAACAAATAAATTACTAAACACCGTGTGTCTTTTTACAATGTATTTGTTACTATACGTAGTGTTTAAAAGGAGAGAAATAGTTCGCCAAAGACGTTGAACTTCAAAGACAGTTGAACATTCTTTAGAACACAGCTGCTCAACCGTCCGCTGAAACTCCATTGATAAGTTACCGTACTACTTGCGGAGTGCTACGAAAGACGTGAATTAGAGGCAAAAAGGCCACTTTCCTTGACAGCGGTCATTAACTGCATAGCAACGGTCAGTTATCGGAAAATAGTTGACCGCAGAACGTTGGGAAGCCCCATTCAAGTGAATGGAGCATTCTACAGCATTAAGAAGAGCCGTGTAATAATGCTGTTTATACTCTCACTATTTATCTCTCTCTCTATGTCTGTCTCATGCACAAACGCGCGCGCAAACACACACACACACACACACACACACACACACACACACACACACACAATCTCCCTTTCAGTCAGGATTTCCATATTTTCACTTTTCCAAAAAAAAAGACATTCCGCCACGTCATAGTGTCACCTTAGCTAGATCAGATAGCATCCCACCCCATGTTTACTCAATATCAAGTGGTGAAATAAAAAAAACATTTTACTCTTGATGAGGCAAATCAAGCCCACATCAGTGGCACATCATCCACAGTGGGATAAGGGAGGGGGGGGGTAGATCACTCGCGATGTGAACATACCATCAACTGCCTCACGTGTACCGAGGTCCTTCCTCCGGTTCCTTATCGCTTGCTCAGTTCAATAGCTTGGGGCGGGGGAGATTTGAGGACAGGAATGCAATGTGAAAAAGTCTGTTGACTCTGTCATTGTGTGAGGTCATGGGATGAGTAAAGACTTCGTCATCACATGTGTGTAGTAGTAGAGGGGCCGGGTCTCTTTTAGAATATTTCTAATCTTTCCAAACTCACCATGACAAGTGTGGTAGTGAGCTGAGCACAAGTGTGATAGCGAGCTGAGCACAATGGAAATTATTTATGTTACTCTCTCTGGCACCTCAGCAACTACTGAGTTAAGAGGCGTGGATTAACATACCGATTCCGCTTTGGGCGAGTTAGGATCACATTTCATCTTGTCATCGCTTTCTGACTGTAGTTTTCTTGTAATGTTTTAACGCTTAAAATGTAGATGTATAGATGTGTTCACAACTTGTCCTAAATCTGAACCCATCCCTAATCCGTGTGTACATGGGAATGCTAAAGGCGTTTCTGTGGTTGATCGTAGAACCATGGGATAAAACAAAAGGCTTGACCTTTGGAATGAACGGCTGGACTAACGCACGCACTGAGAGGGATGATAACGTATCTGCAGTCATCCGATCTGTCTCTGGGCAGTAGAACATGGGCGCATGTAACGTTCCATTTCCTCTTTATCAGGATGCACGTTTACACAATCTCACATCAGCCTCTCCTAATTTGTATGTGGTGTTTATCGGCCCCTCTGATCTACTGTTTGTCCAAGGCATCGTCTGTATTGAGGTCGCACGGCAACAGACGTTAGACTTTCCTCCAAGATGGGAACACTCTGTGCCCATCTTTGTGCTGTCATCAGTTTATACTCCACTTTGCTAGAATTGATTTACTCTGCAAAGGATAATTATGAATCCAATTTTCTTGTGTTATGTTTACTGTTGGTCATGGATTCATTCTAATCAACTGTTTACTGTTTATAATGACTCCCCCGCCCCCCATTGTTGTTAATTGGCTTTATGCCTATAGTTTAATCTTTTGTTTAATTTCTTTCAAGTTAAGCACAATTATTGGAAGAAAGACACTACGTGAGGTCGTATTCTAAATTGGAGTTAGGAGAGAGTGAGACGCCGTCAGACCAGAGAGTGAGACGCCGTCAGAGAGTGAGACGCCCTCAGAGAGTGAGACGCTGTCAGAGCAGAGAGAGTGAGACGCCGTCAGAGAGTGAGACGCTGTCAGAGCAGAGAGAGTGAGACGCCGTCAGAGCAGAGAGAGTGAGATGTGAGCGTGAGAGAGAGACGCCCTCAGAGCAGAGAGTGAGATGCCGTCAGAGCAGATATAAATGAAATAAATAATTCCTGGGCTGTAGTTCTGCAACAATGGTGAGAAATCCCACCACAGCTGTGTTCTCTCCTTTTTTCTTTGATCTTGTTGCTTGTAATTGTAATGAGATGTTAACATGAGTTGGGCGTTGTCTCCTCACAAATGGAGAATAGGGGAATGGAGTACCATATGTGTGTTTTGCATCTCAGTGGAGTTTGTTGAAGTCTCTCATACATCAAGATGTTAAAGAAAGAGTGGATTCCACTCCGAGATGCACAGAATGCTCTCAGAGAAACAGCATCTGCTCGGACACAAGGCCAACACAGCCCCACACAAATGATTATTTCATCCATCTGTAGAACTCTAACATGCCCTTGCACAAGCTGTGTGTACATTGCGTGTTTGTGTGTGTTGGAGTGAAAGTCCCTGCACTGTTAAAGCTAGTCCTCAATCCCTGTTATGGGTATTTCCACCCGTGGCTGGCCTGTCATTGTTAAGCTTTTGTATGTAATCTCTTTGATGTACACTTTTAATCAGTGGCTCAGCTCCCATATATTGTGTGACAGTGATAGTCTTATCACTGGCGCCTTCCCAGGCAAACAGTAATAGGAAATTATCGTGTTATCACTTATGATTATTATAGCCAACTTTAGTATAAAGACTTCAATAAAGCTATGCAGGATGCTTAATTGTCAGTAGGCCTCACCATTGAGGACATAGGAAATTAAGGACATGCTGTAATACTTGAGAAAAGGCAATGCTCAAGATAAGAATATGGCATCACTACAACTAGGCCAATTGGCACCACTTTTAATTGTCATGCTGTGTCAGGACTACTACTATTTTTTTCACATGGGTATTTAGTTTTGAGGAGAAAAATACTTCTTTAACATTTTAGATTTCATTTTTGGCCTCAGAAGTGGTTCATTTACATTCCGCTTTTTTAGATGATGAGTGTGTGTCAAGTTAACCCATTCCCATCATGAATAGTACACTCTAACAAGACCCTTTTGGTTAGAATGGCATCAAGCACAAGATTTCACAAATCAGCATTACTATATGTAAGAGCCAAATTTTTGATTCCATGTGTTATATAATTTAGTTAAAAAAGATTAAAATACATAACAGTGAAGATAAATAAGTTCATTATGATTTGACATAATGCATAGGTTAAAATATAGTATTGTATTTAAAATCTGAAGAACTTTTGAATGCAAGCTTCCAATCAGATAGTGCTATGTCAGTGTAATACCTCTTTATGGGACTTAAGCGTTTTTTTGAACCATGTGAACTTGTAATTTCTTTAAACATTCTTTAAAGAAGATTTTCTTGCCTCACTCGCTTTTCAGATAATAGTTGCTAGACTGATTTTGAAACTGTGGTACAGAAGACTTTGAACAAAACAGATTGCCACTACACTATACATAAATATGGTGCAGCCAAAGACATCAATGTGAGATCTCTTGCAGCTCAACTGTCAGAGCAAGGTGCTAACAGTGTAAGGTGCTAACAGAGTAAGGTGCTAACAGAGCAAGGCGCTAACAACACCAGTCAAGTGCTCGGTTCCATGGAGCAAACAAGTGTAATAAGCTGCTTTGTCTAAATGTGTCAGCCTCTGTTGATGTTTTGTGCTCTTACTGAAGTAGACTTAAGTTCACATTACTACATCATCACAAACCCGATCCATGATCTGAATCTCACAGACATATTTAAAAAAAAAAATGTAATTAAATAACAAGTGATACATGTATGAAATGTCGGGTTGTAAATAATGTAAAGCTGAGTATCTGCTAAATCAGTAGAGGCCTTTGGCTCAGTATTCCCAGCATTGTGTTTTTAATGAGTAACATTGACAGATATATCCCTACTGAGCCTCACAGACGCAGAAGCTACACCACAATGAGCTGATGGCATCATACCCCAAAAGAACAACTGCTTATGTTCTCAGACTCATTATACTGCCCACGGAAACATCACTACATATCATATGCATGTACTATACTGAATGTATATACATATGATACGACTATTGCTTCTGTGTGACGACGCATGGATGATCTCCTCTAATGATACCTGAAGTGCTCCACAAGAGTTGAGCTTGTGTGTCATGCATCGTGTATCTACTTCATGGTTTCCCCAACACATCCACCTGATTGGGTGCAACCTCCATTTCATTGGTTCTCTTAGTAACCAGTTGTCCTTTTTTTTTCTTTGAATGAGAAGCTATTTTTTTTGTCTTTTTAAATGGCAAAAATGAAGTCCAGCTACCTCTCACAAGCCTGTCTAATTACAAGCAAACATTCTGACACCAGCTAATGACTAGCAAACACTGGCTCTCCTATATAATGAGTTCTGAAAATGTCTCCTGAAAGAGAAAGAAAATAGAATAATGAGACAAAAAGTACAAAGGACTTTATCTTAATATGCATAAACTGTGCTGTCATTTGAGATCTGGTGGAGTTAATGTGTGCTGTCCTCCCCCCCCCCCCCCCCCTCTCGCTCTCTGTGCATAATTGGGTCACCTCAGCACTGAAACACTCCTTTGATCTTGTGTTTAGTTACCAAGACATCCCAGAGGGCTGTGGAGAGGTGCACCAACATTTTATTTACCATTAATGTGACAATGTCCCTTCAGTGGCTGAAAGAGTCCACAAGGAATGAGTGCCTTTATGGATTTCAGGTTGTATGTGTGTGTGTGTGAGTGCACTTGTGGATCTGCGAGAGTTCGAGGGAGAGGGCACACATGCATGCGTGTGTATGAGAGAGCAGAAAATAAGTGGTGATTAAGACTTTAGCGCTGCTGATGCTGACACTAAAGCCCAATTTATACTTATGTCGCCGACAGAAATTGCATCATGGTCGACACTTTTAACCATCACTTGGAAGTCTCGGCTACATGGAGAAATTTCTACTGCTGCTGATGTCGTCAGAGTGGCGTAATGTAGTTACAACGGGCCCTGGTGCAGGCTATTATGACGGGCCCTTGTCAGTGGCGTAAGGTAGATATGATGGGCCCTATAGTGCAATCTAGTTACTAGTCATGAGGCGCGCACACACACCATTGGCAAATATATCAACAATGTGTTGGATTTTTACGGTCGAATTAGTTACTTCGACTATTGTTTTGGGAAAGTAGACCGGTCAACGAGAACGTGATCAGAAACATGGATAGTGCTTTGACTCGCGGTAACGTTAACAGACGTTCAACGTGCTAAAACATTCTTAAAACACTGATGAAAGGCATTATTTGGTACAGCAGCACACACTTTCGAAATAGTTAAGTCTTTATTGTTATACAACAGGGGAACTCAATAGTCGGACCGCGTCCGGGTCTGGACCCAAACGCAATAAAATTCAGACCGAGGCCAAAATCAACATTCTAAATGAATCTAAATGAATCATGATCCAAGCGAGTTTTCGTTGGTGCGTCATTTCGCGCTATATATTTTGTCCTAGATTGTTTGGTTTCTATCTTCCGTGTCCACTCCAGAGGTCCAATCAGGAGCTGTAGTAACAACATCACTATGACAACTCACTCATTTAATGTTGACCGCAAGCTCTGTGGGTGACGCAGGTTGTGTGTGTCAATGGCAACAACGCGGGCAGATCGATTTGTGAACGGTATGTGTTTCTCAGGAAATGAAAATCATGGCGTGCTCTAAACCCGACAAAAAACGAAACATTGATTCCAAAAATTGCGAATTAAGAAAGAGTGGACTGACAAGTGCATTTGGCTTTGAAAGTCGGCTATAATAAAATGATTTTTTTTTTTTTTAATCATCGCGATGCAAATGCCATGTGTGTATAATAATATTCTGAATTAAAGTTCATGGTTGTGAAATTGATTGTGCATTTATAGGTTTATAATTCTGTAATCAATTCATTTGGATGTGGGCTATAGTGATTCATGTTGCTGTGCTCACAATTTCGGAACAGCGGGCTGTCGGACTAATGAGTTTTGTGTTGTCGGGGTATAGGGCTGCTATGTTTCTGACAGTGGCAACAGCAGAGCGACCTTTTTCCAAATTGAAACCCATTTAGACCTACCTGAGGAGCAGAAGAGGCTGAATGGTCTGGCTATCCTGTCCATTGAAAAAAGCAAATCATGCATCACCAGTTTCATGTTTGAAAGGCATGTTACTCAGACCCTCCAGGATTTCGCGATCTCGCGATCGCGCCAATTCACGCGATTTCAACGATTACCCGCAAATTCAGCGCGATGTAGCAATCACGGCAATTTCCGCGCAAATTTGACAAATCATTGTCCTCTCCCACAACTTTCTCCTGCCCTGCAGACACCAGACACTAGCAGAGTTCTAATCAGTTGTAAACAATGAGAATGGCTACACCAGGCATGGAAATTAAACACAGTTTTATGTGTAGGCTGAGATATTCATAACATTTTATTCAGTCTTACTTGTGGTCCTTTTGTAATTCCAACAGGTGCACTTCGTTGTGGATAAGTAAATCCTATGTACTTTTCCCCCTACCCAGATAGCAAGCATACGTTGGCCCTACGTTGGCAAAACGTTGTGAGCCAACGGTGCATATCGTTGGCCTGACGGTGTGAGCCAACGCTGGCCCTACGACATTTTGGCCGCTGGCCTAATGTTGGCCCAACGTTGGCAAATAGGAGTGAGTGTCGGGTTTTGGTTGGCTTTTAACCAATTGCCAACGTTGGCTTATAACCAATTGCCAACGTTGGCTAATAACCAATTGCCAACTTTAGCTTATTTTTGTTAAACCAAAGCTATTTTTCGCTTTCTATGATCTTACAGAAGTCCACCCGATGTCTATTCAATGTCATAATTCAATAATTCAAATCAGGATAAGGTGTTACAATGTCCCATAATCCAAGGACGGTCATACTTCTTGCCACCAGTTAATGCATCCAAAAACTTAAACCAACGTGTTTAGCATAACGTAGCATAACTAGCTATGTTTCTAGTTAACAGTCAACAGCTGTTTCCATTCCCACGAGACGAACATTTGAGTGATGTCAAAGTAAAAGTCCTGTGTTCGTTTCCATAACAACAATACAAACAACATACATTTTCTGACCTAAATAAGCAAAGGGCAGAACAGCCTATTATGCAAAAATTTTGTAGTACTGGTAATCTTTTGTTTGGCATGTTGGTAAGGTTATTTCAGTTTCAGTTTGTTTATTTGTTGAAGAGGGAAAGTGTACATTAATAAACATTAAAATGTAAATGCACCCAATTGTAGCCAAAAGGCTAGTTTCCATTGGCAGTACCCCTGCCAGAGTGTTAATGGCTAAACATATATATATACACATATACATATACAAATTAAAATAAAATACCAATATATAAGTTCTACTGACCCACTGATGCTCACATTTTCGGTTATTTATTAACCATGTTTTAAGATTTATTTTAAAGCAGTTAAATGAAGTTGATTCTCTAATGTTCTGTGGGAGATTATTCCATTCCTGGGCTGACCTAACTGAGAAAACCAACTGTCCAAATACACTTTTTTTTCTTGCTGCCCTTCGAGTAGCACTGGTTGCTGATGTTCTAAACTTGACTAGGCGGCATAGTGGTGGGGGGGCCAGGTTAAACCGGATTTTGAACATTAAACAGCAGTTCTTAAATGTGATCAGATTGTCCCAACTTAAAAGTCTGTATTTTTGGAGGACAGAACAGTGATGGTGTGAATTAGGTTTTTTATCAAGTATTTTGAGAGCCTGTTTGTAAAGAGACATGACTGGTTTAAGAGTAGTGGAGTTTGCAGTAGACCAGGTGGGTAAGCAGCAGTTAATGTGAGATAAAATCAATGAGAACATACATTTTAGCAGCCTCAGTGGACATGTGATTTCTAAGATGCCTAAAGTTGGCCAAGGTGAATTTTAAATTTATTTTAGAGGACCATTTTTCAACGGTTTGGTTCTTTAGAGAATGCTTGTTTATTAATTATTTATTTTTCAACAAATAACTCAATTATAATTACAAAGAGGGAAATAAGCAACTTTTTATCGCAACGTTCACTTGCGCCCGCAATTTCATCGCAACAAACACCTAAAAACACCGCAATTTTCACCGCAACTTTTTGGAAAAGACCCCGCGAAATCAGTAATATTTGGCCGCAACTATCACAGAAAAGGCCCGCGAAATCCTGGGGGGACTGGTTACTTGTATGTGCTGTGCCTCTGGCTGTGCTCAGTCAACTTGTCGGTCTTGACATTCAGATTTTGCACCTGCTAAAATAGCTATATAGCATCGTCTCGTGATCAAATAGAGACTTATCATTGGACAACAACATACATATTACCCAGCAATCATCATTGCAAATCTGAATATGACAAAAATCCCGACACTCCTTAATCACGCTAGTGTGATTAGCTACATAGACGTCTCGCGCCGTTGATTTTCAAAAAGTCAACAATGTAATGGCTGTAAAATGCCGTTGACGCCACTCCATTCATGACGTAGGTGGTGACTGTTAGCCTGAAGTATAAACACAATAGCATGAGCGACACTTTTATTTTTTTCAAAAGTGTCGGCAACAAAAGTATAGATAAGGCTTGAGTGTCTGTAAATCCTCATCATGGGGGTGTGGCCTGTGTATGATGCACATTGAGGGTGGGAATGGGAGTGGCTGTGGAAGCACATGTGAGTGATGTCACAATGCAATGGGAGTTCAATGTGACTGTGATGTCTGATTGTGAAGTCTAATGTTGTCATAGAAATCACCGGGCCTCATTTCTGAAACACAACAATTTTATATATATTAGGATATAATTTAATTTGCAGACATGCTGATTTCACCGACAACTGATATTCATCAACATAAACTAGTTGTTCGAAGTGATTTGGTGTTTAAACAGTGTAGATCAGGGGTCGGGAACCTTTTTTGCCTGGAGTGCCACTTTTACCAATTTTTAATTTTTGTTTTCTCAGAAGAGCCACAAAAAGACAGTTACAAGAAATGTTTTGGATATTTAACTAACAGTTACTTTTATTCAACAGAGTTTTTTTAATACATTTTCTACCAGTTTTAAAAGTTATTGTAGCCTATAACTTGAAATGTAAATGGCAATGGGAAATGACAGAAGTTAACAACGAGCGTAACAACGACATGAAGTTAACAACGTTGACAACACAACACTCGAAATTGAACATTAGGCCTACCAGAGATTAATGCGACTTCTGGTGCTGCATAGACTTGCTGATGGCCTTGTAGTCTGGCTCATATTCAGTGAGGTGAAGCTTCATGCAAGCATTTAGGCTTTCGTTGTTTATAAGCGAGCGCAGGTTCGTCTTTATATTTTTCATATGTGAGAAAGATTTATCGCATGCATAAGTGGAACCGAACATGGGTAACACAGCAATACTATCATATTGCAATGTGCGATATGGGCAGTTCATTCCAAGTTTTTAGAAGCAGTTCGTCTTGAGATGGAAGCTTTCCCATGTCAGTCCACTTGTGTTCGCTCGCAAGCTGTGCTCGCTGACGTGCGATTCATTCCAGCTGATCGTTCAGTGATTTGAACTTGCCCACCCAGATGCCAGACGAGTCTATTTCGAAATCGCCGATAGAAACACCAGGGATGCACAATACGTTTTTTTCCTTTTCGATATTTTTCTCAAGCCTATCAACTTTAACAATGGAAGTTTTTTCGTTGACGGAAATGTAGAGAAATCTATGATTTTGTTAGATATTGGCATGGCAACCAGCCGTGACTGTAACATTATTTTGCAGGCTATGGTTACGGAGTCAAGTGAGGTGGAAAGTTAAATTAAATAACTCAGATAGACCTACGTATTTTACACGAAGCATTGTCATTGTATATAACTAGCATTGACTGTTATTTAAGCCTTCTACTAGGCCTAGGCTGATGCCTTGATTCCACGTTTTTTTTCTCCGTATTTTTCTCCAACCCATTTCTTCCGAGAGCCCCGGCCATCAGCAAAAGAGCCAGTGGTGGCTCGCGAGCCATAGGTTCCCGACCCATGGTGTAGATGAATCCAACAGTAGGACCTTGAAATGGATGTGACAAAAAGCCATCCATTTAAATCATACTCTTATATTATAATCTTACATTTACGAAGGTTTCTTCAATGGGGCCTATGAGGGGCCGTTTAGGACATAACTATTGAGACACTCTCACACACATACCTATGAAACACTCTTACACTCACTATTGAAACGCTCACAGCCTCACTACTGAAACACTCACACATACATACAGACTCGTCTGAAACACTTACACATACATATGAGAAACACACAGGCATACATACATACCTCTGTGGCATATACCAATGCCACGCTCTTCACCGTTGGCTTAGAAACCGGCGCACTCTTTGTTCCCGCCTTCCGGTTCAAATGACGACCTTGACCTTGGAATTTCATGCACACATACCTATGAAATACTCTTACATTCACTATTAAAATGCTCTCACCGTCACTACTGAAATTACTGGTGTGAATACATGTGAAACGCTTGCGCATCCTCATGTAAGAGCATATACATGTAACTGAAAAACGTATACGTACACATTTGAAACAATTACAAATATGTGCATGCATGAGTGTTTCAGATAGATACGTATAAATGTTTCACTTGTATACGTATAAGCATTTCATATGTATGTGTATATGCCACAGAGGTATGCATGTATGCGTGTGTGTTTCTCATATGTATGTGTAAGTGTTTCAGACAAGTCTGTATGTATGTGTGAGTGTTTCAGTAGTGAGTGTGTGAGCGTTTCAATAGTGAGTGTAAGAGTGTTTCATAGGTATGTGTGTGAGAGTGTCTCAATAGTTATGTCCTAAACGGCCCCTCATAGGGGCCAGTGTGTTTGACATGAACCACATCCTTTTCTCAGTGCAATGTCTTAACTAGCTCTGGTTAATGCTGCTTCACACCCAGCATGGGATGATGAACCTGTTGAAATTGTTTGTCAGTGTTTAACCCATAACGTGTGCATTACATTTGGTTGTGTTATTGTGTTTCTTTTGTTTATGAAAAGTATTTAAACAATACAAATAATACACGTATCTTTACCTGTGAGTGAGTGTGAATTTTAATAATAACACACCTTGGAGAATCACTCATTAACAGCAAACCATTCTGTACTTATGATCAACAGCGGGGGAAAAAAACACAAACTTTTAACATTTACATATTCACTCACTCAGGATTATCTTTGCAGAAGACAATCCTGAGTGAGTGAATATGTAAATGTGCTCTCATCCATCTTAAGTTCTTTACTCTTAATTAACTCATAACCCATTTCTATCAAGTACCCTGTATTTATCTATGTGGACTGAAGAATCAGTGCCAGGTCCGATTCAACTGCAGATGAACCAGAGACTCTGCGTGCCTTCATCTTCGAGCTCTTAAATGCATCATCTCACCAACAGAGATGTCAGACTCTGAAAAACACAAGTACAAGTACATTTGGTAAATCAAACATACTTGGCAGAAAAGAAAATATTTTACATTCAATGCATATTACCTATTTACTTTTTTTAACTTAAATTAGGTGTCCTTTATTTTCATTGTTGTTGTCAGAAGTGGTTTGTTCTGAACGCATGAGTGCATATTTTTTTTTTACAAAGGTGAATGTGATATGAATTCATATTAAATCGGTAATAATTCAGATAAAACATTTAACTCTATTGTAAAAAATAAATCTTTATTGATTTTTATCATTTAGACAGTTGAGGCACAAGCATGTACCAGCATGGCGCACATATAACATATTAATAATAAAAAGACAAAGACAAATGACCTTACCAAAAATAAGAAAATAACAGAAGAAAAAAATTAAATAAAAACCAACACATAAGCTTCTCGCAAGATTCTACTAGTTTTCACACACCTTCTCCGTTAAGTGTCATCCCATCGACTCCACCATGCTCAATGAATGAAAAGAATGGATTCCATATTTCCTCAAATTTACCTCTCACAATATAAGTAATGTTTTCAAAGACATGTTTATAGCCATTTCTTTCACCCAACTACCTACCCTAGGAGCTTTAATGTTCTTCCAATGTAGGCAGGGACGTGCACAGGACACTGGGCTAAGGTTGCTCGGGCAACTGCCCGTTTGCCCTCCTCGACTGAAGTTGCCCCTCCACAGGAAATATGTATATTTGCGATCACGGGGACGGGGGCGTGGCAGCAGCGGTTAGTGAGAGTTTAAAATGATATTGGCAAAATGTGCGATCAGATGACGGGGCGTGGCAGCGGCGGTTAGTGAGAGTTTAAAATGATATTGGCAAAATTTGCGATCAGATGACGAGGCGTGGCAGCGGCGGTTAGTGAGAGTTTAAAATGATATTGGCAAAATGTGCGATCAGATGACGAGGCGTGGCAGCGGCGGTTAGTGAGAGTTTAAAATGATATTGGCAAAATGTGCGATCAGATGATGAGGCGTGGCAGCGGCGGTTAGTGAGAGTTTAAAATGATATTGGCAAAATGTGCGATCAGATGACGAGGCGTGGCAGCGGCGGTTAGTGAGAGTTTAAAATGATATTGGCAAAATGTGCGATCAGATGACGGGGCGTGGCAGCGGCGGTTAGTGAGAGTTTAAAATGATATTGGCAAAATTTGCGATCAGATGACGGGGCGTGGCAGCGGCGGTTAGTGAGAGTTTAAAATGATATTGGCAAAATTTGCGATCAGATGACGAGGCGTGGCAGCGGCGGTTAGTGAGAGTTTAAAATGATATTGGCAAAATGTGCGATCAGATGACGGGGCGTGGCAGCGGCGGTTAGTGAGAGTTTAAAATGATATTGGCAAAATTTGCGATCAGATGACGGGGCGTGGCAGCGGCGGTTAGTGAGAGTTTAAAATGATATTGGCAAAATTTGCGATCAGGGGACAGGGGAGTTGCAGCGGCGGTGACAAAAATGAATGTGTTGCCCCTTTTTTCCAGGGCAGAGCAACTGCCCTTCAAAATTCCTGTGCACCCTGGTTTAAAACTTGCGTTGGCCCAAATGGGGCTAAAACAAGACAAGTTATTAGGAATTCTAAAGTACCTCTTGACTTCATACCAAACATTTATCATATTCAGTACTATTGGGTTAAAGATTGAGTTGAGTAGCCCAATAGTACCACTGTAAATTAGGACACTGAAGTCCTCCTCTATCGTATGGCAAATTTAGAAGTGATAGGCAGAGTCTAGGACGTCTGTTATTCCAAATCAAATAAGTGAACTTACTTGACCAATGTCTCCAGCCAAACGCGGCTGACGTCGTGCACTTAGGTAGTGATATTGAAGAAGAACATGTGTTATAATGAATTTAAATTAAAAGGTAAATCTAAAACCTTTTGTAAAAAGGTAAATATTTGTATAAAAAAAATATCGGTTATCGTATCGGCCACAATAAACCAATAATTATCGGTTATCTTTATCAACCCTTAAATTTCATATCGGTGCATCTCTAGTCTTTATCATTGAGAAGCATAACCAAAAAACATAAACATGCATAAAGCACAAAAGAAAACATAACACATACATTCAAATCCCATTAAATCCCTTGTTATAGGGCTGTCCCCCCCCCCCCCCCCCAAGTTGGCTTCTTATATGGGGTAGTTTGGTCCACAGGTGAGGAACTAACAGCTTCTCGCCAGTTATCTTATTACAATCCTTAACATTGCTAGTCTACTTCTACTCATGTTATGAACTTACCTGAACATGGCGTTTAGTTTGAATCTAGACTGATAGGCTATCTAAGCCTGTGATGACAAGCCATTTCAAAAAGAGAAATGTAACACTTATTGCTCGATACAACATTATATTGACCTAAATTCTCAGAACTGAGAGAAATGCACAGAATGAGCAAAATAACAATAGTACCTTGGTATCAATAAGTACCTGATTCCTTCAGCCCTTGTCCGAGCTTAAATCCTCCAAATGCGCCGCCGTTAACGACAAGACACCCAAAAAAAAAAAAAAAAAAGATTCCTATAGGCAGCATGGTCAGCTATTTTATATTAGCCTTCTGCCTACACGTGGAGGAAGCAGCCCGTTGCCTAACATACTTTAAGCCTTCTCTTCAATCTTTTTTTATGGAAAATTATATAATAAAAACACGCTGACTATCTTTCGCAGAAACGGTTGTCCTTCTCTACCTTCTCTCATTATCCAATCCTTCGACGAAGTGTTCCACCTCGCCATCGCAAACCACCCGATGGAAAGATGATCCTATGTTGGTTGATTCCCATCTCACGTAGCTTCTGTTGATTCCATTGTAGGCCATCTGTTTCTTGGGAGTTTCAGCTGAGACGTCTGACAATAATTGAACGGTGTACTCCTTGTATTTAAACGCCCCCTTCACTTTAGCCGCCCTTAGCACCTCTTCTTTTTGTTTGTAGTTGAGAAACTCCATGATGAGTGTTCTGGGTGGAGATGTACTGTTATTCACTTTCTGGGGCTGTGGGCCAATTCTGTGTGCGCGCTCCAATGCTAGCGGTGTGCTAGTTTTCAAGCCTAGAACTGAAGGATCTTTGCAGCTATTTTGCTGGTGCATCCATGTGTAATACCCATAACCACCCTGCTTTAGGAGTGAGGCCCAGTGTTATGAAAGGGTGAAGGCACATTTTGAGTAGAGGATACCAGATGTGTTGTAAACCGGTGTGTAATGGCTTCCATTTGTGATATTACAACACATTACACATGAATTTTTATGAAACGCAAAGCAATTACCAATTGTTCTTATCCATTTCTCCAAAAACGTGCATGCATCTCACCCTTCTTCATTCTCTGACAGTCCCACAAGCCTTGGATTATTCCTCCGACTGGTTCTCCATATCGTCAGCCCTTTAACTTGAGTTTCCAAATATTGAATGACGGTCTGAAGCTGAACCATTTCATCCTCTGCCCCTGAAATGCGCTCCTCTGCGACTTTCATTCTTTTAGTAACTTTTTTAATTACTTGGAACACACCGTCTATTTTATTTGTGACCCGCTTGTCCATCCCCTTTATGGCATTCATGACATCTGCATTGCTAGGGCTAGTGCTAACGCTAGCATCAACGTCTTTAACCACACACTCGCCATCTTCCTCTACATCTCCCTCATCGGCGTGGTCAGACAACTCTTGTTCTTTGTTGCCAGTTTTCTCTTGAGACATCTTTTTCTTTCTTCTACGCATCTTCCAACTTAATTATGATAGTCTTACAGCAGTTTTTAAACGGTTTATGAGTAGATTTTAAGGATTTAATTTTGCTACTGCAGGAGGGTTGATATCGTGCGGTCTCTCAGCACCTCTCCATAACCAAAGTCACTCTATTGTAAATGTATCTTTAAAAAAAAAAATGGAATTATCCATGTGAGAAACCTGTACCTGAGGTAACTGAAATATGTTGAATGAATGGGTCTTACCCTGCTCCATCTTAGGGCGGGAGAATGCAGCCTCATAAGCTGCCTTTCCCAGTTTTTTGACTCCAGGGCCAAAGCAGTGGAACACAATATAGCAGAAAAACAGCGATACTATGGTGGCCAGGGTCATCTGAGGTCAAATGAAGGTGGATAATTATAACATGTTAGACCAGTGAGTGGACAGATTTCTCCCTACTACTTTCCTACTGATGAAAATATTTCTATTTCCAAATATATTGTTTACTTCATTGTTTATATAAAAAAATAAAAATCATAAAGATTTGATTAATCTATAAGACAGTCCCTGCATGATTATACGATCTTGCATTTCATAAATACACACACATTTAAGGATTTCACCAGTGAAATTGCAGGTTACAATATTTGCCACAACACAAACTAACCTAACAAAGATTGAGACGTGTGCATTATACGTACAAAAAGATGGATGGAAGAATGGATGGTGTGATATGTGTGAAAGAAACCTACCAGCATGTAATAAAGTGCTCTTGATGGATCAAGGGGAAATCCATGAACTTGAATTACAAACCGCAGTGCATAGTCACAGTATGTGCTCATATCCACACCCCTGTAAGAAGACATTTACTGTTCACTATCTTCTTTTTCAGACACATCTATAATTCTATTTTTAATAAAGACAAGCTATTTACTACAGTGGATGAAGTGTTAGCTTTCAATTCTTTCTGTTCCCAGAGTTCATAAGTACAAATCATAAGTTAATTATCTATTCAGAGTTAAAGCGATCATTCAGCATTGTTTGTAACCTAACTATTCAATAAGGACCAGGTGATTTTTTTTTCTTACTGAACACACAGATTTGCTTCCTTTCGCACCCCGGTATTGTTATCTGAGATCACAAGCACACCAATGTTATCCATCTTTCTCTTTTCAGAGATGTCACCAACTCACTTGTTAGAGACCTCTATCACGAAGTAGAAATCAGGAGCCATTAGTCCCTGGGCAACCAGGTCTCCACATGGAGAGTTCCTCTGGCATATCCAACTACATACAGAAAATGTGTCACTTAGAGAGACCACTCAGGAGAGAGACTTAAAGAGACCACTCAAGCTTTCATTTTCGAGAACACATGGAGCATCATAAAACAATAAAATTAGCAATAATTAGCTTTTAATAGCAGTTATATGTAGATTTATAAAATAAACGTATAGTGTAGTGAAACTGAGTGCAAAGACTCAAAGAACAATACAATTTAGTCGACATTCATACCGAATCTTGTTAGTGGCTCCACTCAAAACTGCAAAGCCCTCTTTGGTTCTGTTGACTGCGCCTGGCAGGTCCTCATAAGTCCACATTAGAGTCTTCGTGGAGCTGACCAATCAAAGCAGACCATGACACCACAATCACACAACATTCCATTTCCACCGACAGCTTCAACCAATTTACATTTTAAAATGAAAACAAAAAACTGCTAATGGGTGCATACATTTTGGTGGCCTTTTAACAATTGTTCTTTAGCATTAACATTTAACATTTAATAAGTGTCTATACAGATCCACGAAACACTTTCGTTTTCAAGATTATCTGTGCTGTTACACTCCCCATTAAAAAATAGACATACTTTCAGTCTTGCATCTGGTGTAAATCAGTCTTTTTAAAAGTCATGTCAACATGTGGAGTTGTACGAGCTGCCAACATTATGTTTTAGAAAGTAGTAGCAAGCCGAGCGAGGTGAAAATGTTTTAGGCCGGGGGCCCCAGAAGCCAGAGCCTTACATGATCTGAGATGCAATCTAGGTCAGGAGTTTCCAACCTATTTGACTCCGATTATTTTAGCTTATCTATATTCAGGGTACCCCCAGGATTTTTCATCTCAAATTTAAGACTTTTTAAGACCTTTTCAAGACCACTTTAAATGAAATTTAAGACCAACATCGCACTTTTCCTGTTATGCATATGAATAAAATAAAAAAAAGGAATCATAAGACAGAACTATTTAAAACAATAACTGTGAGGGGTGGACGTGTGTGTGTGTGTTTGTGTACATGTGTGTGTGTGTGTGTGTGTGTGTGTGCATGCGTGTCTGGATACGTGTGTGCGGTTGTAATACAACAGATCCTACAGCCTTTGGAGCTCTGCACTTTTAGCAGCAATGTGTTCATCCAGTTTGATGAGTTCCAGTTTGATGAGTTCAGCCAACTTATTATAGCGGGAGCTTTTCCATAAAAGTTGCTGTGTTTTTTAGGTGTTTGTTGAAATTAAATTGAGGGAGCAGGTGGAAGTTGTGATAAGAGTTGCAAATTTCCCTCTTTGTAATTATAATTGAGTTATTTGTTAAAAATAAGTTATTAATAAACAAACATTCATTAAATAACAAAACCATTGAAAAATGGTCCTCTAAATAACCTCACCCACATGCCAAATTAAATATTTACCGGGGCTACAAATTTTTTGCAAAATAGGCTGTTCTGGCCTCTGCTTATTCATGAGGTCAGCAAATGTATATTACTTGTAATGTTGTTATGGAAACAAACACCGTATTGGACTTTTACATCATTCAAATGTTCCTCTCGTGGAAGTGGCAACAGCTGTTATCTAGAAACATAGTTATGCGATGTAATGCTAAACACGTAGTGAGAACAGAGGCTTTACTTATCAACAACGAAGTGCACCTGTTGGTATTACAAAAGGACCACCAGTAAGACTGAATAAAGTGTTATGAATATCTCAGCCTTCACATATAATGGGGGAAAAACAGCCTGTGTCACTGTGATCTGACGTCCTGTCCTGCACGCCTTTCTGCCATTATCAATCGGTTTAGCTATCCTTGTTCATTTATTTTATCTGTATAGGTTATGTTGTTCATATATTAATTTAAAGTTGTCCAATTTCAACTGACCCATTCTTCAACACTATGCTACCTTATCTTCAAACAGAAAGTAACGTTAAAATCTCAATTGCAACAGCTTTCGAGGGTTTGGGAAATAATCGCTGCTGATTTGCTTACTACTTATTTACATGTTTGGTGGAGGCAATCCAGAATTAGTGTTGATGAAATTATAATCAAGTCACCCAAACTGCCGCGAAAAAACCGGGAGTCGCCAAAAAGCACACTGTTTGCATCCCGTGTCTGGGCAGTGTCCTAGATAACTGTCTAGCTAGCTTGCGCAGCTAGTGAATAGCTAACATTAGCTAGTTTATCCTTTATATTGTGTCAGCATCTCAGCCAGTTCAGAGCCATATGGTTGCCTGATATTTTGGATGCGACGTTTGGGTGTACTTAGATTCGTTGTCACAATGAACAATAAACAAATGTGGACTTGATGAACGAAATTAAAGACCTGTTGACGAAATTTAAGACCTGTTGACAGAATCTAATACCTTTTCAAGGCCTTAAATTATGAATACTAAATTTAAGACTTTTTCAAGTTTTTCAGACCTCGCGGGTACCCTGATATTCCATTAGGCTAATTAAATCTATAATCCATTCATTCTAATTAATAAGCGATTGTCATGTGTCACAAAAAGCAACATCAGCACCTGCTACAGGTGGAGGCCTAGAAATGAATTAAAGAAAATCTAACTGATAGGTATTGCATCAAAATTGTATTGTGCACCAGAAAACAACATAAAACCACACAGAGAACTCAGTTGCAGTAGGCCTAAGCCTATTTGTGCACAGCAAACAAGCAAGGAAATAAAACCAGAATAGACCCAAAAGATAGCATGTAGGGCTGCAACTAACGATAATTTTGGTAATTGATTAATCTATTGACTATTTGTTCGATTAATCGACTAATCTAAGGATTATTTCCATACATTTAAATAATGATTCAAAATGTTGGAATTTCAATTTCAAATGTATGAGTAACAAGTTAATACAAATGTAATCATCGTAATAAATACATTAAATAGTAATACAAATTAAAAGTGCAAATATACTTTTGAAAGTAAAGAGAAAGTGCAAATAAAGTTTTAAAAGGAACTCAAAATAGCAATCAAGCCTCTGCAAGTGCAAATTAACTGGGCTGCAGGTGACATTCAAATTCAACATATGAAAAACAAAAGATTCACAATCTTTTGTTTGAAGATTGCTAAGTGGAGGAGGTTAACGTTAACAATAGCGTTAACAAGCATCCTCCATGAGACGTTCTGTTTTCAAACATGTAAAAACTTACAATAAGTTATAGATATATGTCTATGATAATTGCTGCTTGATGCTTACTGTTCTCATGCTCCCACATCCCATTCTCTTTGAAATACTGAAATAGTGCTTCTTAAATTACAAATTGACCATCATTGAGAAAAATGACAACTTTTCTGATAGCCATAGCTTTGTTTATTGTTTCCATGGTAACATGAGCCATCTCAGAATAATTCGCTTTATCTTAAACAATTATAAAGGGAAAAGGTAGAAACTCTCAGGGTGCCTGTGCAACTTCGTATGAAGTTCGTGTTCACGGACATCTTTAACACCTCACTGGCTGAATGTGTGGTACCGGCCTGCTTTAAAACATCCACCATCATCCCCGTTCCGAAAAAGCAGAGGATCACAGGCCTTAGCGTAGAGCCCTGCCTTAAACCATTTTAATGGAGGAGTTCAATTTGCATGAAATGATAGCTAGTTATCTAGCTGACGTCATAGTGTTCTCCATTTATCTTAAACAATTATAAAGGGAAAAGGTAGAAACCCTCAGGGTGCCTGTGCAACTTCGTATGAAATTGTTCATATTCATGAGGGCATATTCACAGATATTTACACAAGTTCATCACTAAGCTAGCAGCTGCCAACTGTATGTACCGCACCTACTGTATGTGTGTGTTAAGAATGCTGATATATATATATAAAAAAAACAGTAGTCAAGCTGCAAATTGAATGGTGATTTAACAGCTGAATTTATATCAAAACTACCCGTCGCCCTCGCCTCAGCTCTTACCGCTGGCAAAGTAAATGCACTTAAACAAACCACACGAAAATTTTTAAAAATTGGACTTCACCAAACTTGAGGTATTCCTCCTGGCATGGAAGGATAGTCTTCTAAGCTATTAACGAGTACTCTCTGAGGCGAAATCATCTTACTATTCTTCATTGATTGATAGTAATAAAAACAACCCAAAGTTTCTATTTAACACTATTTCTAGGTTAACAAAAAACCACAACACAATCGAACATTCTGTTCCCATAATCTTTAGTGGTAATGATTTCATAGTGCATCCTATAGCCATATTTTTGGTGTGGTTTGGGCTGATTGCCTCGTTGCTTCCTGTACAGCATACAAGCGTGTTGCAACTGTCACCAGCCAATTGGGCACTGCTGTATACCCTGCAACCATAAAGCTTACGACTGATACCTCCATAAGTACACTACGAAACTAAATGTCATATGCCAGCATTACTAAACATATCTTCTCCCTTTCTCTTTCTCTCTCTCTCCTTCCATATCATATTGCTTATGCCTATAATAACACTGATAAAATAGCCATATTGCCTACTGTTAAATCTACTACCCTATTGGCCCCCAACTACGCAAGGGACAAATCATAATACGGCTTACATATATGTGAGCTTTAGGGCTGGTTGGATGTCAACACATGCACGTGGCTGCATGCTAGATGAATGATATCGATTTGTTGGGTGATGCGTAGGATATTAAGCGTAGCAGCGTAATTGGGGCCTCGAAATCGTATCTGCTATGCCAAAATCGTGTATGTTGGCAGCTCTGGTTGTAACAGCCATGTCATTACGAGTAGTTATTCCTGGTAAATCGCTTACCTGTGGTTGTTACTGTTATACATTAATACTTCTTCGGGACTATAGTAGCGGATATTGTTCCTGGAGTACGCACCACCCCCCACTACATTGAAGGTGTAGCTGAGGAGTCACAGAAATAACAGATCAATCTCACTGAAAAGATCGCATACACATACACAGTATATATACACAACATAACAGCACATCCAGTCATCCTCATACCTGCCCAGGAATGGCCCAGATTCCCCAGACACCATGTCCTGGATGAGGAAAAAGGGATAAAACACTGTGCAAAGAGAGAGAGAGAAAGATGATAAATTGTGCACATTTGCATAAACAGCATACTGTATGAACTGAAAAAGTATGGGAAAAACTTGCAATACCCTGAATAGTTGAATGCTTATTACTAGCATACATCCTGGATGTGTCATTGCAGCCTGCACACCTCCTAATCTATTCAGTTCAGTTTAATTTAATTATGTTGCAAAAATAACAATGGGAATTGTCTCAAAACACTTTAGAGAGCCTTGAGCATGAACACCTTACAGCAAGCAATTATCTCATTTCACGCATACATTGCATATGCGCTTTTGCCATTCTAACTCTCTTAATCTCAATTATCTAAACTCTATAAGTGCAGGACTCACAGTCCTCATAGTAGAAGCAGGGGATGTCAGATGCGGGGTAAGGGCAGTTGAAGTAGCGCTTGTTGAGACGGGTACACTCCTCCAGTGTTTTAGTGATGTCCAAGGCCAACCGCTTACCAGGAGGACAGCCAATATAGACGGTCAATCTATTCAGACCCTGTTGGGATTGGACGAGGAAATTATGTATGTATACTAGGCATGGGAAGATTCACCGATGCGCATCGGAAAATCGATACGACATGTAAGATGCGGTTGCATCGATTTGCAAACGTCTGCATCGGTAAAAACCGCACATAAACTCGAGATGCATCGTATCAAAATTATCTGCATCGATACAAACAGATTATTATCTATTATTATAACTTTTTAGAAACGTGTCTCTGAGTTCCAGTTGTGTTTCTATCCCTACTAGTCCTACCAGTCCTACCAGTCTCTGCTCAAATCTCGGCTCAAGGCTCGCGCTAATAGGCGGGTCCAAACAAACGTGCTATTGAAAAGAGGCAGCCAGCCAGACAGATAGCGCGCTAGCATGGAGGAAAACGAAACGGAGGTAATACATTCGGTTGTGGGCTTTAAGTCTACGGTATGTAAAGATTTTGGCTTCTACAAACGAGATGGAGAGCTGGATAAGACAACGGCCATATGTAAACTATGCAGAGCAGCGATAAAATATACAGGCAGCACAACTAATATGTCGACACATCTGAAGCGGCGACACAACATGGTCCAGTCCCCGGAGACGTCAGCTAGCAGTGCTACTCCAACACCTTTACAGTGCATGGAGATAATGAGTATACCCCTTTTGAAAAGTAACATTATGAACTATATTTCAATAAGAACACGTGTTATTTCCAAAATGTCACCTAAGTTACATTATTAACCTTACTTTGCTCATCAGATATTGTATGCACATTTTGGGCATAACATTTACCTATGCACATTTAGGAAATAACTTGTGCTTATTAAAATGTTGTTCAAAATGTTACTTTTCAAATGGGGTGTACTCATCAATGGTGTGCATTGTATATTTTGGGGAAAATGCAATATGTTCCTGTTAATGCTTTCCTATTAGTTTTTATAGTGGATGGAATCTCCTGGCCTGGACCTTTTTGTATTAGCCCATTTTATTTGGTTTACCTCATGTATAAACGTAAAGCACTTTTAAAGGCTTAACTGGAAAACATGCCTTTGTGTAGGGCTTAAATTGTTCTACAACATGCACTAAAGAGAAATCTGAATTTTTGTTAAAGGTTACACTTGTATCCTAAAGTTCCAGAGACCTACAATGAATTACTCTCTAAGTTGTACTTCCTTTGTTTCAAAATAAAAGGTACAGCCAGCTTTAATGCTTCAAGTGCCATAACTTGAACTATGTATTCCATGGTGTACTTTTCTTCTGCATTGCATCGCATCGTATTGTATCGTATCGTATCGTATCGTATCGCACTGGATCGCATTGTTTTAAAATTAGATCGTACTGTATCGCACCGGATCGCAGGAGGTAGGAGAATCGTATCGTATCTTATCACTGGTAATTCCATGAATCGTGAATTAATCGAATCGTTGGTAGTGTATCGAGATGTGTATCGTATCGCCTTGATGGTGAAGATTCCCATCCCTAATGTATACCGTTATGTTTGTGTTTGAACAGTATGTACAAGGTTGCACCCATCGCTTGGATATTAAACTAACCCAAAGCTGAACAGATCTATTTGTTGTTCAATAGGGATGCTCCGATCTGATCGGCGCCAATCCATATAGGCTGATATTCCCATTATCAGTTTTGAACGTCGTTCTAAAAACGGCCGATCAAACATGGCCGATCAGACATAAAATCTGCGAGAACTACTATCAGAGACGTTTCAATAAAACGTTAGAGATAGGCATTTCAGGCCACCAATGGTAAGAAATGATTCTTACTGCACTGTGCTCCTAACCCAGAAAAATTGGGAGCACCAGCAAATATCTAGGCGCACCACTATAAAAGGCGTGCTGGAAAACCGTTATTCTGTCACTTCCGGTTTTATAAAATACCTTAAAATCCTCAGAGTGACGGTCATATTTCAAGGTAGCAGGTTGCAGCCTTGAAGCTGCCTTTTACCTAAAAATATGTGCGCCAGCTACCTCCGGCAACTGCAAATTGTAAACAAAGATGACGGACCAAACTCAGTTTACAGATGTGTTGTGTTTTTTTTTTAAAGTTACAGAGAAATAGACACTGTACTATCCGATAACGCCATTATTGTAATCAGCAATAATGGTTGATGTGATTTGTGAGGCTCAGACAACTTTCTAACACTAGCACATTAGCCTAACGTTCTTTCAGCTTACCAACGTGACACGTTATAGTACATGCTATCTTAAAAGATCGTTCGAATTCACCTGTAAAAATATCTCAGACATCTTCTTAGCGAGACATCTAGGTAGTGAGACGGCTATCTTACTTTTAAGAGTTAGGGCAAGAGATGATCCGAGAACAAATCCTATGCACAGAGTGCGTTAGGGTTGTGTCTGCACCGCATAACAATACAACTGAATTGTTCAACCACCTGAGATTTCACCACAAACCACAGTATGATGAATGCGTTAAGGCTGAAGCTAACGTTACCTCACTGAATCACCCTCTATCTCCAACGTCAACCCAGAAATCCATAACAGCGACCCTGCATAGCGCGACAGGGTATTAATCCCAAATGTATTTCTATTTTGCTTCAGGTGAATAAGAACCGTGTAAGTTTTACTTTGATGCAAAGATTTTTTACATTAGCCCATTTTCTAGGCGCAGGCCTTACATTTTTGCTTATTTCTATAGGTGCACCGTGGTTTCAAATCAAGTCGCACAGCCAAAATTCCAGTCGCATATGCGACTAGATCAGTCGCAGTCACGAGCCCTGTAGCGAGCAACTTTTCAGCACAGCAGGCCATATTTTAGATGAGAAAAGGAACAGGTTGACTCCTAAAAATGAAAATCTGCCAGTGATGCTGCTTAATCAGAAGTAAGGTTTGAATACTCTAGTATGCCCCCTCTCCGAGTGAGTTAGTGAGTGAGTGCGTGTGTAAAGTGAGTGAAGTATGTGAGTGGGAGTGAGAATTTAGTTGTTAAGAATAATTAATTTCATAAATAATGCTACACAATAAATAGAATGGTTCAATCGACACCGTGATTGGTGATCGGTGTAATCAGATCGGCAGATCCTGATTTCAGTGATCGGTGATCGGCACCAAAAAACCTTATCGGGGCATCTCTTTTGTTCAAGTACGTCTAAACAACAAGGCAACTGCAATATATCATTGATTTTTCTCCTCCAGAAATGTCCATGAGTGTATACATCCCAGACTTTAGAGTCCCTTGTAACATATCTTTAAACGGCGATGACTCAAACACAGGATCCTGTCATTTCTTCATGCTTACCACTGACCATCTCGGTGTGCATTTCTCCATGCTCACCACTGACTATTCTCCATGTGCATTTCTCTCACATTCTGTGTAGAAGCTCCGTAGCCATGTTTTTATATGAACTGTAACTAAGTGAAATTTTTGAGATTGTCCAATGTTTTTGTTAAGAAAATGTTGTTAGTAAAATAGGTCAAAACTGCACACTCCACCTCAAATCTCTATTGGAAAAGGTTAGGCGAGAAAACTCACCTGAGAAATAATCCCAAGGTTGGTTTGCTGGAAACACTTCATGTCTGAGTCGCTCACCTGAAATTGCACAAACAGGATTTCTCCTGAGCACAGGTGTGGGCATATGGGAAATGGAGGAAGCATTGTGCTCCTCACAAAATGTCTTCTCTGTGATCCAATCACCTCAACTTATACGTCCATAACATATTTTCAATCATCTTCCACCCACTGTGCAGCATTCCTGCATGTTTTTACATCGAAAGCTAGCATTCCTGAGCCTTTTCATTGCTTGCAGAGACTGGTCATTTATGGGTACTATTTAATAAAGCTGCCCGCTGTGAACCGGCAAAGTATCAGTTTCTCAAGCTAGAGATTCTGATGTTCTTATCCACCTTCACGGTTGTGCTTCCCGCTTCTTTCCGTATCTTGGTTACAGCATTCAGTTTCTCGCCAATGTCTGTCCTGTAATAGCATTAGATTCTAAAAACAATGCTAGACTGATGCGTTTCAGAAGAAAGCTCTTTTTTTGCATATTTCTTGCATGTTCTGCATAAGGTTTCTTTCTGATTGACACCTGTTGTGATTGTGCTTCAAGGGGGTTCAGACCCTGGGCTCCAGAAATTGTATTGTTTTGGCGCTATATACAGTAAATCAAATTGAATTGAATCGTCTGTAGGTCATCACCTTCAAGACCACAGTGAAGGGCAGGAGTCCCTCTCCAGCCAGGGACTGTCCTGGGAACGCCCCTCTGTCGGAGATCGTCACCTGAGCCAATGGGAGAAGCATGGGTGTGTCACTCCAAGCATGATCTTAGGGTTAATGGTGCACTTAGTAGCTCTTAATGTGAAAAACTTAAAAAAAACACACACAACCAACACAAGAACAATTGCCAACTATTATTCTTCAGATACAATAAGTGTTATTAATATGTTATTAATAATTCATTATTAAATGATCTTTTTCTCAACAACAAAAAAACACTGACTATCCCCTTAACATTTAAGTATCAAGCAGACTAATTATTTGGCTGCACCGACTAGGGAAACAAAGAGATAATGTCAAAAATATCAGACAGCATAAGCAAAAATATGTAATGCTGTAAATGTGTGAGCTACCTCGTGAAGTATGGCTGCGCGATTGTAGAACTCGTGCCTGACAACGGCTACATACACAAACCTATCGTCTGAAACCTCTGATGAAAGCCATGTGTGCTCGATAGCAGCTAAAAAACACACAAATAGATACATTTGAGCTTTATCATTGAGCATACCAAATTGGCATACAGAACAGTGAAGATATACATTTGTATAGGTATGTGTGCTACCTGGGTATCAAGCTAATGAACACCCCCTTCCCATCTCCTCAATGGTCAAACTAATTTGACACTAATTCACACCCTTTGACAGTTACTGCACCTCGCCAAGTATGCGTCTCCATGCTCATATAATTACTTAATCATCAAAACGTTTAAGCTCTTGAAACCCCTGTACATTACCCACCTCGAGAATCTTCGTTGGGCGATCCAGTGTTGATATACAATGAAAAACTAAAAGATCCTCCTAGATCCAGGTACACTTTATCTGGAAAGGTGATATCTGGATTCTCGTATATCCGTGAATATCCGTCCATCTCAACATTGAATCCAGAAGAAGATACTCCATTGCTGGCCATGTAGAAGAAATAGTCCTGTGACAGAGGCATAAAAGTAATGCAAATACCGTAACTTCCAGACTATTGACCACGCTTTAAACATTGATTTTGCAAAATCTCCGCAGGTGTTTCCTATACACAAGAATGCATTTTCCCCCGCCTGGTAGTTATGTAGATAGTAACAAGCACAGTAACTCTGCCAGATAAAACGTTAATGGGTCGGCTGGGATGATGTTAAATGGCTTCACATTAAACAATTCTGAGAGAAATAATGGGACATCAGCGGAGGAAAGAACTAATCTGATATCAATGTAGTGTTAGTGAATGAGAGGGGAGAAGTCCCCCCTTCACCTTGCCCTTCTCGATCATGAAAGTTGAATTGCTTCACTACCCACTGCAAGCAGGTCTGAAGATAATCGTTTGTGGTTCTAGGTCAACAGGGGATCATTTAACAATTAGACGTTTAGCATCCATTCCAAGTCTACACAATAACACTTAATAAGGGGGTGTACAACTACATGGCATGAGGTATCGTTCATTAAACTGCGGTTAATACATGGGTATGGTCAATACACTGGCTGGTTTTATAAAATTGGATAACATACGATTATGGATTTACATACGGTTCAGTTAATACTCTGGAAAAAATGGTAATAACGTTAAAGTTCCTGTGGGAAATCAATAAATAACCCTAGCCAATAAAAACAGTGGGGCACAGGGGTACAAACTCATCAGGGAAGAAAAAGGGAGGGTCCGGGGCATGCTCCCCTGGGAATTATTTTATATATAAGAACATTTTGCACATTTTCAAGTTCAATGCATCGATCTGTTGCACTTTGACAGCAAAATTCAAGACCTATGAAGAACTTTGTGCTGTTGTGAACAATTTTGTGCTCTGGTAACAGTTTAATCATATACATCAAATTGCTTTGAACTAGAGATGCTCCGATCAGCATTTTTGGGGCCGGTCACCGATCACCAAAATCATGATCTGCCGATTGCCGATCACTGCCGATCACAGAATGGCAGGGAAATGGTAATCTTTTATCTATAATCTAGCAGATTTCGCACTGTTGAAAAGGCTGCCGCTATCAACCAGCGGTTAGTCCGTTTCATGTCAACAGTAGGTACACTATAGATAGTATTTAATGTAAGGTTTAATCATTCACTGTTTGGTGATTATTATTGTTAACATCATTTAGTTATTCCGCTATTTCAAATGGTTACCGTTGTTAACGCTCAAATGGAATGTTCACCGTAACGCAGCACGGAGTTAAAGGGACAGATCCACTTTCATGTTACAGCCGTAATATATTCAGATTCATATCTATATGTCTTGTTATTTATCATTTCTGTAGAAACCACGGTCATCAGTCATTCATATTCATCCTACCAATTAATGTCTTGCGAGTGTGTGTGTGTGTGGAAAATAAATACCGTTCTTCTTTTCATCGTTGGAACTTTGACATTATTTGTTCTTACCGGACAATCTGTGACGATTGGATATTATAGCTTTCATACGGATCCTTTTGCTAGCTAAATAGCTAACCCTAGACACTTTTAATAACCTTAAACTATTGAAATGGAAGAGTTCAATTTGCATTAAATGATAGACAGTTATCTAGCTCAGGGGTCTTCACCTTTTTTCAGCCCAAGAGAGACACTGAGCAGGGACTACCACCCCTGCTGTCCCAAATTTAGGCCTGATATTCATATATTTTATTGGAACTAAGTGTCAGTCACACACACACACACACACTCCCCTACGTATGTTTGAACAGAATTACACATTATCTGCCACACAACTCGTTTCAATTTATTCTGATTATTATTGATTTTTTTTCTCCATTACAGTAAGCCATCACTCAATTAGGGAGGGACAAAGAATTGAGTAGCTTGAGAAGCTTAAGTATTGATGGAACTGGAAATATTGTACATTAACTGCTTGCTCTGTATCTGCAACTTACTCTGGATGTGTACTCTGTCTCTCTCAGCAATTGACATGTGACCCTCCCATCCCCCTCTTCCTGCTAGAGTCCTTTGTGTCCTGGCATCAACCCCCTCCCCCCCATAGGTGAACCTCTCACTGTATCCCCCCCCCCCTCCTCTCACCTAAAGGGTGTGGCCCTCCCCCCCTCCTTCTGTACTGTAACCTGACTGAATGTATAAATGCCATTGCATTCTGCTATCAGGTAGGCCTTTCTCTGAGCAGCAGCTGAGAGGAGGACTCCACGCTGAATTAAACCTCCAGAAACCTGATTTCGTCCTCCGGTCCCTTCTTCAACTTTAGCGTGCTTATTAATATTCTGTCAGTATGGATGAAATATCTCACACCTAGTTAATGATCTGACGTTTGAGAATTCATCACTCATGTCTTTGGCAACAACATTCTCCCTATGAAGCATTTGGCCAGGGTATATCATGTTCACGGAAAAAAAATTCGACCACTTTGAAAATCTCTGAACTTGTTTTACGTCCAGGCAACTGCTTACAGAATAGAAATTCCTCCTGAATCTCATTTTGGTCGACAAATCACAAAAAAGCGAAAAGCTGAGCGTCGTTTGACACATTGGTGGATTCATCTAATTGTAGTGCAAAATAATCTGCCTTCGGGAGTTTTGCGACTAAAAGTGCCCTCACATCAGCTGCCAATTTATCAATAGGGCGGGCATTGGGATGCTTTTCAGGTTTTTTACATACTCATCCTTCCCAAACATTGTTTTGCACATATCACTAGCTGCTGGCAAAATTAAACATTCCGCAATTATGTATGGAATTTTGGTCTCAGCAACACGTAATGCAACTTAATAAGAGGCTTTTAAAGCTAGCTTGCACACTCCGGCTGATTGTCTCATCAAGGTCTGCTGGCCCTCAAAAGTTATTAAACGGGAAATATTAAATGTTTTTTTCTTTCAAGTGAGCATTTGTTGTCTTAAAGTGTCTTTGCCGTTTTGATGGTTCATTGTTTCGTTTGATAGCACAGAAGAGAAAACAACGCACACTGGTAATTTGTCACCATCGGTCTCTTTGTAGGTGAAGCCAAACTTCAGTTAATTCTCTGAATAATTACATGTCTTCTGCCGTTTGCGCTTTTGGCTGTTCATGGAAGGAGTGTTGGCATTGTCTGAAGGTAGATCATCTGAACCGCCATCGGGTTATTTGGCCCAAACATGTTCATGTGCAACGTAAACAACAATCAATTGTTTATGTTGACAAGTACTCATGTTCTACAGACACACCATACAATTCATATCAGCATGAATGTTATATGTAACTTACACCGCGTTCCACATTATTATGCAAATGACACTTTGCTCAGATTTTCCTAAATAGTAATGCACATTCAGTCAGTATAATTTTCAATTCATCAACTGTTAGAGTATAATTCAAATTGTATTGAACAAACCTCCCAATGATAACAGTATTTTTTTCAAAAATAAAAAACTCAAAATGCAGTGTTCCAAATTATTATGCAGAGTTTCAAAGTCTCAGAGTTTCAAGATATTTTATAGGTTGTAAAGACCTAAAAATTGTCATTTGTTGAATTTGCAGCATAAGAAGGCCATATTTACTGAAATCAAAAAAAGTTTTAATCAAAAACATCTTAACAGGTCAAGTTACATGTTAACATAGGACCCCTTCTTTGATATCAACTTTACAATTCTGACATCCATTGAACTCATGAGTTATTTGATTGTTTCTGCTTTAATATCTTATCAGGATGCCATAATAGCCTCCCAGAGCACCTGATTGGATGTGAACTGCCTTCCACCCACATAGATCTTTTGCTTGATGATGCTCCAAAGGTTCTCAATAGGGTTAAGGTCAGGGTAAGATTGGGGTCACACCATGAATTTCTCTTCTTTTATGCAAAGAATACCTCTGGGGCATTGGCTGCTATAGCCAATGCCCCAGAGGTATTCTTTGCAGCATGAGATAGTGCATTGTCATGCATAAATATGACTTTGCTATGGAAGGCGTGACTCTTCTTTCTGTACCACGGAAGAAAGTGGTCAGTCAGACACTCTACATACTTTGCCAAGGTCATTTTCACACCGTCGCGACCCTGAAGGGGCCTACCAGCTCTCTCCCCATGATTCCGGCCCAAAACATGACTCCGCCACCTCCTTGTTGACGTCTTAGCCTTGTTGGGACATGGTGGCCATTCACCAACCATCCACTACTCCATCCATCAGGACCATCAAGGGTTGCAAGGCACTCATCCGTAAACAAAACAGATTGAAAGTTAGTCTTTATGTAGTCCTGAGCCCACTGCAACCTTTTTTGCTTGTGAGCTGGGTTGAGGGGTGGCCGAATACGGTTTAAGGACACCTCCAAACCTCTTGAGCATCCTACATCCTGAAGTTCGCGAGACTCCAGAGGCACCAGCGGCTTCAAAGACCTGTTTGCTGCTATTCAATGGCATTTTAGTGGCTGCTCTCTTGACCCTACGCATTTGTTTGGCAGAAATATTCCTTATCTTGCCTTTGTCTGACCGAACCCACTTGTGCTGTGAATCAGTGACAAATTTCTTCCCCATCCGATGATCATGCGCAATTCTTTTGGAAACATCCAATGTTGTGATACCTTGACCAAGGTATAGCACTATTTGCCGCTTTTCAGCAGCAGAGAGATCCTTTTTCTTCCCCATTTGGCCTGAAACATGTAGCTTGCTTAATAATGTGGAACATCCGTCTTAAGTAGTTTTCCTTTGATTGGGCTCACCTGGCTAACTAATTATCTCAGGTGTCTGAGATTGATTTCAATCATTCAATTAGCCCTGAGACACAAAACCACCCATGACTTAAATTGAAAAACAAAAAAAATTATGTTTATGACCCTTAAATCCAATTTGCATAATAATGTGGAACGCGGTGTATAAGCAGCTAAACTCCGGGCCAAACTCTGCTGACGGCTGTATCTTTTATGTAAATCTAATTTTTGGGGCGTTTTCGTGCTTGGATTTTTTCTAGTTACCGAGAGACAGAAAATTTACTATCCGATAACATCGTTATTGTAACCAGCTAAAGTGGTTGATGTGATTTGTGAGGCGTCTATCAGCAAACTCTCTGACTTAAGCACGTTAGCCTGCGTTAGATAGCCTAACTTATAGCCTTACTTTCTTGCAGCATACCAACGTGACACGTTACCGTAAATGCCATTTGAAAAAGGCCGCTCGTAACCAAGGTTTTTTTTAAAAAAATGCCTTCACCCAAAAGACATGCCTTGTATTACACCTGTATATTACGGCATTAAGGCAGCTACCTTCCATTTCAAACAAACCCGAAGACTTGAAATAAAAAGCGTGTCTGTGATGAAGACAGGGGTTGGCCAAACGAACAAGCTTGAAAAAAAAATATTCATGACAGCTTGCGATCGCAGATTACTTCGAGGGTCCCCCCCCCCCAACATTTTTTATTGCATATCTACACGAATCACACAAATAACCTATTTTGGATAAAAGAAGGTGAATTTCTCTGAAAGGTGACGAGTTTGCACCCCTGTGATTGGCTTTTGAGCTCAAATATCATCAACCTTTCGTGAAACTGAATAGTGGACTCTACCTTTAATATTTATAACCAGACAGCGCACAAGAAGTTTGCATCCAACCAATTTATATATTAAGTTTCATGTACGTCTTACCTCATACACCATTTTATCCGCCCACAAGCGAGATATTGGATTTTGTGCTGGGTCACCGATGTCCTGCAAAGACAAATGGTGAGTGGGCACCCTGTCATGCTATCAGGAAGACATTCATTGTTCAGTGTCTCCCACAGGTCTGAAATGTACTTGAGGTGGTGGCCGGCGGAAAAGGCAGGCATTACCTACTGGCGCAAAAATGATTCTTAAAGTCTATGAGTGGGAAAGACTGATTGTTGCATTCAGGAATATAGATTATAAATTATGTAAAATGCACAAATATATCACGTTTGCCGTTTGTTTCACGATTTGCAGTCTAATTTTTCCCCCTAATTTGCCCTTACAGTCCTACAGAGAATATTTCACAAGATGTGTGAAAACTAACCCATTTAAATCCCTTATAATTATCACCTGTATGTATTCTGAGTGCAGTTTCAAAAGATGGCTTAAGAGGCTCTGGTAGGTGGCCAGGGAGGCCACAGAGTGGAGCCCAGAGGAGATGGTGACCAGCGGGGGCCTGGTGAGGTAGTGCTGGATGCGGTTGTACGGCTCAGGCTGGGGCAGATTCTCGAAAGTCTCCCAGTAGAAGGGGCAGGGGTTGGGCGCGTTGAAGGTGCTGTATTCGCTGCAAGGAGACCAGGTACACTGATTGGCCACCATGTCATTTAATTGACTTTATATCTCAAACAAATCCTCTGATGTTTTTTACTGTATGTGGTGTAACACACTGTAACACTTATGTCTTACTCGAAGTATAAAGCCGCAAAACTGGCTGTTGCAGCGAAGGCATTATATTTGGAAATTTCTGCTACAGGTATTTCCCTCTTCACCACGTGGCCTATGTTGTTTAACACTATGTATATGACCTGTACAGAAATACACACACACACACACACAAACAGGATAACATAAATGACGGTACAAGTAACACATTTCCTGTTTAAATATTGGATACGCAACAACCTGAATAAAGTGATGGAACACCAAACTCACAGATCAGTCCATTTCTGATGTTTTGATTGCAAGATAACTTCCACATATGCATTCTGACTGTATGCAATGAATGTTTCAATACCTTGTAAAATAACATTTGTTCAGTATACCTCTTGCAGCTGTTTGTTGGAGTCCCAAAACACTGTAAGCAGCGGGTATTCTGCATCATATGAAAAGTCACCCTTGAGCAGCTGCAGACTGGAAAACAGCCTCCATCCCAGGGAAACCCGAAGCTGTTGTACTGTGTCCGTACCCTCTTTCCCCCAAAAAACCTGAAAACACACACACAAACACACATACACACATACACACACACACACACACACACACACACACACTCACAAAAGCATGCATGCACACCCAAAAACATATTCACTAGGGCTGTAACGATACACCTACCTCACGATTCGATTCGTATCACGATTCTTGACCCACGGTTCGATACACCCCACGATATTATTTTTATTTTTTTTTACCTCGCGATTTTTAAAATATATTTTCTAATTCACATTAGAATAAGTATGAGCTATAAAAAAATTAAGAAACAATTTATAACCAAATATTGAGGTTTTTATTACTCAAAGCAAAGCTGTTGAAAAACATTCAACAAACTTCGGAACCTGTTATCTATCTGCAGAGCAAATGTCAGGCTCATACAAAAACATTAACGCGAATTAATTGATGCTAATACCTAGCGCGGTCTCTATAGGATTTCCCATATACGTTAGCATTAAGCTAACGTATTTTCTACCACAGTAAAACATGCAATACTATGTGATTGTTTTTAGAAAACGAATGTTACGTGATGAGATTACTAAAATGTAGTCTGCATGTCTGCTCAGTTTAGCAGTGCTACCCAAGCAAAGGTTTGAAAAGAACTTCAAGCTTCAGACTTTCTGTTAGGGAAACAGCTTTCTATCTGCCAAGCAAATGGCAGGCTCATGACAACACGCGCAACCTTTGGGAGCATGAACTGCACTGAGTAAGTTTTGCGCAACAATTAACCCCAACGCTGAAGCAAGCAGCCGCCTTTACTAGCGAACCAAACTTTTTGTATCAAGTGACTGCTGAGGCACGCGGTTCTGCCTCCTTCGTGGCCCAGAGTGTCGCGATTTCTCGGTTCGATCCAATATCGTTACAGCCCTAATATTCACACAAACACGCAAAAATATTCAGAAAACCAAACATAGAAAATCACCAAAACTATGTCAGAAGGCCAAAACCAATGTCTTAATACTTAACTTACTCACAGCATCCAATACTTTTTGCATGCATGAACACAATTTGCAAGCCTCAAGTAATATGTCATTGTTAAGTGTGAACCTGTACTCATAGACACCAGTTTCCATAGATATTTTTGTATGCTAGAGCTGATAGAATTTTTTTGACTTTGTTAATGTTATTAATCTCTGACCTGCTCGTCGTTCGTGACGAAGGCATACTCTCCATGGTAGGACAGACTAAAGTACTTGATTTGCTTGAGGAGTGGAATCCCTCGGACAAATAGGAAATTATGTCCTTCATCTAAACTGGAGATGACAAAAACAGATAAATCAATTCAAATGAGAATGAATGTCATTTCTATCCCATGTTGTCACACATCTGGGCCTCGTTTCCCGAACGCGCACTTAGCCTAAAAAGCACTTGAAATCGCTCGTAAGAGGATTCCTACGTTGCAGACGGGTTTCCCAACGCCACACTTAGCTTAAGTGTATCTTTCGTTGAGAAGAATTCTACGTGTGGTCAGGACCAGTAGTAACTTCACACTTAGCGATTTAATCCACCAGGGGCGTCGTTCGGAAGAAAGGGGAATTTAAAAAAAAAAACATGGCTACTTGAAGCGAGGAATATTTTACATTAATAAAGCTATCTACACAACTTTTTATATGTTTATAATGACTCGGTTTGATCTGAAATGTGCTACGCGACCAATGCAGAGTATGTCGGTCTTAACTGAAGCTTTCAAACAGTAGTTTTATGGCACAATTAGCGCTTATGCCACCACTCCATTGGCTTATATGGTAGCTTTATAGCTAAATGGTTGTATACATATATATTTGCAACTATGTTCTTCATTGAAACTTTTTTTAAATCGCTAGGTTTCATAGCTCATACAGTCACGCATGACGTACGCTTCAACCCCCTCGACACCTTATCCAGGGGTGTCGTTCGGCCTATTGTAGAAGAAATCCAAACGATGTTTCTGTGTATAGCACATCATGAGAATGTCATTGTTTCACCTGCCTATTCCCATCAAAATAGAAATAAAGAATATTGAGTATTTGAAAATAAAGATTAGGCTATACAAAACTAGTGCAGTGCCCGTAGGAATTATGCATTCTGTAGTGTTAGCAGACGTAGGGCTGTTGGGTAGTGTAATGGCAAGACATATTTGCACTCCACATAGGTACAGGTTACACTGAAGTATTATTGTGATGCATGTTTCCTTTTCATTAAGAAATGTGTTAATGGTAGCCTTTTTGGAGAGTTACCAACAAATAAAGTTTGAGATTATGTAGTGGATGCAGTTGAATATACTGTAGATGTCAACGTTGCTGTCTAAACTATAAACTAAATGTCATAAAGAAAGACATTATTTAAAATGAAGTTATGGTTGAAATAGGATCACTTCTTTATTGTAAGGGTAAGTGTAGGGTAAGAATGGTCATGCAGTTGGACTCAAATGTAGGTTCATTTTATTGAATGTATGTAGCCTACTGTACTGTATGACTTCGATGATGCTAGCTTTGACAGCCCACTCTCAGACAGATCGTAATAAATGTCCTTACAATGGGAACACAGTTTAAATAGGCTACTCTGCTGGAGATGGCGTTACTATCCCCGCCCCGAATTCAGTGCACATTGCACGTTCGATGCACGCATAGGCTAGCTAAGCACAGCAATTAACGTAAACAGGTTAACCTGACGTAAACAGCTCCTAAGAGCTACTTAAGAACTCGTGCACGTTGCGCTCGTGCACCTGACTTTAAGTTGATGGTTGGGAAACGCACGTTAATAGAAAGTGTTACTTAGTGTACGATGTCGCGAAAATCCACGTAGGCCGTTAAGATACGTCGTTATCGGGAAACGAGGCCCTGTTGGGCAGATTCTATACTATGTGCAAATTCCATGCAAACACCCAGATTGTTCAAAGCACAGTAGCAATTGATAACCAGAAACCCATTGTTCTGTATATTAATTCAAAGACAAATGTCTGCTGAGATAACTACAGATAAGCACTGAATAGAAGTGTACTCAAGTTTACACAAGCTGAGTTAAACTTGACCTGCTTGTAGTCAAAAAAATTGTTGTTATGACAAACCCTTTCATCATATTATTTAAACAGAATGAGAGGGCTAAGGAATAATATTTCACAAAGTTATCTGAGATTGAGCAGGAGAAAGGGGAAACCTACGAAATGATGAGGCAGCTTCCCCAGAAGTACAGAATGGAACTGGTGGGGTTGTAGACAATCCCATGCACGATCACTAGCGCTAATGAATCAGGCGCAGAAAAGTCTACAACTATGAACGAGGTCCCAGACTCTATGCACAAAACACAAAATCAGGTCAAGTTAACTGTAATTATAGCAAGAAGGAAGCAAGCAATATAACAACAAAAGCACACAACAAAAAAGCCAATAAGTAAAATAATAAAATTAAATATTAATAAATTCAAGTGTCTACGACCTTCAGAAGCTGAAATACAAATGCGCTGGACACGTGCTAAAAGGGTGTGGCAAAATATCGATGTTCGCTCGGGTTACAGTAAACGACAGCACCCTAGTTTTGTTCCTCATGGTCAAATTAGCCAGAAACCGTTGAGAGAAGTCATGCTGCTCATACTTCATACTCAACCTATAGCCTGCTACTGGAGTATTGGTGCTGTTAGCACTTTGCTCTAGCACTAGAGCTGTAGGAACTAACCTGGTGCACAGAAGACAGAAACAGCTATCCAAAAAAGATACAATTCTACAGATTTTGTCCTCACCCTTTGGGACCCATTGTGGTAACAAGCCACGTTCTTGGAATTCCTTATCTGCAAATACAACATAAATCTGTTTTATCCATAACCATAAAAAGTTGAGTGCACTCAAAAACGAAAAGTAATTTTTATATTTTCCAACATGGTAATTTGCTCAATGGATAGGATCCATACACTTTACATATGTCATGAACTTTTACATCACGGACTGGTAAATAAAAATGTGTGTAAAAACTAGTGCTGTCAAACGATTAAAATATTTAACCCTTTGGGCGCCAGAGGTTTTTCTAGGGTACCCCCAGGATTTTTCATCTCAAATTTAAGACTTTGTAAGACCTTTTCAAGACCACTTTGAATGAAATTTAAGACCAACATCGCACCTTTCCTGATATGCATATGAATAAAATAAAAAAAATGTAATCACAAGACAGAACCATTTAAAACAATAACTGTGAGGGGTGGACGTGTGTGTGTGTGTGTGTGTTTGTGTACATGTGTGTGTGTGTGTGCATGTGTGTCTGGATACGTCTGTGGGTGAACCTGTGTGCGGTTGTAATACAACAGATCCTACAGCCTTTGGAGCTCTGCGCTTTTGGCAGCAATCTGTTCATCCAGTTTGATGAATTCAGCCAAGTTATTATAGCGGTAGCTTTTCCATAAAAGTTACGGTGTATTTTTAGGTGTTTGTTGCAATTAAATTGCGGGAGCAAGTGGAAGTTGTGATAGAGTTGCGAATTTCCCTCTTTGTAATTATAATTGAGTTATTTGTTAAAAATAAGTTATTAATAAACAAACATTAATTAAATAACAAAACCATTGAGAAATGGTCCTCAAAATAACCTCACCAACATGCCAAATAAAAGATTACCGGGACTACAAAAAGGCAGGTCAGCAAATGTATATTACTTGTATTGTTGTTATGGAAACAGACACCGTTTAGTATTGGACTTTTACTTTGACATCATTCAAATGTTCCTCTCGTGGAAATGGCAACAGCTGTTATCTAGAAACATAGTTATGCGATGTAATGCTAAACACGTAGTGAGAACAGTACATAGGCTTTACTTATCAACAACGAAGTGCAGCTGTTGGTATTACAAAAGGACCAACAGTAAGTCTGAATAAAGTGTTATGAATATCTCAGCCTTCACATATAATGGGGAAAAAACAGCCTGTGTCACTGTGATCTGACGTCCTGTCCTGCACGCCTTTCTGCCGTTATCAATTGGTTTTGCTATCCTTGTTAATTTATTTTATCTGTATGATGTTGTTCAATCTCATTAATTTAAAGTTGTCCAATTTCAACTAACCCATTCTTCAACACTATGCTACCTTATCTTCAAACAGAAAGTAACGTTAAAATCTCAATTGCAACAGCTTTTGAGGGTTTGGGAAATAATCGCTGCTGATTTGCTTACTTCTTATTTACATGTTTGGTGGAGGCAATCCAGAATTAGTGTTGATGAAATTATAATCAAGTAACCCAAACTGCTGTGAAAAAAACGGGAGTCGACGAAAAGCGCGCTGTTTGCATCCCTGTACAACAGTGTCTTCTTTAATGTTAGACGTTTCATTTACATTTACATTTACATTTAGTCATTTAGCAGACGCTTTTGTCCAAAGCGACGTACAAGGGAGAACAATCAAGCTAAGAGCATTAAAAAACCTGGTGTAACCATAAATATTGCTTATAAAACGACATAGAAAGAATAAAAAAAGAAGTGCGGGCCTGTTGCTGCTTAAGTGCAGGTTGAGCCAAGGTGCCAGTTTAGGAAGAGAGGTGCTCTTTGAAGAGTTGGGTCTTCAAGAGTTTCTTAAAGGTAGGGAGGGACGCTCCTGCTCTGGTAGTGCTAGGCAGGTCGTTCCACCAACGTGGAACTACAACTGAGAATAGTCTGGATTGCCTTGCTTGCACTGGGGGCAGTGCCAGACGACGCTCACTGGATGAGCGCAGCGTCCTGGGTGTGACATTTGCCCTTACAAGAGCATTTAGGTAGGTGGGAGCAGACCCAGTAAGCACTTTGTAGGCAAGCATAAGTGACTTGAATTTGATGCGAGCAGCTACTGGTAGCCAGTGGAGCTCAGTTTCAATTTCTTTATTCACCCAAAAGCCCCGCTCCACTGTTGCCTTTGATAGCAGAAGCTTATTAACTAGCATTACCCTGTCTCTGACAGGGCAGTGTCCTAGATAACTGTCTAGCTAGCTAGCGCAGGTAGTGAATAGCTAACGTTAGCTAGTTTTATCCTTTATATCGTGCCAGCATCTCAGCCAGTTCATAGCCATATACAGGTTGCCTGATATTTTGGATGCGACGTTTGGGTGTACTAAGATTCGTTGTCACAACGAACAATAAACAAATGTGGACTTGATGAATGAAATTTAAGACCTGTTGACGAAATTTAAGACCTGTTGACAAAATGTAATACCTTTTCAAGGCCTAAATTATGAATACTAAATTTAAGACTTTTTCAAGTTTTCTCGTGGGTACCCTGTTTTCTCTGAAATGTTCCGATTTGACATCTTAATTTCAAAATAGATAATAGAATAGATAGATAGAGACTTTCTGTAAATTAGAGAAATGTTTAGTATGACCTAAAGTTTATGTGGAGACTAGATTTACCCATCTAATTTGCATATTATGACGTCATAGGGTGGCGGCCATCTTGGATTATAGAATTTTCACGAAATGACACATATTTGAATGGAAAAATGTATTAGTTTCCACTTCCAAAATGGCCCTCACCTTGTACATGTTATAAAGCACAATACTGAATAGTGGCAGGCAAAGACTGAACCACATTTGTGTCCCCAACATTACGGAGAGGAACGCGACCTGAAGTAAAGGTAGCAACATGGTTATCATGGTCAGAAGACCGGGGGAGCTAGGTGTCTAACGCGGTAAAATGACCGGACCTCAACAGCTGCCCCAGGCTTATTACCTTCACCGACACCTTCCACACTAACACCCCGACCCCGTGAAACATCGCCATCCCCACTGACATCGGATACACCACTATCTACTGTATGGGGAACATGGCAAGAAGTTGTTTGTTGTGCTTGGTAGACACTCGAACTTTCCCCGGCTGCACTACCGCAAGGCTGGGCATTATCAGAAGCGTGGTCACTAAACGAATCACTGTCATCTTCAAAAGGATTGTATTCCCCTTCCGAATCAGGATCAGCGAAAAGAAGCCCCAACACTTCATTGCAGGTAAGTTTTTTGCCCGTCATCAGACGCAAATCTAATGTACAGGCACTAATGATTCAACACTGGCTAACGTGAAAAACGCCCACTACCTCTCTGGTTCACTGAAACTCGTCGCACTGATTCACCCCGCCTTTTCGCCTCAGTTTTATACATAAACATGACGTAATTTCTGGTGTAGACTGAAGTACAACATGTTCTGCCACTAGTGGATGGGAGTAGAAACGGAGTTTGACACCCTATTTGAAAAAAAACGACCGTTTTATTCAGTGCGGCATCTTGTCGACAAAAGTCGACTGTGGCGCCCAGAGGGTTAATCGCGATTAATCGCATTTATGTCGTCGTTAACTCAAAATGAATCACGATTAATCGCAATTTTTTATCTATTCTATGTTTTTTTCCATCATTTTTTATTTTAATGCTCTTATCAACATGGAAAAGTGGATTGGCTTGCTTTATGCAAATGTGTTATTTTATTGAAAAACAACATTGCCAAACAGGGCGGTACAAAATCTAATTATAAAGTGCACATTTCAGGTAAACAAGGACTCAGCCTATAGTTCAGTTAAACCATGGCCATTTTCTTTTGTTCAAGTTTGCCGGGAACATAGCAGGCAGGCCTCTAATTTCAGAAACAATGAACCATAACAATTAGGTTGCCAATAAAAGGTAAGCCTTCTACTTCTCTGCTTTCAGCCAGCTGCCTGTTGACATTTTCAGACAACAGTGAAGCTCGCTTCTTTTGCACAACACAACTTTTAAAAGTAAAATTTTCATTCAAAGCTTTTTATCATCCATTTCGCTGTATCAAGCTCACCATTAACTCAAACCGTAACATTTACCTTCTACAGTTTGCGAACGTTAATCTAAAAATACAATTTAAAAAACAAAACTTTAATCTTGCGTTACGGCGCTAAAATGGGTTTGCGTTAACGCCGTTTATAACCTGTTTAACTGACAGCACTAGTCAAAATGTGTGTGTTGAGACTATATTTTCTCCAGTCTTCATCAACAGAATCTTTCTGTGCATTGTGCATCATTACCATGAATTACAACATGGTATTCCCAGGCGAAGTGATCTATAGAGAGCTCTATCAGAACAATGTTGGTCTTATCTTCATCCAACATGTTCGTCACCCCATGTACCTTGCAATATTCGTATAACGACACTGTAAAACACAAGACAAGGCAAGTTTGCTTAACTCATATACATTGGTAATGATGATTCATAATTCTTTTCAAATGAGTAGATAAAAGATACATCGAAAAATAAGAGATTAAATGGGTGAAGTGCATTAAAACTGTTAAAAGAACGTTGAAAAAATGAAAAGGAAGGGTGCATTAATTCAGTTAAGAGAACATAAACAAGTAAAAGATTGAAAACGGTAGACTGAAATACAAAAGTTAACAAAAAGAGTATATATTCAGGAGTTTATTTAGTTAGATATTAATAATTTTAAGTCATCCAGAATCCAAGATGCACACAAACATGCGATCAGCAATAATTTAGTGACCAAAGAGAATACTCACTATCCCTATGAAGGGTCATAAATTGGCAAGCTGATTCACCCCTTGAGTTTCGTAACTCTGAAAATGTAACCTCACCATCTAAAAAACAAAAGGTACAATAATACAAAAGGTACAATAATACGAAACAGATATCCTGTAAATAAAGGGTTTTAAAAACAACTTTCACTTTCATTAGGTGGAAATATATGTGGCTTTGGCTGGTGACCTGACCTTGAATGTCGGCTCTATACGTAGTCCCCATATCAGCACCATCACCTGTGACGTAAAATAATTCACTACCCCCATTTGGTGTGTCCACCGGCATTATCTTGGACACACACACAGAGCGCAATACTTGTTCCCAAGCATCTGAAGGAGAGGAACAGACAAAAATGAATGTCAACGTCTGCTTCATTAGACTCAATAATGCTGTTTACCTTTTACATGACTGAATAATCCAATTTTACAAGTTACAAAATTGTAACATTGGAGGTCATTAAAGGCACCCAGTGCAACTTTCGAAGGCTTAAAAATAAACATTCAATTTCTAGTCTTTTTTACACGTAGTAAGTTTCAATAACTCCATACCATTACATATGTAATGGTATGGAGTTATTGAAACTTACTACGTGTAAGAAAGACTAGAAATTGAATGTTTATTTTTCATTGAATGTTTACATAAAGTTGCACTGGGTGCCTTAAAAGCTCAAATGAAAAAAAAAGTTTTTCCTGCAATAGAGCTAAAATATAAGAGTATAATTGTAGGGCCAAGGCATGTGACTGAGGAACCAAACAGAAATTCTGAAGACTGAATCATACTACTTTATTACTTTAATTTTTACCTGATTGAATTATCCTTTTTTACAGTAGGCATTCAGCATACTTGCTGATGAATTACAATTCAACATCTTAAAATCATAAGCATGAATACTTATTTGGTACGTATTCAAAATACTTCTGATTTACGGTACTGTTGCTGTGCATGAAGAATGAAATACAGTCAGGTCCATACATTGTGTCACTGTTTAAATATTTCCAGACCTAACTGTGAATCATGCTACAACATAGATATAATGTACTCCGTTTCCAAAGGGAAAGGGAGTCAGTTGTCTATTGCCGAACATTTTTGCTGTTTTTGTGGCTGTTGAGGCAGTTACCCGAGGATCCGGCTTGAAGTGGGAGGAGAGAGTAGTTTCCAATGAATCGATGCACGATCCGGTTTTGTCTGATGAACAGAGTGCTCTCTGTAGCGATGACCTCCTGGATCATTGGATCAAACTCTAACTGAGGGCATCTGAGCGAGCCGACCCAGCAACTTTTGATGCCCACCTGAAAGTGATGAGAAACTGATGTTGAAAAGTGTGTGATCAGATTTTCAAGTCCCCTTAGCCTATTACATTAGAGAGCATGTGGGCCTGAGAGTCTTGTACCTTGTCGAGGGGGCCCTGAATACAGGCAGATAGCGCAAAATACATAACAGGCCCATGATCCTCACAAACCTTCCTGAACTCTATAACAGTCCCTGGATGGGGGTGCACTTTCTAAGAACACATGAAAGATGCGATGGCGGCAAGAACTTGAAGTTGATCAAACACAGTATGGACACTATAGGACACTATAGTCATTCTCTTTAAACATACTGCATACAAAGTCAACTTAATATCTCAGAGATTTGATAGAACAATTGTGCAATAAAAAAAAGATTTTCGACAAGGGCAAGTGAATGTGTGTGCATCCATCTCTACACACACCAGCTTAGTTAAGCCTGTTCAGAATGTTATGTGGAAATGCACAATAATTCATTTAAAAGTCACTGTTGGTGGTTAAAGTGCAGACTTAGGTAAAGGCTATGCTCTTCAAGGACTCTGACATGATCTGTAAAACTTCTCAAAATGTCTCCAATAATAGTGAGGCTCTTACAGTAGCAGGGTAGCAACAGTCCTCTGAAAATGATAGCAAACAAGTGCTTATTTAAGGGGACAACAAGAAGGCTTTTACAGTTTAAAGGTATAGTTTTGTAGGTAGACAGTTTTAATAACATTCTCAAATCAATGTTGATGGCACACAGCAATGCACCATCATGGGGTCTCGAGTCACTGGTTACCTCAACAAGAGTGCTATGATCGAACTCAGTTGATGTCAGGAGGATGGCCTTGAAGCCGGGGATTTTCCCAAGCACCATCACTGGAGCTCGCTCAGATGTGGCCCAAATTGGTGCAGAAGATTGAAAACCGTTCATCATGACTTCAAATGCCACCTACAAACACAGCACAGGCAGAAGCATGTCGGAGATGAGCGAGAGGAGAATCAAATGCAAGCAGGACAATTGGTTCAACGAAGAAAGGACCTGCACACTGCTGTACAACACCACAAGGCAATGAAGCGATCATTTAATGGGATTTTATTTTATACTTATTTACATTGCTTATTTTATTTGATTTATTTTTGGTTTGCCGACCTGCATCAACGTTTTTTAATGTGTTGACACAATTGATCTCTCCATTGCTTTGTACAGTGTGTGGGCTTTTCTACATTGTGCTCAGAGCAATCACAGGGTCACAACAAGACACACCTCTCACTGCATCTGACAACCTGCGTGTCTCACCTTAGTGCCAAAAGCAATACCTGGCTCGGCCCATTCTGTTGTTTCCATGAAGCCGTTAACGTTAACAGCAAAGCTGTGCAGACACAAACCATACAAACTAGTATCAATGGATGGGTAACAGACAGTTGACAAGCTGTCAGAGTGACAGACTGGATAAATATCAGGGAAAATTGGGTCACCCATGGATAAATATTCTGACAACTATTGTACTAATCTTCAAAAATCTTGTACTGTGAGAAACTACCCACAACAAATAAAAGTCACATTTCTGTTAGTTTTGTAAAAAAAAAAAAAAAAAAGTATGGAGCATTATTTACTGACAAATAGTTTTTTTTACCTTTTCTCTGGAACATCCATGCCCTGACCATTGGACATGACTTTTATCCTGTAGACCACTGAGCCATTTAAGAAGGGCATGGGAGTATACCAACCAAACGGGCAGAAGTCGCTATCGCACTGATCTGCAAAATCACAGACAACTCAGGGCAGGACGTTGTCACACAGACATGCACATGCACACACAAACACATACACACACAGCACACCAGAGACACTCAAGTGCACCATACACACACAAACAACACACCCAGCTGACAGAGGTCACTATTGAACTGCACTGCAAGAAAACATACAGACATCTTTGGACAGGAGACACCCCCCCCCACACACACACAGTCAAACACACACATTCATAACACACACACACACACACACACACACAACACACATACACACAACATACGACACACACTCATAAACACAACACACCAACTGCCACTACAGCACACACACATATATACAGCAATTGTTTTGACAACATCAATTACATACCGTTGTCATGGAGAATTCCTGGGCTCATGGTAATGTCAAGCCTCTGGGGTTTGAGGCGGGATGGATGCACTGGCTCCTGAATGATCAGGTTCACCGACGGGGTCAGACCAGTGAACAAGGCCTCCTGCATGGCTTTCCTGGATTCCTCCTAATCACTCAAACAACACACAGTCATAAACATACACACAAACAATCATAAACACACACATACATAAGACCAAAATAAATACAGGGAATCTTTACATAAACATTTCGTTGACAGCAGTTGATATACATGTATATTCTTGGGTCAGTTACATTTCTTTATGTTACACTGAGCAAAGGTATTTGCTAAGTCAGATATATTTAAGTCGGAAACTGTCCCCTTGTGTGCCAAATCTGTGTGAAAATGACCTTGAGCTACCCAGGTTGTTTACCTTTGACCAACAGTCCAGGTCTATTCTGAGATAGTAGGGGAATCCATAGTAATCCTGCAGAAGAGAAGAGACTGAGAAATGATTTATCCTCTCTGCTAAATACTTTATGCTTCTTTAAATCATTAGTTACACCAGTATAAATATTTTCTCCGTTTTTATACAGTATTTCATTCTCACAATGTTTTCTGTGTCGACAGGCTGGTCGATTAGTGACTTAATTATCGAGTGCACTTTGTTGTTGAGTTCTTGCTTCTCTATTCCACCAGAGTGGGTCTGGCGAGGGCTGTCAAAATGGCACACCGTCGAAGACGTTGCTGGGTCCCCCAGGTTACACAACATCACAGCCCATTGGCAATAATCTTCCCCTGCTTTAGTTGCCCCAAACATAAAGCTCAGAATTGGGAGCACTAGGGTGAAATGCATTTCTGTGGGGGGGAATAGGAACAGGCTAAGTAGGTCATAGGAAGCTCCATCTTGAAGTAAACAATTAATATACTGAATAAATATAATATATACAACAGAAAATAAAAGAGTCCTACGGAGTCAAAGGATTGACAGTGATGATAACTGCTAACTGATCAAATACTAATGACTTTTCAGTGATACAGTCAAGTTTAGCAGACAGCTAGTAAGCTAACATTAGTTATACAATTAAATTCCCTCATACCATTTAATTGAGCTCGAGTCCCTTGACATCTTAATTTAGTTTTTTAGACAGTTTAAACGTTATGGCAAACAAACTAGACGGAAACGTTATGGCAAACAAACTAGAAATAGGCTTCTTAGGGAAAGCTAGGCTCAGCTGAAGATATTGGCAGTTATCAACATTAACATACCTACCTAATGTTAGTTCGCTAGCTAGCTTCCTGTTAAATGTAACATGACCTATCAAGTAAGCCCTAGGCTGCATAAAAACACTAGTTATATATAAAACAGTTAATAATCGAACTCCATTACAAGTTTTTATGCAATTTCCAGTGGAAACGTTTTAAGTAATGTTATACATCTATACCTTGTGGTGTTGATGTCTCTATTGTTAGTTACACCAATCTTGCTAGCATCCACAGCAAATTCTTTTGTCGTATGTGGATAGCTCAATCACATGCGTCAAACTTTCCGAAGAGGAGTCTGTATTGAACAATCTGTATGCCCTCCTTAGATCCTGCAATCATGACATTTCTCTCGGCAAATTAGTTAAAAGTGAGTTAAAGCGCTCTTCTGAGGTTTAACAAATAAAAAGCAAAATGGAGTTTGGAAAATTAATTACAGAAAATGGTCTGTCACTTTATGTTAACGAAGAGCTAGTTGTGTCACGCAGATTGACAGTTAATTTTGGCGGGAAAGCCCACGTCATTAGGGTTGCTCCCATATATATATGTATAGATATATGTCTATGGTTGCTCCAGCACAACTCACCTCAGGTAATGTCCATTCCTATCAGTGTCATGTTGTCAAGCATCTCAGTAAGAACTATAGAAGGACTGGCAAGACAGGAAAAACATGGCGTTGTAAATGCAGAGAATAATGTTAGAGTATTATTGTTAAACACACTGTTCTCACTAGCCTACTTAAGAGCTTTTATTTTCTTTACAAAATAATGGATGTCGTGAACAGAATAAATGGAAAATAATGAACAGTAAATGGTGTGGAAATGTTCAAGTTCAAAGTACTTAATTGACCCTTCGCTAAGCCACGCCCAAAAACTGCCCCAGGCCAATCGTAGTTTAGCAACGGGTAACTAAGCGCGGAAGACCTGACAAACATTTGGCAAAGTGAAGATTCCGAAGCACTGTGCCTATGGGTTGTGCAAAACCGACAGCCGATACCCAAAGAGTTTGGAGGGTGGGGTTGAATTTTTCCATTCCCAAAACCCAAAACTCAATATGAGAAATGCCGTGAGTGGGTAAAGAAGTGTGGGAGGCCCCAATCGCAGCTGAATGTTTACAAAGAACACTTACATTTGCTTACAACAAGCTAATGTTAGCAAGCGAGCTAACTCATCTCAGTATTGCTTGCATATAATTACAGTTCTTTGTTCACAATGCACATATTTTAACGTAAAATGAGACTATAAGATACATATCTACTGTTCGCGTTTGACATACTGTTGAATGTATTTTGGCACTTTGTTAAGTCTCCCACATGAGGACAAGCTAATGTTATCAAGCTAGCGGATAGATTACTCATCTCAGTATTGCTTGCAAATGATTACGGTTCTTTGTTTATAATGCGTACATTTTAACGTAAAATAAAATGGTAAGAGACAAGATGCAGGCTCGCTTTGACATACTGTTCAATATATTTTAGCATTTTGTTAAATGACGGCCGACACACAACTTCCCCAATCCGATTGCTGCTCTCCCTGTGTCAGTTCCTACGTGGGAGCATCAGGGGGGTTGCCGGAGGTTTTAATATGTATTTCCCCATTGTCTGACTTCGCGCAGATATCATGTATGTATCCCTCAAAAGCATACTGAAGCCCCTTTTGCCTCGTTCTTTCAGAGATCTCCCCTGAACTCCAGAAATTAGTAATTATCTCTCTGCGGACGTCAGATAACGGCACTTATCATTGAGATTGATATGCCAGGTACGAAAGCTTGTCAGGCGTAGCAACAGTAGTTAAGGTGGGCGGGGCTTAGCGAAGGGTGAATTACATGTGCGTCGCCACAATATAATTGGGGGAGCGGGGGGTCACAATCAAATCCGTTCCACTTTATCAGTAGGGGGATACCCATCAATAGAACTCCACTCTGTGTTTCTGGTTTCCTACACATAGGCCTACAGCCTCATCACGCACGGCGATTCAACTCCCAACTGAATGAAGCGGCGCACTACCAGCTAGCAGCTAGCACTTGGTTTGAGAGATTGATGTTCCACAACGTGATGGACAGAAGGAGATTTTTTTCGAGGAAGAGGAAAGTAAGTCAGAGTTGCCCAAGTTTCCCTTTAGTGGCCAAAGCACCCTTATGAGACCTTCTCTGGTTATAATAGCACATGTGTGTGTGTGTGTGTGTGTGTGTGTGTGTGTGTGTGTGTGAAGACAGTGCACTTGTGTGTCTGCGAGAGTTCGAGAGAGGGCACACATGCAAGTGGTGTTTAAGGCTTTAGAGCTGCTGATGTTGACACTAAGTGCTCATCTCCGTGGCCATCAAGCGCTTCAGTGCCTCTGTGATTGTTTATGATCGCCGGTCAGTCTCGCTGGCCTGCCCTATCGCTCTCGCCACCACGGCCAGGGAGGCGCCTTTATCTGTTACCATGGAAACGATCACCCCCCCCCCTCACACACACATACACACCACCACCACCCCTCGTCGTTGCAAATAGAATCTAGGCTCACCAACTTACGACTTACAACCAGCCGAGTGAAGTGGGCTCTCTCTCTCTCTTTCTCTCTCTTAACCCCAGAGGCATGCAGTCATTCCGCCTGTTTCGCCTGGAGACATGGCATCAGGATTCATTACTCCCTCCACTGCACAAAATGAACATCTTAGCCCCCGCCACCATCTCTCCTGATTTGGCGAGGAGGTGAGCAGGAGAAGGAGGAGAGAGAGAGAGAGAGAGAGAGAGGGAGAGAGAAAAGAGGCTCACTCAGATCGCCTCCGATTTTGTCTGATTGTGTGCCGTCGGAGTCTAGCAGTGAAGTGAGCGGTTCAGGGCAGGTCAAGTGCCCTAAGAGAGACAGCCCCATCAATACCCACCCAACCCCAGCCACAAACCCCCCTCTCCTCCATCCGAGTGCATTACACCCCCGCACTACTGCCTCTCCAACTCCACACTTTCCCTCCGCAACCTCAATACCTCTCCCATATCACCCAGGGATGGCCGGCGCAGGAGGCATCAGCTCCATTTAAGGGGCCGGCAGAAAAGAAGTTGCGAGATTGCCGAGTGCAGATTACCTTGGCAGCAACGGGGCGAAGGCGACGGACAGGGCGGGCAGGGGATGCATCGCCTCAGAGGTAGCCCCACATATGCCACTGGATATTCATCTGCACCTCCACAACCCCCCCGCTCCACCCATGCACCCCACCCCACCCCTCCCCTAACCCTTCGCCCTTCCTACTGCATCCCAGGCTGTGCCTGACAGGGGCACCCGCGACACTGCAAAGATGGATTAAGCCAAGCGTTAAATTGCCTCTTTGAGGGAAATGAATAAATAAAATTGAGGAACTAATTCCTTGACAGTGCACATCTCTGGTGTGCATTTATATTACACAGGCAGTCTGACTGTCTCTAGTGCCTTAGCCTGACCTGCAAATGAGGTATCCGTGTTGCTGATGGATGCAGTTATCTCTCAACCCTTAGTGAATGGTGCGAGATTATTACTTTGTTTTTTTTTCCGTTGGAACCCTTCTTTTATATCCAGTAGCTAATTAGACAGATGAACTTTTACTTGGTGTGAAATCTTTTTTGGTAAAAGACTTTACATAATTCTATTATCGCAAACTCCCTCCTGTACACATCAGCTGGCAGTCCTCGAAAACAAGAGGCAGATCGCAAAAGCTTATGCAACCAAATTGTTTTGTTTGTACTCTAAGCTGTTTGGGACCAAAGCGACACAAAATCTCCGTGCTCATCTCATTGTTGCTTAAACCCCAGATATGCAATCCGGGCTGTGTTGATTGCAGGGACCCCTTGTGTCCTCTACTGAGAGGCCTTTGCACTGTTTGCTGTGGTTTGCGTCGGTGAAGTTGAATGGGGCAATCCTCCAGCGTTCAGTCTCTCTAAACGCCAATCAAGTTTTACTCTAAATCTCTATTAGCTTTCCATGACTTTCCACTACAAGTGCCAATAAATAAAAAACCTCAACCGACAGTGGCAGATGTACTCATTGATATTCACTGATATTTTGCAGAATACGCAAAAAAAGGGTAGTGGCTGGAGTATCCATCAACGTAATTTTTCGAAAATGAAGCAACTATTGTATTACTACACGTTTCTGTGAGAACAAGATTAGCACTATTGCTACGGATTGGTGACAATGGTGGCTTAATATTCAGCGCCCCCTGCTGTTCAAGAATATTGAAGTTAGCGCTGGTGCCTCCTAAGCAATTTACCTGGGTTTGATTCCCACCATGCCTAATTGTAATACTTTATGGTCAGTAAATGTTATAAAGTTATAATGTCACCAAGTTACTGACCAAACATTCGGCCTATACTGACTAAGCCACGTCATGGAGGCGGGCTGGCAGAGAGCCATTGGGTCCTGTGAGACCGGAGAACCAGAGGCGCCCGCACAGAGCCATGCCCTACTGCCCCCTCGACTATGTGCCCCTCTAGGATTCAACACAGCAGAGGAGGCAGCCGTTCTTTTGCCCTTCTCACACTGACACCATGTTCCCTAATGCTACAGAAAAGGAATAAACCATGCAGAAAGAAATCTACAGGAAATTTGTCTGAGGCAACAGTGAATACATTATTGGTGCAGAAAATCTACTCCGGGCCAGTAATATTCAAACTGTTGGAACAGTATTCTGCAGCCTTAGCACGTGCCTTTCTAAAAACCCATCTGCAGTCATGCCTTTGTTTGAGATAATCTAAGGCAGCCCTGTTGAAAAACAGTGGCTAGAGGCCATCTCCCAAGGCCTCTCTCTGTCGGTCAGGGAGAGAAAGGAACAGCTTGGTTTATTATTGCCTATAATGATGCCCCTTCTGTTGAAAAACAAAAGGATTCCATTCATTTCCATCATCGGCGCCGCTGAAAGGGACACAAAACTCCCCCATGCTGATGGAGTCAATTAAAAACTCCATTTGTCAGATGCCGCTGCTCTGTGTGTGCCTCTATGCTTGCCATCCGCCGTGAATTTACAATGCACACTTCAGCGCTGCAGGCAACATTCCACCTGAGAACACGTACGTATATGACACATTAGTTCTTTGGGGTCTGGCGAAGACATCTCAGAATTCCACTGTGGTGTTAACAGGCTGCTCGGTTCTAAATATGCATTAAATTAAGAATGAAATATGGTGTGTTCTACTACGTGTGTGTGTGTGTGTGTGTGTGTGTGTGTGTGTGTGTGTGTGTGTGTGTGTGTGTGTGGTAGTAACCCAATGCACACAATGTGTTTCCGGACAATGGGTCCTCCAACAAAGGCCTAATAAAATTCTCACCCATGCATTTCTATCTCACCATAAGAGGATTAATGCCAGCCTCGCAGTTTTATGATATTGGGGATTAGTTGTGGCTGATAAGGGAGGGAAGTGCGGCACTATGCGGCCTTGAGTAGGTCACAAGGAAGAGTGGACACTGGAAGAAGCCTAAAACAGGCCGTAGGGTCCTCTTGACAATCTGGTTTATTTGCAAGGAGGAATAAAGAGAGAGAGTCTGCATTGATTCAGGTGAAAGGTTGTTGGTGTTTGAGCTCAACAGCCAATGACATTATACCCCTCCCCCTCCATGCTCCCTTCCTGAAGCAACGTGTTGATTGGCTGGAATTGGCCGATGCGCTCTGGAATATTTAAAAAGTCTTATTATGAACATCGATTTGACTGTGGAATGCATCTGTACATTGGTATCATGCGTCACGTCACTGAGTAATTCCAGAAATGGTTTATTAAGGGGGATTAATTGGATGAAGGACATACAGTCACCCTAGAAAGCAAAGATACCTTCCCTGTGCTGCTGTTGCTTTGGGTCACCTAAAGAAATAAACGCAGAAGTGAATAAATGTAAAGTTGAAGATTATCACAGCAATCATGAGCAATGTGATTTTAGGCCAGATTTAAGAGATTAGACCTGAGAATGTTATCACCCTCTTGGCCAAGCAAGTTGTCTTTTTCCTTTTTTTAAGGTTATGTGGAGTTTGATCCCATTTAGACAGGAAGCTTCAGGTGTGTGTACTGGTCTTTATGAATGATACCACATTTTATCGCCAGTTTTTATTTTAATTTGAATTAATTTCTTTCTTTCTTTCTTTCTTTCTTTCTGAGCAGTCAGTACGAATATGCAGTGGTGCCCTATTGCATTTTAATTTTGGAATTGTCACTGGATTCTCAAAACTATCTGAAAAGGGTTTTAACCCAGTAAACAAACTGTGGCACATGGGGGCGCGTAATTATATTCAATGATGTTTGTCCGATGTTGGTTGTAAATGCTGATTAATGAATCATGAATGGCGAAAAGGCTCAGGCAAGTCCTGCCACACCCACGCATAAATCTCCCGGAATTTAGAGCCCCTTCAGCATAAATCGGGGGCTGGCGAAACCCAAACTATCTATTCTTGAACTTTCGTCTCGCCCCCTCCTACATAAAAATAAATAAATGGACAGTCTCATTAATTATGACAGGCTATGACTCTTGTTAACATGGCATCTGAAAAATGGCTGGGATCGCGGTGCACTGCATGGAATAAATGCCGTTCCGTTACAATATTTCACCATCTGTGTGATTTGAACGTGGGGACTAAAGAGAGAGAGCGAGAGAAGTGATTGGTGTGTTTTGGGATGAATTCAGGACTCTTCTATGTCTTCCCCACAACGATGAAGGCCACTACATCTTTCTCAACACCTCATTTGTTCATTCATCACCAGTGGGAGGTGATGAGGCGCTGCCAGCCTCTGTAATTATCTCATAATCATTACACCATTATCTATTATGTGTTCTGGCCTGGTACAGACCCTAGTGTGAAGACAGGCCACACCAGGTGGTTGATACAGGGCAGATTTTGAAAAGGGGTATTCAGTTGCAAATTAGTATCATCAAGAGTCATTCAAATTCTAATGTATCACTCACACACCAATGTGAGCAACGTAAGATCCCCTTGAATCATGATCGAGTCGCTGCTAAATCATATGCAAGAAGATACACCGCCTAGATGCAGAAAATGGTGTCCTACAACGCGTCTCAATAACAGATTGCTCGTGTTCAAATACTGTACACTGAGATCAGTTTGTGTAGAGCATGAATAAAACATGGCCCATTAACCGTCAGCACTTGTACGTTCTCTCTCTCTCTCTCTCTCTCTCTGATTTTCTCTCTCTCTCTCTCTTTTTCCCTCGCTCTCTCTCTCTGTCTGTCTGTCTCTCTCTCTCTCTCTGTCTCTCTTATTTTCTCTCTCTCTCTATCTTTTTCCCTCACTCTCTCTCTCTCTCTCTCTGTCTGTCTCTTTATCTCCCCCCATATGCAAGACATATATAACATAACCCTAGTCATGATCATGTGCATCAGGACCGATGGGTGGTGTGGTGCAGAATGACAATTAGTCTCTGAGGGGAGGATAGGGAAGCGGACCTCGCTGTCTGTTGCATACACCACTTCCTCTTAGGGCAGTCAGTGTCATCAAGGCCCCTTACAGCCTCTATTCACATGCAATGGCACAACAACCAGTCCAGAATTATGCTTCTCTCTCTCTCTCTCTCTGTCTTTCTCTCTGTCTCTGTCTCTCTCTCTCTCTCTCTCTCTCTCTCTCTCTGTCTCTCTCTCTCCTTTGTTTCTGTTTATCAGGCATGGGGTTCAATTACCAGTGCTCGATCACCCACAACATACAAATATAGATAACCCCTGAAAGGTATTGAGTGTATTTCTTCTTCATCTAAAACGGTATATGTATGGGGGAGTCTCGAGGACACTGGAGAGTTTCCTCTCGCCCAAATGAACAGCCCAAAACAAAACAGCTGCTTTCTGTTTAAATCTGCTGCTAATGCTGTTACACATCCATCTGGACCAGGCCAGAATTATTAGTTATGATAAGTTATGATAACACCTGTTTTTCTTTCATGTTTCATGTGTTTAATTGAAGTCGCACTGAAAGTACTGAAAACTAACTGAAGCCAGAACAAAAGCACAAAAAAACTCCATGTATTACTGAGTAAGTTACTATATGAAAAATGCCTCTTTTAACTGACGACGGCAACCCTTCAAAGTTATAAAAACTCTCTGTAAACAGAAGGGACATAATACTTTTCCCTTTCTGAACAGCTCTCTCACTTTCTGCCTCTCTTTCCCCTCCTCTATCACTCTCTTTTTTTCCTTGTTCTCGCCCCTTGCTTCCCCCCCTTCTTTCTGGCTTTATTGTGGTGTTATTACTTATGGATAAGTCTTGGCAAGAGCTCAGAGGACCTTCAAGAAGTAACCGATAACTCTCAGCATGGAAGCTACAAAAAAAAAGATTTTTAGTAGGCATAAAACACCTCTCTCCCGAAGTTTAAAGCCCCCCAAAATCTTTTTCTCCGTGTTTATCTGGTAAAAAGATATTGGATAGAGGAACTCTTGCAATGATGTGTGCCCCATGACTAAGGCAGGTCGACAGACTTTTTCCCATGATTCTGTATTTACACAGATTGATATCACTCTCAAGCCGTTCCCTTTTTTTCCTATTCTGAATGTTTGCAGAGATATATTAAAATGAGCTGGGAAAGCGCTGGATAGTCGAGCAACACAAGCAAAGGCAATTTCAACAGTGAGACATGGCCAGACACAAGATATTTTCCCCTTTAAAGTGATGCTTTGACCAAAGTTCATGTAAGGTGATATGCGTATGAATATTAATGAACACAACATGAAACACCATGAACTGCGATGCAGTCACAAGCTTAAGTAGTTTCAGACGTGATATGCTTTGCATAACCCTTGTTGCAGCATTTCTATTGAGCAACCTGTACAAAACCATTAAAGACAATTTTTTATTTTATTATACGGCTCTTTAGAATGTTGCAAACATTTTATAAAGACTGCAGCCATTGACAACAGGGTTTGTGCTTCTTATTTACATCTTTCATGTCTTTCCGCAAGTAGTCTGTTCACTTAATGTAACAGGACTGTAATTGCATGAACTTTTTCTCAACGGAGGTCACAAAATGGCTACAAAATCATTACAAATATATATTTTGCAGGAATGCCTTTAATCGTTTTGGCAAGTAACCCTACAAAAGGGTCCGCTGTGCGTCAGGGTCTCGTTCGTTCCGTTGGGTTGTATTTTCTGATACTGACTGGCTACCTTATCCCTAACATATTGTAGTAACTAATAATTAATTAGAATTTAGAATGTAAATCTTGTTACTTAGATTTAAAATAAGGGATAGAGCTGACGTAAGTGTTAGGCTAGGGTTACTAAAAGAATATTACATCTTTATTACACAGATAATCAATGTGTTACAATGCACTTTCTGGTACACTTGCAACATAACGACAGTTACATTACTTGAAGCATTCACATAATTTCCTTTATAAAAAGAAACTTTTTATTATGGGGACATCCATCCTTCGGCAAGAGGTCATCTGAGGCCTGGTGTGCTAGCAATATAACACATCGACTGTTTCATGTCAGGCTTGAAGGCTAATAAAATGAATGAACATGCAGGCAGACCCGAAACTTGACTCAAGTGGGGATGCTGGGTGGCACGTCATAATCTATCAGTGCTAACAGAGAGTTTGTATTCTCTGTGTGGCTTCACCGTTTCTCTCTCTCTCTCTCTCTAGCCCTGTGGGGTGTGCGATAGGGATTCTGGGAAAGGTGGGCGTTTTCTGAGGGCGCGCAGACACTGACGAAGAGCTCCAGGAGGTCGAGTTGATGATGAAGAGTGCTGCCTTGCTCAGAGGCTCTCGAGAAAAAAAAAAGTTCCTTTTGTCGCACCCCCCCCCCCGCCAACCGCCACCCCCACCTCACCCATCCATCTCACGGCAGCGGGGTGTCTCCATGAACTTCTCCCAGCATTGGCCGCGCACCCATGTTGCCGTGGCGGCAGAGAAGATGGATGATTGGCCGCGGAGGAGCTCCTAATGACACCCAGCTGCAGCCTTACTCGGTGGTGATGGAGGGGTGGTGGTTTAAAGTGGGGCGGGGGGGGAGCTCTGTCAAGGGCCCCTGCTGGTGCTAGTGGTGCGCGGGTTGACAAATTGCGGGGTGATCAGAAAAGCCGAGGAGTGATTTAACCCCTCTCGCGCGCTGACCTCCCCGCACTCTGAGTTGCGGAGGAACACAAATGGTTGTTGCATGCAGAGCTGGGAATGCTCGTCCCCTGAATGTAATGTACTCAGGGTGTGTGTGTGTGTGTGTGTGTGTGTGTGTGTGTGTGTGTGTGTGTGTGTGTGTGTGTGTGTGTGTGTGTGTGTGTGTGTTGCTCGTCCCCTGACTGTAATGTACTCATTCCCCCTTTCATCACCAGATGCTGCGTGTGTCTGCGACGAGGTGGAGGGCAGGTGCAATCACTCTTGTCTGATGTGGGAGGACAAATTATTTTCTGAAGGTTATGACGGTAAAAAAATAGTTACTTCTCTAACAGTAATAAAGTGTATTTATTTAAACAAGCTGTACACCTTAAGTATTTTATGATCCTGTCCTGAAAGGGGGTGTATATATAGCTGTATATATAGCTGTTGTCCATGAAAAGGTCACTGTTATATCCTTTCAAATTACTCCATTTTGTGTGTTTCCCAATAAAAAGGAACCAAGGATAAGAGCCCTTGATACAGTGGAGAACCTTCCCTTTAATCTTGTAATAAATAATACTAAATCTAGTTCACTTCACTGCACAACACAGCACACTTGCACTCCTGTTTTATTCATTCTTCCCTATTGCCTTTTTTTTGCTTCCTAACATCATGCAGTATATTTTATTTTATGTCATATGTTCATTAATATATGTTCATTTTCACTTTGAGTTGAAGCCTCTGGTCTTTGTTGGAGAGATTACAGTGGATGTGAAGATAGACCTTACATATGTGCCTTTTCCAATGTCTAATCATGTGGCTGCAACTGTGTGTGTGTGTGTGTGTGTGTGTGTGTGTGTGTGTGTGTGTGTGTAAGTGTTTGTGTGTGTAAGGCGGTGTTGGTGGATGACTTGTGTGTGCATTTGTGAACCAGTGCTTGTGTCAATGGTCTTTAATAACAGGCTTGTCATGGGTGTGTCAGTGTGAAGGGGGGTAGGCCACAAATGCAGTCCTTTGATTGCTGTCACCGCTGTCACCGCTGTCCCCGATGGCACTGTGCTCATGACAGGGGCGTAATGGAAACATCAATGAAGGAATTCAATCTCCGAGAAGCCGAGGTCATAGCAAGACACCAAACGTCGGCGTCGAGCGTGCGTGGTCGCAAGGGGAACAAGAGGAAGATAAGAACATACATACCCGTGTCTGACCACATTTAGAAACACCCACAGGCTCAGCCGAACAGGGTAGGCTAAATCTAGTGTGTGTGTGTGTGTGTGAGTGTGCACAGGTATGCTTGACCTAGCTTGGGCGCATGAAAAGGTATAGTGACCAATGCAGCAAGGCCTGGGGGTGGCTGTGACATGGAAATGCAGGTCCCGAAGAGGGCGGAACTTTCTTTCAACCTAATCAGAAACACTCTGCCCAGACTCGACCCTCCAATTTACATGCAGTGTGGTTGGTAGGGGAGAAGGATAGAGGGGAATGCTGAACAGGTTAAGGTTAAAACTGTGGCAACCGCATATTTGTGTGTGTGTGTGTGTGTTGTGTGTGTATTTGTGTGTGTGGTTGTGTTGTGTGTGAGTGTGTGTGTGCGTGCGCACAGGAGGGGATCTATTGCCAATGCTCGTGCTCACGTCTGCTTTGAGTAATAAGCTCTGCCTGGCACATCATGAAGACTGCATTTCAATCAGAGCATTAATCGATTTCTGTCGGTCGGGGCCTGGGCATGGCGAGGGGAGAGGCCACTTAACACGGGGAGACTGGAGACAGCTTTAGAGGAGTGTGACCGGGGAAAGAAAAGGGAGAGCAGTTCGCTCAGGTCCTGCAAGCTTTCAATCAAACCCAGAGGCCTTCTTGCACTAAAGCGTATGTGTGTGTGTGTGTGTGTGTGTGTGTGTGTGCGTGTGTGTGTGTGTGTGTGTGTGTGTGTGTGTGTGTGTGTGTGTGTGCGTGTGTGTGTGTGTGTGTGTGTGTGTGTGTGTGTGTGCGTGTGTGTGTGTGTGTGTGTGTGTGTGGAGGGAGGGGGGGGGGTGGTTGTCAAGGGTTCGTCAGAGGAACGATTTATCATGAAGAGCTATTTCATTATCAGGCGGAAAGAAGCGATACAGTTACATCATAACAATGTCCTTCCCGTGGAAGGGGACGATAGAATTGGTTGAAATTTCTGCCAAAACTAAGAGTGTGTGATGATATAACTACCTGTCATGACGGCAACCATTTTTGGCAGTTGTTTCCCTCTCTCACTCACTGACTGACTGACTTGTTTGTTCTCACTCCCTCTGACACTCACACACACACACACACTCACACACACACACACACACACACACACACACGCACACACACACACACACACACACACACACACACACACACACACACACACACACACACACACACACACACACACACACACACACTCACACACACACACACACACACACAAACACACAAACACACACTCACACACACACACACACACACACACACACACACACACACACACACACACACACACACACACTCACTTACTCAATACACTGACAGAGGGACAGAACATGATGGTGCAACATGGTGGACTCTGTGGAAGAGGCCCTGTTCTCCGAGGAGATATGAAGGGCTCATTCTAAACTAATGAAAACGCTTTTTAAGCGTACACTAATTGGAAAAAAAAAAATGATTAACACAATATTTCATTTCTGCTAGCAGAGCCCCTTAAATTCTACACACTGCACCTTTAAATGAGGGGCTGCTGTATTTCAGATTGCTTCTGCAGATATCTACAGTGGGTGGGGGCCATGCCTCTGCTGTTTGATGCTCAGGGCATGAGCTGTGTGTTTGTGCAGGGGAAGGAGAGATGGACGAGCCTGTATTGACCAGCCCTATTTCAGCCAGGTCTCACTGTGCTTGGCTTTACTGCCCCCTCTTGATCGTTCACTGTGGGGATGTATGGGCACATTAAAAAAAATCAATCAACCGAAAAGTAAATCCTTACCGCTACGGTGCGTCTGGGTCCATATGATATAGTTACATATTGCTGGGCTTGAGTGTTTCCTAGGTGCATCTCCCACGGGCCTGATTTATGCCGTTACATTGTGCTTTTGGAAATGCTTACCCGGATCGAAGTGTCCATTCTGGTGCTGCAGCTGAAGAAAATCAATCACTGAACAAGCACATGCAAACAGTGCTTTGCAGATAGACCTGCTTTGATGGCAACCCTTTATCAATGTGTGTGTTTGTTTGGGTAGGAGGGTGGGATGGGGTCTTGGGAGGGAGGCAGGGGGGGGGGTGGGTGAGTAGTAGGTCTTTATGTGTGTGGGCGGGTGGTTGAGGGGTGGGGGGTGAGGGGGTTAAGTGGGTGGTGAGTGTGTGTGTGTGTTTGTGTGTTGACAAGTGAAAGGGTGAGGGGTGGACTGGTGGTGGGGGTGTAAATGTGGGGAAGTGAGTGTGTGAGTGTGTGTGTGTGTGTGGGCCGGTCAAGCGCGTGTATTTCTTTACTCAGGGAAACTCAAAGGGAGGCTTGGTGACACTGAAGTGCAGAGCAACTAATTACCTTCTGAAGTCAGCTAATTAGACACTGGAGAAGTTGATGCTGATGGCTCTGTCTTAAAACCCAGCTCATCGCTATGCAAATATGTGACAGCTCCCTAGCTTCATTGTCAATTACACTAATTCCACTTTTGGATACCATCGTCCTAATTGGACAAGGGCAGCACCATTTTACATCAATTCATTGCATGTTGTGTGTTAATCTGGGCCACAAACACTGAACTTATTGATGTCTCAGAATGTAACGACTGTGTTGTTTCCTTTGAGTCACACCACAAACCAAAAAAAAACTGTAATCAAAGGATGTGTCGAGTCCTTTGATTGCTAATTTGGTTATCGCTGATAAAGACGCCACTGACAGCGGAACCATCTTAATGGGAAACGAGTGATGTTATAAAAATGTCTGTCAGAACTATAAACGTTATTGCAGTATACAATAGCATCTTTAAAGAGTGGAGACTTCACGGTTAAAAAGCTTAACCGAATAGCTGCATATGAATGAATGAATGAATGAATCCCTCCTGGGTCTTTGTCACAAAAAAACACCATATAAAACCATACCAAAACAGAGAAAATAAGCAAACCACAAAATAATCACCATAGCAAATAAGATACCATAACAACAAACAAATGCTTCTCATTCGGTAAGACCAGGTGGAGAAGGACCAGGGTCAAATTAATTCCGAGCATTTTTGCAGGAGCACCTGTGGGTGCGGAAAATCATATCACTAAAATAAGACAGATGTGTTTCTCCAGCTCTCTGATGGAAAGTCTTTTCTTCCGGTGATGGAGAAAGCATTTAGGACATTATTTCTGACGGAGAGGGAAAAAAATGAGCAAGATAAAGTGTGTGACAGGAAAAGTGTGTGTGTGTGTGTGTGTGTGTGTGTGTGTGTGTGTGTGTGTGTGTGTGTGTGTGTCTGTGTGTGTCTGTGTGTGTCTGTGTGTGTGCGTGTGTGCGTGTGTGCGTGCGTGCGTGTGTGCGTGTGTGTGTGTGTTTGTGTGTGTGTGTGTGTGTTTGTGTGTGTGAAAAGAGAGAGTAAGAGAGAGATTTATCTACCCTGTGCACACAATCAGAGAAGTGGTTGGCCCAGCCCCTTACGTCTGTGAAACATCAACCATAGTTATTCTGACCCTTTTTTCCCCTCAGTGAAATCCCTTTGGCCCAAGTCCCCAGGGCTCTGTCAAGGTTATTCTAACTTCTGCCATCCATATTTCTTGATTTGTGGAGAGCAGGTGGTTGAGTTAAGCTTTAATTTAATCTCCCCTATCAAGAACGGGGTAAAAGTTTGCATCTAAAAGCTAATACCAAGGACATACTCTACAGTAAATCTCAGTGAAACACAAAGAAGGAAGGTGTCCTCTGTAAATAATTCGATGACATCCATGTGTCTTCCTCTTCACGCTTTTATTCAGACTTCTGAATATAACTGTGAGGTATGTGTAGCAGTATGGATTTAAGCTGACGTCACTGCGCCGTCTGTTACAGTAACTTCTCCCCGTCTGTCTAATTTGCCAGTAATTAGGTGGCACTCTGTAAGTCTGTACAGCCCCTATAAAATAACAATGAGGTGCCAACTGGGATGTGACATACTCCACGGTACCTTTTTGCGTCAAGATGTCACTCACAGCTAAATGACAAGTCTGGTTAAACGGGTGCAAGGCCAAAAAATAACAAACAGGGAAAAGCAGGCAAAGAGAATGCATTTCCTCAGTCAGAATTAGCTTTCAGCTAGCATCCTCTCTCAACATATCAATGCAGAACGGTAGCCCAGAGGGCTTGGGTCTAGTGGGTAATATAGGGTGAGAGATATCGGTGTGATAAAACTATGAGGCCGTCGCAGTCCTTCCCAGATCCCAGATCAGCCTTTAATGTCACACATGGCTGAGTCCCTCATATCGGTTTAAAAAAAAAAAGCCACTGCTCCGAGACAGGCCGGGTTCGCCTATTCCCATTAATTTATTCTACGCTAGGCTTGGTAGCT
>NC_137921.1:69635036-69670036 GCF_963457725.1 Sprattus sprattus | reverse complement strand
CAGGTCTGATAATGGAACGAACCTGGTGGGTGCACACGGAGAGCTCAAGAAGGCCCTGATGTCCCTGAACGAGAGGAAAATCCAAGATGCCTTGCTCCCAGATGGAATCGAATGGAGTTTCAATCCACCATCAGCATCACACCATGGCGGAGCCTGGGAAAGGCTCATAAGATCTGTCCGCCAGGTGCTGAACTCTACTCTCCATCAACAGTCCGTTGATGATGAGGGCCTCCAAACACTGTTCTGCGAGGTGGAGGCAATCCTGAACAATCGTCCTCTCTGTACAGTGTCCTCAGACCCACATGACCTAGAGCCACTGACCCCAAATCACCTCCTGCTACTGAAAGCCAAGCCAATCCTACCCCCTGGAACCTTCTTGAAGTCCGACATCCAGGCCAGACGTCGCTGGAAACAGGTCCAGTACATGGCCGACCTTTTCTGGCAAAGGTGGACCAAGGAATATCTTCTGCTGCTGCAGGAGAGGCAGAAATGGACTTCAGTAAAGAGAAACCTGACTGTGGGAGACATTGTCCTGGTCGTTGACCCCACTGCTCCTCGAGGGTCCTGGCCATTAGGAAGAGTGCTGGAAACCAATCCTGATGCAAGGGGTCTGGTGCGGTCAGTAAAGCTCAAGACAAAGACTTCAGTCCTTGAGAGGCCCATCACCAAGCTGTGCCAAATCCTTGAGTCTGAAGAGTGACCAGGGCTCCTGATCACATGAGAAAGGAATGTAATGTATACCAGATTTTATACCTTCTCTTAACCATTATGCATTACATACTTCTGAAAGCATTGAGAGCTTATTTACTTTATTGATAAATTATCCCTCTTTGGCTCCTTTATGTTCATTGAAGTAATTGATTCTATAGAGAACAATTAGGGGCCGGTGTGTAGGAGCCGCATTTAGGTTTTTGTATTTTGTAATGATTTATTGATTTTTCCTTTTATGGAATTTCGAGTGTGCGCGCTCTATAGGTGGTGACGGTGCCACCCTTTAAAAGGCTGCCAGACGGGCATGACGAGGAGAAGGCGGGACGCAAAATACCGTCATTGACCGTGAAGCTGAGCCGTGAAGCTCAGGCGTGAAGCTCAGGCGTGAAGCTGAGGCCTAACCACGCTGTCCCCATTTGGACCCGTGCAATTGTTTGGACTTTAAAACTTTGACACTGCAATTGCATCCTTATTTTTTGTAACGTTTTTCTGCAATAAAACCGGCAACATTATACAGTGAAACTCCCTTTTTGCGTTGGGTTATTTGGACAGAGCTACGAGTCTTGACCACGCTCCCCCTGCTTTCTCCATGGTGGCAAATCAAGGATATAGGACATAGGAATAGGATTGGATTGGGTTTCTTAAAGGAAGAAACCCAAAAGCTGTTTTTTGCCACTACAATGAATATGCTAACAAATAGATTCACAGACTGTGTAATAAGCCACAACTAGGCTCTAAGCTGCACAGAGTGAATAACATAATTGTGCAGTGCAACAAAAAGTGAGACACAAAAACCAAAAAACATCACTTTGCAGAAGCAATAAAGAAAGATGTTTTCACTGTTTTCTTTTTACATATATTTAGTTGCTAACACAGGCTACTGATACTAACCTATAAGTTGAACTGTCACTATCCAGGATGCACCCCGAGTCTATCCCAGTAGTGTTGCTTGTAATACACTAACACTAACCACATGAAGCTGTTGATTTATATCCAAGTCATGGTGATAGTGTCATGTAATAATCTCCCTCATCATATTAGTACCCTTTAGTAATAATGTACTCCATGTCTCGATGATGAAGAAAGCCAGTAACATAGACAGCCTGGTCAGATGGTCATATAGTTACTGTATGATGTATGGTCAGATGTTCAGTATAGTTACTGTATGATGTATGGTCAGATGTTCAGTATAGTTACTGTATGATGTATGGTCAGATGTTCAGTATAGTTACTGTATGATGTATGGTAGGATGTTCATATAGTTACTGTATGATGTCTGGTAGGATGTTCATATAGTTACTGTATGATGTATGGTCAGATGTTCAGTATAGTTACTGTATGATGTATGGTAGGATGTTCAGTATAGTTACTGTATGATGTATGGTCAGATGTTCAGTATAGTTACTGTATGATGTATGGTAGGATGTTCATATAGTTACTGTATGATGTATGGTAGGATGTTCATATAGTTACTGTATGATGTATGGTAGGATGTTCAGTATAGTTACTGTATGATGTATGGTAGGATGTTCATATAGTTTCTGTATGATATATGGTAGGATGTTCATATAGTTACTGTATGATGTATGGTAGGATGTTCATATAGTTACTGTATGATGTCTGGTAGGATGTTCATATAGTTACTGTATGATGTATGGTCAGATGTTCAGTATAGTTACTGTATGATGTATGGTAGGATGTTCAGTATAGTTACTGTATGATGTATGGTCAGATGTTCAGTATAGTTACTGTATGATGTATGGTAGGATGTTCATATAGTTACTGTATGATGTATGGTAGGATGTTCATATAGTTACTGTATGATGTATGGTAGGATGTTCAGTATAGTTACTGTATGATGTATGGTAGGATGTTCATATAGTTTCTGTATGATATATGGTAGGATGTTCATATAGTTACTGTATGATGTATGGTAGGATGTTCATATAGTTACTGTATGATGTATGGTAGGATGTTCAGTATAGTTACTGTATGATGTATGGTAGGATGTTCAGTATAGTTACTGTATGATGTATGGTAGGATGTTCATATAGTTACTGTATGATGTATGGTAGGATGTTCATATAGTTACTGTATGATGTATGGTAGGATGTTCAGTATAGTTACTGTATGATGTATGGTAGGATGTTCAGTATAGTTTCTGTATGATGTATGGTAGGATGTTCATATAGTTACTGTATGATGTATGGTAGGATGTTCAGTATAGTTACTGTATGATGTATGGTAGGATGTTCATATAGTTTCTGTATGATGTATGGTAGGATGTTCATATAGTTACTGTATGATGTATGGTAGGATGTTCAGTATAGTTACTGTATGATGGATGGTAGGATGTTCAGTATAGTTACTGTATGATGTATGGTAGGATGTTCATATAGTTACTGTGTGATGTAGGATGTTCATATAGTTACTGTGTGATGTATGGTAGGATGTTCATATAGTTACTGTATGATGTATGGTAGGATGTTCAGTATAGTTACTGTATGATGTATGGTAGGATGTTCATATAGTTACTGTGTGATGTATGGTAGGATGTTCAGTATAGTTACTGTATGATGTATGGTAGGATGTTCATATAGTTACTGTGTGATGTAGGATGTTCATATAGTTACTGTATGATGTATGGTAGGATGTTCATATAGTTACTGTATGATGTATGGTAGGATGTTCATATAGTTACTGTATGATGTATGGTAGGATGTTCATATAGTTACTGTGTGATGTATGGTAGGATGTTCATATAGTTACTGTATGATGTATGGTAGGATGTTCAGTATAGTTACTGTATGATGTATGGTAGGATGTTCATATAGTTACTGTATGATGTATGGTAGGATGTTCATATAGTTACTGTATGATGTATGGTAGGATGTTCATATAGTTACTGTATGATGTATGGTAGGATGTTCAGTATAGTTACTGTATGATGTATGGTAGGATGTTCATATAGTTACTGTATGATGTATGGTAGGATGTTCATATAGTTACTGTATGATGTATGGTAGGATGTTCATATAGTTTCTGTATTTTGTCTCACAGTAAGAGGATGAGGAGAGGTAGACAATGAATTTCCTTTCCTGCTCTGTCGCTTTTCACCGGCGCACACCTCATTGACCATGGAGGCGCAAAAATGGGGATTAATAGTGGAGTAGAGTCTGACACAACTCAGCTGAGAGTTTACAATGTCTCCTAATATTGTCTTAAGCTCGCTACAATGTCTCCTAATATTGTCTTCATATAGTTACTGTATGATGTATGGTAGGATGTTCAGTATAGTTACTGTATGATGTATGGTAGGATGTTCATATAGTTTCTGTATGATGTATGGTAGGATGTTCATATAGTTACTGTATGATGTATGGTAGGATGTTCAGTATAGTTACTGTATGATGTATGGTAGGATGTTCATATAGTTACTGTGTGATGTATGGTAGGATGTTCATATAGTTACTGTATGATGTATGGTAGGATGTTCAGTATAGTTACTGTATGATGGATGGTAGGATGTTCAGTATAGTTACTGTATGATGTATGGTAGGATGTTCATATAGTTACTGTGTGATGTAGGATGTTCATATAGTTACTGTGTGATGTATGGTAGGATGTTCATATAGTTACTGTATGATGTATGGTAGGATGTTCAGTATAGTTACTGTATGATGTATGGTAGGATGTTCATATAGTTACTGTGTGATGTATGGTAGGATGTTCAGTATAGTTACTGTATGATGTATGGTAGGATGTTCATATAGTTACTGTGTGATGTAGGATGTTCATATAGTTACTGTATGATGTATGGTAGGATGTTCATATAGTTACTGTATGATGTATGGTAGGATGTTCATATAGTTACTGTATGATGTATGGTAGGATGTTCATATAGTTACTGTATGATGTATGGTAGGATGTTCAGTATAGTTACTGTATGATGTATGGTAGGATGTTCATATAGTTACTGTGTGATGTATGGTAGGATGTTCATATAGTTACTGTGTGATGTATGGTAGGATGTTCATATAGTTACTGTATGATGTATGGTAGGATGTTCATATAGTTACTGTATGATGTATGGTAGGATGTTCATATAGTTACTTTATGATGTATGGTAGGATGTTCATATAGTTACTGTATGATGTATGGTAGGATGTTCATATAGTTTCTGTATGATGTATGGTAGGATGTTCATATAGTTACTGTATTTTGTCTCACAGTAAGAGGATGAGGAGAGGTAGACAATGAATTTCCTTTCCTGCTCTGCCGCTTTTCACCGGTGTACACCTCATTGACCATGGAGGCGCAAAAAAGGGAATTAATAGTGGAGTAGAGTCTGACACAACTCAGCTGAGAGTTTACAATGTCTCCTAATATTGTCTTAAGCTCGCTACAATGTCTCCTAATATTGTCTGAAGCTCGCTTGGCTTCTTGGCCGTTGAGGTGGAGACTCATTTGGAATATGAATATTGCCTGTTTCCTGAAGAGGCGTAAACTATCTTGTGTCAGTCTATTCAAAAATATTGTTGTGGGATCAATACGGTTCACTCGCTTTTCTGTTGGAGTTTTACTGGGACACTCTGCCATAAGTCAGTGGTTATTTTATTATTTTCATTATTTTTGCAAGAATTCCCCATGCAACGATTGGCTCAAAGGACACAAATTCACAACACATACAGAAATGAATTTACCATTGTGACCTGTCCCACAAAGGCTTTGCTCCATTCTAGCTGTGCATATGTGGGTAGAACTTGCTAGAGTATACAACTTAGTAGAGTACGTCATATACCGTTGTGTAACTAACCCTAGTCAGTTGTATATCCACACATACATGCAAATAGGAATTCTACTCGGCCCTGCCCTTTGATTGTGACATCACAGCGTCTTCAGATTAGGGTCCATGATGCTAAAGGGTCTGCTGGAGGCCCTCTGATGGGGCTTTATAGAGATGAGCACAGGATGCCCTGCAAATGCCACTGGCACTGCCAGACAGGGTCGAGCCAGATGTGGCGAGAAATGTCAGATATTGAGAGTGAAAGTGAGTGTACACCCACATACACACACACACACACACATACAAACATACATACACACACCCACACCCACACACACATACATATACAGTATACATACAGTGTGTGGTATAGAAGAAGTTTGAAGAAGTTTATGTTCAAAGCAGTTCCCCAAGCAGCTTTATCATTTGCAGTGGGTGGGCGTGTTTCTATGGTTGCACAACCCTGACGTTAAGATATTTCTTTTTAAAAAGATTGCTTTCAACCAAAAGTGGCTCGCCAGGCATATGTGACTCACACAGGAATTTAAACAGCCAGATGAGATCAGTAGGCAGCACTCTAAAATCCCATATTTACACTTTCTCTTGACCTTTTCCCCTGAAGCTAAAACTGATAAAATCATCAACGTGTCATCTGTGTATGGGGTTGGGGTTAGGGGGGGGGGGGAAGAAACAAAAATACAATCAATACCTTTTATAGATTCATTCAAATTCTGCGAGGGGCGGCTCAAAGCCCAGGCTGTTCATTCCCCCCTGCAGCCAGTTTGCGGTCGTATCCTCATTGCGGATTGGTGGCACACTTCAGGAGGAATATTCATTTGAAACTGCCACACGTCACTGGGGAGCTGGGCGAATGAGTGATTTATATCTCTGCTTTGTTTCATTGTTTTATTCAGCCCTTGACAAGATGTGATTGCTTTATTTATTATTTCCCCCCCGGGAGCGAGACGCCTCCCTCACACACTCTCACTCATCTGTGATCGGTGTCTTCTCTTTTTTTTTTTGTATTTGTCAGCGTGGAAATAACACTTTTGGAATCTTCATGGGAGACCGTGACAGCTCTGTTTAATGTGTGCTGTCCAAAAGAGATGGAGGTCTTGAAACAAAAGAAGGAAAACAAAAAAAACTAAAAAAAATCAGAGAGAGGGTGAAAGAGAGAAAGACAGAAAGAGAGAGAGAGAAAGAGAGAGAGAGACTCCCAGTGTAAGACAGTGAAGAGTTAGATTGTGATAGCCTGAAAATTGCATTCTCTGAACCGGAGACCCCACGGACGGTGGGATTCTTTAGGCCCCTGGCTCTGAGTCTTTTAGGGCTAGGGAAGGACTGACATTATCCTTCCAGGGTTCACAGGATTGCTGCAGACTCTCTGCTTAAGTCCCTATTTGAAAAGTCCCACAAAACGGAAACTACACAAATTGCCAGGTGATGTCAGGGGGGGCAGAACCTCCTTCTCCTACACACAACCCTTTATTCACTGTGTGTGGCTTGCCATTCTAATTATAGTGTGAAAAGTTGGAAACGCTCTAAGGTTTTCACTCTTTAGCTCTTCTCCTGAAGGTTCAAAAAGGGAAACGTGTTCTAATAACGGTGGCTAATGACGCTGATCTGGTGTCCCTGAGAGACTTTGTTAAGCCCCGTAATTGCCTGTTCTTTCCACGGAGCCTTTCTCACATTTTCCCCTGTGGAAAGAGCTGAACCCACCAACACAATTATTTCTTAAATATATATCTTTTTTTACTCTGCCGCTACAGATTGGATCGCACAGATCTTGAGGATGGTGGCATTCTCGAGTCTGCAGCTGTAGTGAACCATGACTCCACTGTTTCTCAACCTTCTTTGTATTCGAGCTATCTGACTTATGAGCGAGCGGGAAGGATGGCAAGGTCAGGCAGCATGTGTCACTTTTATTTTTTTTCACATGTACCTAAGTTACCATGGCTACCTCAGGCGCAGAGGCAGTGGTACAGATTATTGCCCTTTACTGGTCCTTGGCGAGCGATTAGCCTCTGTCTGAATCGTCAGCTCCCCGGCAGAACATGTGCTTTGTTAATGGAAGGCAATAAATAATTTAGCTAATTTAGGGGAGGGCTCAAGGCTGCAGTTACTGAAGCCACAAGCCAATGTATACACGACAGAACTCCCAAACAGATCCGGCCCAGAGGAGTGAAGACAGGTAAGGCAGCTTTCAAACAGATGAAATAACTACCAGCCTAATCTTTCTTCTCAGTACATGCTACATCTGTTCTGGCAGACAGAGAATCCTTGCAAACATTCAACCCCTAGGTGACGATGTAATGTGTCAAATGAAACATATTTAGCTAGTGGCGATCGCGCCTCATGAAAAGACTCCTCAGGCTGTGTGAGACAGAATGGGAGCTCCATGATTCATTTATTCCCCGTGTTTTTTTTTCCTCCTGGTAAATCCCCAAACTCCCCAGCATCGGAGCATCTTGTCGCCTTGAAACACCGCAGCTTCGCCACTCGTCTTTTTGAACCGCCGTATCTCTTTGAGGGTCTTTGATTGCTCTCCCACTGATTCTCCCTCCTTAAACCGGCATACCTGAGACACAACGGCTGGTCCTAATCTGTCACTGTAAATCGCATTATGTGTTATCATCCGTCTGGAGAATGGCTTTGAGGCGGCCTGATCTGATTAACCAGATGTGTTACAAGAACAAGGGATTTAATTAAGGCTCTCGATTTTCGCAAGTCTTGACTGATGTCTTTGTAATGTTGGCTCACTTCATAGGTCCATACCACAGTACGCAGCAGATTTGAAGTTTTTCGAAATTGCATATACTACCCCAGTACAATTAAGACTATGAGGAATTGTCTGAGTGTGTGGTTAAGCTCGTTTGATTTTATTTAGTTCAAATAGAGCTTGATTTCTGCGCGACATGCAGTACAATGCGGAAAGAGCCTTTAGGTTGTCTGTTCTCTATGTGACTCATAAAAGCCGGTGAAAGCATCAGGCATATGGCATGTTTAGAAAAGGGGGGGGGCGGGGGGGGGGGGGGGGGGGGGCAAGGTACAGAGACAGCTATCTGGAGACAGCTTAATAAAAAAAGCTGCACAGAGATTATGAGAGATAGCTGCACATCTAAGTCAGAATCCCTTAGCATTATGCCCTATCTGCTGATGACAAGATATCACTCCTGCATGATGCAGAACCGGGCCAGCGTTCAGTCTTGCTTGAGTTGAGCAGCGCTCTGTAGTTTGTTTGCTTTGATGATCAGATGTCAGGGTGATATGGATTATGAATAATTCTTCAAAATGTGACTGAGAGGGAACAAAACCATTTGAACCTTGGCATTGGTCGCCTTCTCTGGTGAGCTAATGAGCCTCGATTGGCCTTTGAAGTGGAAGCGTGTCACCTTATTGGGAAATGATGATTTGCACAGCCTAGATACCATCTCCGGGACGACCACAGTGATTCCTGTGACACATGCTTAATTTATGACTCATGCCAGGGGCACATTACAGTTTGACAGCGTGACTGGTGCATGGCGGGAGCTTTTCATAACTTATTGACATTAAGTGGCTGCAAAACAATCTACGCCCATGATTTATCTTTGACGGAAACGGACCTGTATGCTTCAAAAGCAATCAGAGAAACACTGACATCCCGAATAAATATTTCATGTTGTTTCCAAAGAGTGCCATTATCTTTGCAGTGATGGATGACTGATGTCTGTTGAGGTCTTTTTTCTTTTTATATCTCTCTCTTCAACTCACTATCTCCCTCTCTATCTCTATGTCTCTCCCCCATGGTCAAAATTGATCTGTCTATAGCGGAATTATGACATTATGATACATCACTCCATAAAGCCATTTAAGAGCCAGCTGCTTTGAACTCCTGAGTTGCCTGCATTGCGTTGAAAGTCTGATTACCAGAGAAGTGTACAAGTGTTAATAAATGTGTGAGAAAGACCTGAAAATGTCAACTGATTGAGAGAAGGAATGCTCGCAATTTCCATTATGCTGTTACAGAAGGTCAAAATGCCATTGTAATGATTGATCACCATCCGCAATATGGGCCTTTTTAACTGTGGAATGTGATGAATGGAAGCCACTGCAGATTCAGGGCAGATGAAGGCAGAAATGAATGGCGTTGGAAACTGAATTATTCCCTAATAAAAGCTGTATAATGTGCAACAACATAATGTTTTGGAGGGGACGATAAACAATTTAACGCAAATTGAAGAATGGTGGGTAAATTCAATTTGTCAGATTTTTTCTCTATCGGCTTGTGTGTAAATGTATGTCTGTGTGTGTGGGGGTTTGTGTATGTGAATTGTGAGTTCTTCGTGTGTTATATCATGTGTATACTGTATAATGTAATTCTTGCAAGCTCAAAATGCATTCGTTAATAACTTACTAAACCTAATCTAACATTGGATTCTATAGCTCTTTCTAGTGACCTGAGCCGTAGCCTCCTGTGCATATCACTGAGTTAAAGGCATCTGCTAAGTAAGCGCTTATAACAGTAGTCACTGTATCATTTTTCCCAGTCCTTAAATTGGCCCAGAATCAGATGCCATAGGCATCTCTGCTTAGAGTAATAATATCTCTCCATAGCCTGGTCTGGTATATGCCCAGCCTTTGATCCTGATGCGGTGTGAGCGTGCATTTAGGAAAGTACATTAAGGGTGTGTTTTTCACTTTGTCAACTTTTGGGGGAAAAGGTCTTAGACGTGCAAATGCAGCTGGAGATGGATGGCGTCATTACAGTAACAGGCGTAGGCCGTTGGCAGACGAGACTTCTGCAAATCCATCATGTCAGGATTAAAGGTGCTGAAGGAGAGTCCATGGGATGGATTTACAGGAAGTGACATCATGACACATGTTTTCTTGGCTCTGTGCTGGCTTCTTACTTAACTCAGCCTTATAGTTATGAGGATTGTGGAGAGCACATTTTAGAAGAGGCCCCTAACACCTCGATTTGTTTTTGTTTGAGATTTGAGGATATTTCTGGTGGAAATATGCGAATTATTGTAATGACTTTTACAAAAATTAATTAGATCCAATGCATTTATTTGGCAACAACCTTGGGCAATGATTTCCAGAGTGCTCTTAAGATTCAAAGAGAACACAATAAATAATGTATCGATCCCCCATGGGGAAGCATGGTACTCTTCCCAGCAAAGGGCTTTGGATGTAATTGGCCTGAGAGCTGACATTTGTCTTGATTACAGTCTATTTGAACCCATAAAGATCATCTCCGTATTGTCTCTTTGCCATGCTGTCATTCAGAACCTCTGTAAAAACGGATCCAATTCAGAGTGCTCATATGCGTCACAAGCCATAATTTAGAACCAGCTGGTGGTCCTTAGCGCGGGTGCAGTTTCGAGATAAAGCAATGCATTATTCAAGTAAAATAACCGACAATGGTGAGAGCCATTTTGAAAATTGGTTGTCTGCGCAGTGAGTGAGAATTGCTGCTTGTATTAGTAAATGTGGAGGCTGTGGCAGACACTGAGTTTTTTTTTTTAAAGGAGCACTCAAACACTTTATTTACCAAATGGATGTTGTTGGCAGGCTCTTCTTCCACACTTTGAATAGGTTTTACATATCCTTTTATTTCAGTAAATGCCTTGGAAATGTGCGAAACCAGAGAATTGTTAAGTGTCATAATATTTTTCTTAGCTATTAGAGTATAATTGGACTATACGAGATCTCTTCAATCAAAACTGAAGACTTTGTGATATGATTAGTTATATGTGAGAATTTTAGTTTTTAAACACTCTTAAACACTCTTTAACTACAAATAGCACGGAATGTGAAGAAATAACTTTAACATAATGTCAAACACACCTATGCACTGCCCATCTATCCACTTAAGTTAGCATGATAACTAGCTTGGCACCAGTTTACCCACTCTCACAATAGGCACTGGTGACAATAGCAGAGCTTTGGCAGCTGTGTGGATGAGCGCTCCACAGGCCATGTTGCTTATAGCCAGCCAATTCCTGTAGTAGTGCACAGGCAGAACGTTCCTTCAGTCGCTTTAAACTACTTAACCTACTTAGATGCTAGCCTGGTGACACCAGCCTACGTATTTCCGCCTGATTTGATTGGCTGACGGAAAGAAATGAAGTCACAGGCTGGTAATGGCCAGGGCCTAGTTTCCCGATAACGACGTATCTTAACGGCCTACGTGGATTTTGGCGACATCGTAGACTCATCATAGCCGTAAGTGCGGCGTCTGGAAACCGCTCAGCAAGGATCCCTCTTACGACCGATTTCAAGTCCTTTTTAGCGTTCGGGAAACTAGGCCCAGGCTACTTAGATGCCACCATGGGCAAGGAACAAGCCTCTCACAAGCTGTGCTATTTACTACTGAAAGAGTGTGAGCTGCGAACATCGATCTGGATCATGTGGTCAACAACTGTGAGTGAGATCGAAATGACACAAGGTGAATTTGTGGGATAAATGTTGATGTTGTCTCATTCACCTCAGAAATAGACTTGGCACCCCAGAAGCAAAAGGATCAAAATCGACCCATTAGTTGTTAAGACATTTAGTAGTGGACTCGGGTAACAGTTATCTTGAAAATGTGCAAATCAAAAATGTGCCATTTAATGTTATCATCCAGAAAGGTTGACTAGACATCCTAAGACTTGCTTTTTAAAGGGGTCCCACTTGATTTTGCGTGTTTTCTCCCTGAGAAACGGGAATGAGCTCAGGGATGTTCTTTTAATTGTTAAAATCCCATTTCAGAGGCTGAAACAATTACAGGTGTATTGTCTCGACTAAGTTAACAAATGACAGTTGATTTGATAGATACACTTATGGAAGCCTAAATATTTTTCAATCATTTAAGTGTTTTCATGCTACATGTAGCCTTCAGCCTCCCTCATACTGGCCAAACATTTTTTTTTTTTTACTTCTGCAAAGGGAGAGGATGTAGGGGTGTACAAACACAGTAAGGGAGAGGTGTACACTCTCCCCAATCTGCTTGGGATTTAGCTCGCTAGCCGAGAGCTAGCCAGACTTCCATATAGCCCCTTAAGCAGATAACAAGCATCACCTCTAAAACATGAACCTCACATTTGCTATCTAATGCCCAAGACCAATAGTAACCCAACATATCACCATGTAATGCATCATACATGTAGCGTGAAAGCTTCAGTACTCTACAGTTATTACACCATTTGCCATGCTGTGTCACAATAGCGAGTGACAATAAAATATGTGGCTTATGCTTAGATCAGAACCAAACAAAAATATTCACCCCATCACATCTGTTAAAAATCTATTCCCTTCTTTAATTTTTTTGAATATTATTGAGCAGGGCCTAAGCATTTGACTACTCAGTGATACATTAAGGGAAATGTTTACAAATGTCTCGCTTGCAGCTTGTGATTAGCGAAACCAACCTGATACATGGCAATTGGCTAATTGTTTAAAGGGATTAAAGAGAGAAACAAGGTGTCATGAAAAGCCCATTTCTTTGGTCAATATCTCTTAACAGCCCTGCAGGCACTTGGCACCCAGTTTGTCCAGTTAAATTCCTCTCAGACAGACTACTTCTCCTTTGAAAACTTAACATTAAGTTACCTACATAAGTGAAGTAGTAGTTAGGCAGAGTGTGGAGCTATTATACATGTTCATGGCTATTATTCTTCATAATAGAACAATAATTTAAATTTACAGAGGCACATTCATTCAAAGTTGGTAGTAACCATGTGACATTGTTGTGCATACGACCTTTGTGTGATGTTAAATTGACTGCTTTTATTAATATACCCACAGCGTCTAACAACAGCTGCTTGTATAATAATACACTTCCAGTGGGAAATGGAGAGCAACAAATGAAAAACAAGTTATGTAAGTACAGGTCATCATTGTATACACTAATTATTATGGTGTGGTGAGTGTTTAGCGTTAAAGCCCGCCTGTAAAATAAACCAGTAATTTAACCTGGCACTGATTAAGTGCTGGAATTAAATACGAAGGTCCCAAAGCACCTATGATTATTAGTTTGCCGTTATTGCATGTGCCCACATAATGTAGATCCTTTGTAGGATAAGATACAGAGAACTTGGAGTTGTCTTGTTCAAGTAATCTAGGGGTCAATATTGTAAACCCCCCCCCCCCCCCCCCAAGTCTCACAGCGCAGAAACTCATCATCTTCAAAAATAGTTGTTCCAAGGCTAAGGGAGCTTAAAAGGCTATCCTGTTAATGATTTAAGTGAATTGTATCATTTTACCATAAAAGCCCCAAAACCTATGGCTTATCATCAAATGACTGCTAATTCTAATGCCCTCTCATTGGTTCCTATCCCACAGACCCATTAGAACCATAATAATGGAGAGCAATCAGAAGGCTCTCTGTCAGACCTGAAAGTCTCGCCCTCCTGTGCCTGAAACTAAATTGCTCCTACATTTTTCTTTTTCTGACAGCTTGTAATGTATGCTGTTAAGGCCCCGCCATGACCATGTGATTACCCTCATCACTACAGTGAGTGTAGATATAAGTGTGTGTGTGTGTGTGTGTGTGTGTGTGTGTGTGTGTGTGTGTGTGTGTGTGTGTGTGTGTGTGTGTGTGTGTGTGTGTGTGTGTGTGTGTGTGTGTGTGTGTGTGTGTGCGCGTGCGCGTGTGTCTGTGTGTCTGTGTGTCTGTGTCTGTGTCTGTGTCTGTGTCTGTGTCTGTGTCTGTGTCTGTGTGTGTGTGTGTGTGTGTGTGTGTGTGTGTGTGTGTGTGTGTGTGTGTGTGTGTGTGTGTGTGTGTGTGTGTGTGTGTGTGCCTCTGTCTGTCAGCCATGGAGCCTGGAAAAGATTTAATTAAAATTAACTCTGCCTCGAGCCACCTCACAGATAGGGAGACTGCACTTACTGTGCCCTGCCAACCCTGCCAGGCCTGGTGGTGTTGCAACCCCACCCTGTGTAGCTCATTGGGAACTCTGAAGTGTGTGTGTGTGTGAGTGTGTGTGTGTGTGTGTGTGTGTGTGTGTGTGTGAGAGTGTGTGTGTGTGTGTGTGTGTGTGAGTGTGTGTGTTGTGTGTGTGTAGCTCATTGGGGTCTGAAGTGTGTGTGTGTGAGTGTGTGTGTGTGTGTGTGTGTGAGTGTGTGTGTTGTGTGTGTGTAGCTCATTGGGAACTCCGAAGGGGACCCTTCTCATTCTGAGTAGCACCTTTCATCACAGAGGAATGTGAAATAAATAGGGAAGTGTTTTTTTTTTTTTTTTAAGATTTATTTTTGGGCTTTTGTGCCTTTAATCGATAGAGCAGTGAAAAGTGGGACAGGAAATGAGAGGGAGAAGTTGACAGGAGAAATGACATCAGGCCGGAATCGAACCTGTGTCCTCCATGGGCTTCAAGCCTGTATGTGGTCCGGGCTACTGGTTGCGCCACAGTGCCCCCCCAGGGAAGTGTTTTTGAGAGGGGATACACCATTAGGTGTTAAATGCCTGGCTTAGGTGGAAGCAGAATTATTATACTGATTTTTTTACGCTGTGAGCACTGAACAGAACAGATGGTGCATCAGGACTGATAACTGATCATTAATGCGAAGCACCAGAGTCCCAGAGTAGATACTTGAAGGACATTTGGGAAAAAAAGATGTTGAGATGGTGTGTGTGTTTATTTGTACTTCTCTCATCAACACTCAGGACTGCTTTGTGAGTCACCTAAGAGGGAAGACATTTATCGTCAATAAGAAATGCTGTATACAGAATTGCAGATGTACTAGATACATTTAATTTAGCAGATGCTTTTATTCAAAGGCAGTTCATTAAAGGTAAACACTTTGCTGGGATGTCTGTCCCATGAGACCTAGCTAGTGATGTTAGCACCTTGCCTCACCAGCTAAGCTGTAAAAACACATCTACGAGATCAAAACAGATTTATAGTGCATCTGGGGGAAAAAAAAACACTCCAGTCACCCTCTGAAGAGGGAGTTGTGCCAATGTCTAAGGTGATCTTTGCAGATCTGTGCATTTGTTTGTGTGGCGTAGGGAAGCGAGACATCTCAGTCAGTTCTAGTGGAAATGAACAACACAACAGTGCCTTCTGCTGGCAGAAGAAGAGCAGGTAGGACTGATGGGTGAAGGGTGAAGGGGATGTTGATATTTACACACCAAATGAAACAGCATCCTAAGTCCTAATAGCTTTTTATGGATTGTAAGTAGTAGCATTCTGCTCAACAAATTACTGCAAAGTGAATGACTGAGTCATTTTTATTCTGTTGCACATTGTTTCACAGTAAAGTTTTCATTGCGAGTCTATCTGCAGTCTTGGCTGTCATTTGAAGGGCTTATGTAGTAGACAATAGGATAGAAGTCCATTCAGTGTTGGGAACTAGAATTAACCATAGGAATGGTAAACTCTCTGGGAAAGAGGTGACATGCAATGCACTGCAAGGCAGCAAGGCACAATTGCCTTACCTCTACACTGAAGTTGTTAACATGTGTTTGAAAGTAGGTGCTTGTGTGAGGGGAGGCTGTTTTTTTTTCTGCTCTTCAAACCCTTGACCTTTGAACTCACCAGTCAGATCCCTGTAAGCAGGTTTTCTGGAAGACGCTTCTTCCAAAATTAATACAATGTGCAAAAGGCCAGAGTGCTGAAAGTGCAGGGTTGCACATACATTTTGCATGTCAACAACAGAGTAACTATGCACTATGTTTTCAGTAAGCCTTAACCTAAAGTGGACCTGGCTTGGCCCTTCCATTTCATCAATTTAGAATGTGAAGGGCCAGTTCAGTTTGGTTTACATTCAAGACAAAAAAATAGATGTCCCTTCTGTGTATTTTTCAGCACCTTATAGCAAGTCTTCAGTTTCACCAAGGATTGTAACTTTTTGGGTCTTATCTTTGCCAGAAAATTGTTTAAAATTCTGATTAATCTAGAGGTTTTCAAACAACATCCGTAGCACATGGACACAATAACATACAAGGTGCGTGGAGTATTTTGAAGGCATTCGTTAAAAAAATAACGTTGGCCAGTTAGGTCCGTGTTTCCAGCTATGAGCCGGGGATCCATGTCACGTCCTTGTCTGCTGGGAACGGTGAGAACAACTGTATTGATTGCACACACAGTGCTAAACCGATGTCTATTGACCAACCAAAGGTCACAGTGGAATGGACTCCAGGTTAGGCCTTATCCTTAGGGGTTTATTTGCTGGGAGCCCTGTTTACATTACTGTTGCAGAAATAGGGTAGAAATGCTCAAATATATCCCTGTCTAGCTGTTTCATATTCAAGCACGTAAAGCTGTTACATATTCTTACATTCTCCTGTGTGGGGTGTTTTTGTATGTGTCTGTACAGTATGTTTTGCTCTGAGGTTTTAGTTTTACACCCTTTACTCATGATTGAAAGACAAAGACAAACAAACCAATTCACAACATAATTTGTAAACATGTATTATACGTTTTACGATCCCAAGACATAGGTCAAGATGACATTATCACAGAGAACAGAAAAACTGAATATCCGTAACTTTATGAATAGTAACACTCCCAAGTTTAAGAAAAACACACAGAAACACACACCACAAGCGCACACGCTTACATAGACACACACACATACTCAGTCTTCTTACAGGCCTCTTTTTGAGCTCAGTTTAGACTGTTGGGTTTGTGATCTTGCCCATAAAGAGGATGCTCTTGGTGCTGTCCTCCAGGATCAACACCAGAAAAGGCCTGTTGAGTTTGACGACATTAGGCATGGACATAGGCATGATCTCGATGGTGGTGACCGCAGCGGCTTCAGTGCCCTTCTCATCAACACTCAAGACTGCTTTGTGAGTCACCTGAGAGGGAAGGAAAATCATTTCAGAAATCATTCAAATATCTAAAAAAAAAATGAGATGAGATAGTTAGCTAAAAAAAGTAGTTATCGTGCAAAATTGCCAGGTGATTGGCAGACTCTTACCTTTGACACTTTGACCTTGGTCTCCTCTGAGATGCCAGAGAAGTCTGCAGCGTCCGTGAAAGCACTGACCATGCCCATCTCTGTCAAAATGTTTTTGAGAGGGACCTCAGTAGAGATGGAGAATTTTGGCAGGAAGATGTCAACCGAGCTGAAACACACACAGACAAGAAAAATGGTTAGTCTTTGCCTTTCCTGTTTGACACTGTTTTCAATCTCTAATTTAGGCCATTTATCATAAATGTTGCCTTGAAAAAAAAGTATTTCAAACCACATCCTAAACAAGAGATGCTGTATACAGAAATGCAGATGTACTCGATACATTTCCTTAAGCAGATGCTTTTATCCAAATGCATTTCATTAAAGGTAAACACTTTGTTGGGATGTCTGTCACATGGGACCTAGCTTGTGTTGTTAGCACCTTGCTTCACCGGCTAACCTGTAACAACACATCTAAGAGATAAAGGAAAAACACTCCAGTCACCTTCTGAAGAGGTTATCGTGCCAAGTTTTGAGGTGATCTTTGCAGATCAAAGCCTCGACCTCCTTCATCTTCCCCTCGTCTGGCAGCACTATCATCATGGAGGCGTTTCCCTTGTATGGCAGCATGACCACAGTGGCGAAGTTGTCCTGGTCCTCAAAGATGTCATAGCGGCCATTCCTCTGCATCATGTCCACTGTCACCTTGGTGTTCTCATCCACGTGGAAGTCTGCTTTGTGGGTGTCCTTCTCGTCAAAGATCTTCTCCCATTTACCTGCAGATGGATTTCAGACTCAGGTCAAGTTGGAGAGATAAAGAAACCCAACATTTTCATCATGTTGATAATGCCTAATGGCTACAGGCTATGGTAGTACTTGTAATAGTCCACAGTAGCTTTGTCAGAGCTTAGATAATTCATGATACAGGTTAAGTCAGGGCCTACCTCTGAAGTGGATATAGCTGATTAACATCATGACGGTATCTGGGTCCAAAGAGGTCACCATGTCAGTGATTTTATCGTTGGTCTTCTTGGCGATGAACTTGTTGATCTCCGGCGTAGCTACATCGGGCTTGGAGAAGTCCACGGAGAAGGCCTCGCTCTGATAGTAGTGTTTGGCGTCCGTCAGGAACTTGTCGAGAACCTTGAACCCTTCTCCGATAGCTAGTGCTGCACCGGTATCCAGCTGCATGTGTTCCTGTCCGTGGCCCAGCATGTGGAGCATGTGTTCGTACCCCTCGTTGACCTCTGCTGGCGTGAGGCCGCTGTAGCTCAGCGTGGAGTAGATCTGTGTGTGGGTCTCAGCCTTGGCGCCCAACGCCAGCATGGAGAGGGCCATGGAGATGGCCACGGGCGAGAAGAAGACGTTCTTGGAGTCGGGGAGGGCGTTAAGCTTCTTGTAGAGGGCGAAGGCGAAGTCGGCATTGTGCGGCATCAGCTTGTGGCACTGTGCGTCCCCACCCTCGTGCTGGGGGTGAGCCTCGTCCTTGCCGTGGTGGAGGTGGTGGTGGTGGTCGGCCTGGTGGGGGCCATGGTCGTGGCCTTCGTGGCCTTCGTGGGGGGCAGCCTGTGCTGCAGACAAAAGCAAGGCGACGGTCACACAGCAATGCAGAATGCCTCTCATGTTATATGACCTATCAGAGGGGAGGCAAAGAAAAGTGCCAGTGTTAGGCATGGTTGTATCAGACAGTTCAAACATTATCTGATAGTGCCAAACCAATCAAATGGAAAATAACCACAAACACTCCAAATCACACACTTGAGAAAGGCAAGGGAAGAGGGGAATCGTAATTAGTCAAAAGTAAGGCACAGGAAATGAATGCTAAATAAGATTTAAATTAAGTTTTGAACAGTCACACTTGGCTGCAATATTTGAACAAAATCCATTTTCTACACACTGGAAAACAATTCTGAGTAAAAGCTTTTCAGTCAAATGTGAAAACTCAATTTGCAATACATCAAGCAGTAGTTCTTAAATCATTTTCACCAAGAACCCCTTATCCCCTCAAAAAGTACAGCAGTCAGAAAATCATGACCAGTGATGCAACTTACCACCAGGTTTCTCTGGGACAGAGACTACTTTGGCAGTTGTCTGACATTTTATATACTTTTTTTCTCCAATCAGCTGAGTTAACGTCAGTAAATATTAACCCACCTCAGCGGCCTACGCTTTGACCTTTGACCTCAATTGAGTGCACAAGCTCCCTACTCACAGTGATGCAACATGATAGTTGAGTCAGCAACAAGCAGGCTAGGAACTCTCTGTTTTTGAGTGGTTCAAAAAGTGATTTGAGTGATCCCCCGACCTGTGAAACTGTTTGGTCTTTGAAATGTTTTCTCTTGTCACGCTCTTCAATCATAGGAGCCTGAGCACAGTAGCTGGTAATCTTTGCTTCTTAATCATGTCTGTTGCCACTGTGGATGTAACAGCCCCATGCACCCCTTGCAGACTTTGTAGTGGCCATGCAAAGATGATTGACTGATTAGTAATGCCTGGGGAGGTGTGGGAGATAGGAACAACTCTGGCTTTCATCTTAACGCCTCAAAAACGAAAGAAATAGTTGTGGACTTGAGAAGGAGGCCTAACACCAAAGCCTTAGTTAATGTATTTGACCAGCCCATAACCCTTACTGAGTCCTTTACATTTCTGGGCTCCTACATCAGCCAACATTTGAAATGGGATATCAACACCACCCACCTCAAAAAAGCCCAACAGAGACTGTATTTCCTCAGGCAACTGAAAAAGAGTTTAATGTCAACAAACACCTTTTGGTGCTCTTCTATAAAGCCATCATAGAAAGTGTCATCACCGCATCAATAACTGTCTGGTTTGGAAATTCTGACAGTCGCACAAAAATGTAACTGGAGAGAGTGGTGACCAAAGCCTCCAACATTATTGGTTGTGACCTTCCATCAGTCCTCTCATTGTATGCTGAGCGTAGCTTAAATCGCGCAAAGAACATTATCAGAGACTCCTCCCATCCAAGCCATGACTTTTTTGAACTTCTACCTTCTGGAAGACGCTACAGATCCATGCGAGCTGGAACGACACGCTTCAACAACAGCTTTTTCCCCTCTGCTGTCAGACTCCTGAACTCTCAATGCTGACCTGGAGTATTTTTTTATTTTTATTTTTGTTTTCCCTACCCCCTTCTCTCCCCTCCTACTGGCCTGAGCTACCTATGACAAAGAATACCACCAACATTGTTGTGTGGCAATAAAGTTTTATCTTATCTTATCTTTCTCTTTCTCAGCTCACGTCATTCTCTACATTCCTGTTATTGACTCTCTGAGTTTTGTAGGGTTTGTGGAGAATGAAAGTATTTCTGTGACCTGTGCTGTATGGTGAATTTTCAGGAGCTGGTGCTTGTCTGGCTTGTGGTAAGCCCAGCCCTTTGGACTAGAGCAGGTGCAGGAAGCTGTTCAGAAACCATTTTGCTTCTAATGGTTTTTGTGTTTCTATATTCTCACCATCCTTTGGACGCTGGAGCTAACTATGTTTTTTGTGTGTGCTTTGCAGTAACATATTTATCGCCTATATTTCAATTGTATTAATGAATGTAGTTATTGACAGTGGTCATCTGAGATACACAGAGACTGACTTTGCAGTTATGCTGTATTGAAATATAGACAATTGTATGAGGGGATAATACATTAAAATGAAGCAAAGGAGAGCAATCTAAAGTTGGAATTTAACAGTGATCAGGTTCTGAACGCAAAATCAATTACTTGGCTGCATATAAACTCAATTTGCGAGCCGTTTATTGTGTAAGTGAAGTTAGTGTTAGTTATTGTGTTTGTGCTGTGATTTTTGGGGGCAGGTTTAATTGATTTACTTGAAAGTGCAAATGTTGCAGTCTCAACACCAAAGAGACCCAAAGACATGAACTAGTTTAGTTAAGAGCTGACCCACTGTCACTCCCTGCCAGAGCAGAATGTAAACAATCCCCTATCTGGAAAACACAACCATCAATCTTATTCAATCCAGAACTTTGGCCATCAGGTCATCACCACTTAGCCTGGTGACACCAGCCTACGTATTTCCGCCTGAATTGATTTCAAGCTCATACTCAGTCTGGCCCAACCCCGTTGACAATCGTCTCCAGGACTCAAAATCCTGTAGGACCAATCAGCGAACAGTTCAGAGCTGTGACGCAAAACTCGCCTTGGAGGAAAAGACACGAAAAGCTATCGGAAAAGTTGTCTCAACTCTCGAGAACATCAGAAAATTAAAAGGAGAACAAGAGTATTTTCTTGTAAGTTTTATGATTGGAAAGGACGTCGTAGCTCTTCTCCCAACTGGCTTTGGGAAGAGTTTAATCTACCGAATGCTTACTAAACGTTGCTGATTGGTTAAGGGAACTCCAATGATTTTAAACCTCAAGCTAAGCACCCGCTCATCTCGGAAACAAAAATGCATAGCGTTTTGCCAGACTGAAAGACGGAATGAAATGGAGTCACAGGCTGGTAATGGCCAGGCTAATCACCACTATCCATCTGCTGAAACTCTTGATTCGATAACCAATAATAATAAAATGTCCTTAAACATTTTGAACAACTGGGACTATAGACTCTGGAACTACCATCAAGCACAAAATGTGAAAAATATATATTTATTTAATTTATCAGGATATCAGAACTCAGTCCAGAACATTGCCCCTCACTCAACACCACTATCCATCCAATAATAATGATAACGATAATAATACTCATAATAACGAACACTTTCAGTATGAAAACAAATTATTTACATTGAAAATCACCAGAAAAGGGGGTGCCCTTAAGTGACCCGCAGGCCATGATGGCAGCCACCAAAACCCCAAATTCTTATGTAAACTCCATTAACACCCCTGTGCCCTTGACCCACGCACTCTTCAGCTTTGCCCCCCTGAGGGATGGTGTCAGTCAAGCTAAATCACAACGCAAATCACCATATTGCCCTTTATGTTGGCAGTAGACTTTTTTTTTTATTTTTTACATTGTTATACATGTACAAATAAAGTCACAATGGGACAATATATTTGTGATTTATTTTCCACCTATTGGAAAAATATTAGTGTTTTTATTACCACTGAAACACATTCAGCTTACATTAGGTTATATTATATTGTAAAACAGGAGAAAAACAGCCTGTGAACAAGCCTGGTGAATAATTAATTCACTTAGAATAAAACAATTTTAAATAAATAAATAATGGAATTAAAGGCGGAAAAGAGCTTACCAAGTACAAAGAAAACGAGCACTATTCGAACCTCATTTGGATGTAATGGAGCTTATTGACGTGCAGTGCATCTAGTGATTCTGACTTTACCATGAAGCCATCATCCACTACACTTCTGCAGTCATAGAGACAAACTACTTTCCACTTTCAAGCCACAGTAATCATCCACACTCTCTGGCAGTCTGACTGCCCTGAATGATCTATACAGGTGTACAAGGACAGCACTTTGAAAAAGGCCCTGTCAATCATGGCTGATCCTAGCCAGCCCTTATTCAATGAGTTTTAGATGCTTCCGTCTGGCCACGGATAGAGTTTGCCTACATGCAGGACAAACAGGTTCAAGCATTCATTACTACCCACTGCCATAAGCCTTTTAAATCCTTTATTGTGATATTTATGATAACCTAGGGGAGTTTTGTGTTTTTATGTTATGTTGTGTTTATTGCCTGTGTATTGTGTTTAGATGTTCAGCTGGATACTGCTGTCTGTACTACATATTGCCCCTCGGGGACAGTAAAGATGTACTTGATCCTTGAATTGCTTTTATACAAGCAGACATTTTTTAAAACTGGCTTGAAAGTGGAAAGTAGTTTGTCTCTATGACTGCAGAAGTGTAGTGGATGATGGCTTCATGGTAAAGTCGGAATCACTAGATGCACTTCACGTCAATAAGCTCCATTACATCCAAATGAGGTTCGAATAGTGCTCGTTTTCTTTGTACTTGGTAAGCTCTTTTCCGCCTTTAATTCCATTATTGATTTATTTTATATTGTTTTATTCTAAGTGAATTAATTATTCACCAGGCTTGTTCACAAGATCATGTGATTAAAGCCTGTTTGTCTCCTGTTTCACAATATAATATAACCTAGTGTAAGCTGAATGTGTTATCGCTGCCGATCATTGCTGTAGAATTTCCACTTTAATTTCCAAAGCTTCCCTGAATAAGAATTTAATTTTTTAGCTTCATCCATATCACTTTTGAAAGGCTCTCCTATTTAATACAAAACACCTTTTTCTATGATGATGTTTGTGTAATTAATCATGGTCGTCTCTATATTCATCTGTGTCAAAAAATCATTTGTATGTGCAAGACCACTGTTTGTATCTGTAAAAAAAAAAAAAGTCTCATTAATAGCAATAATTAAATCAAACAGTAATTTAGATTTGTGGGATTTTGTCAATGAACAGGATACTTTCGGTGGGATTTTCAGTGATGAAGAGCAGGAATGGCCTGATGAATTTGATTGTTTCCAGTTTTTCAAGGGAGTGTCCCTTCAACTTCATGGTGGTGACTGCAGCTGCCTCTGGGTCTTTCTCACAATGCTCTCTGAGAAATGCACATGGTAAAGGGGATATGAGGTGATGTGTGGCAGACCTAGAGTATTTTTGAAGTGGCTCTGTGCACTCTTGACAAATAATGCCTGTACAAACCTTTGGCACAATTACTTTTTTCGCCTTTTATTCTACACAAATAACTGTATCAGAGAAAACTTTTCTGTCCACTTCCATCTTTTCTGTCCACTTCCTTCTTTTCCAAGTTTTTTTTATCAGTGAATATTTCCCAGTAATGGAAAATGTTGGCACAGGAATTATCACAGGCATTTTCTCAAGACCATCCTGCCACCAGGGCCGGATTAACAATTTTCTGTGCCCTGGGCAACAAGGCTCAAGGCCCCCTTTTTTTTTCGAATCCGAACCGAGCCAGAAGGAATCAATCTCAACTGTTCATAGTACTAATTCCACATTGACGTACGTTTTTTTTATGAATAGCCTGGCTTTATTAAACTGAGGCATCAGTTAAATGCTCTCTCACACAATCAAGCGCTGTTAAACGCACAAGCGTGCACAATAAGGCCCATAAGTATATTTAAATTAAATGATTGACATTGCAAGAACGTTTAGTAAAATGGTGCGGCTCCTTTAAGAAGAGCACGTACAGGGAGGGAGAATGGTGACGCATAGTTTGGATGCAGCGACAAAGATTTATGTGCTGTAACAGTGTTAACCAGTATGTGAGTAACGTGAGTTTTAATAAAGCATAGCGTGTGTAATGTGTAGCTATTTCATTCCGTTTGCTAAACTTTCCTGCTGTCTGTATTTACTAACCAGCAGCAGACGTAACGGGAAGGGAATTAACCCGAAGTTAAAAACATGTAGGCTAATCTACTTCGGCCGTGGAGCATTTTACTCCCCTGCAATCTCCAACTACGGGACAGCCTCCGACAGCAGGAAAGGTTAACAAACGGAATGAAATAGCTACACATTACACACGCTACACGTTTAATACAACTCACGTTTTATGCTATACCAACGGAGGCACAACAGACATCACCATGCGCTGCCAGGACTGCGTTCATAACGTGATATTTGTCAACAACGTTGTCAAGTGCCCCTTTGATGTCATGGGCCCTGGGCAAGTGCCCACTTGCCCTAATGGTTAATCCGGCCTTGCCTGCCACAGATTAGAAACGTCAAAGAAAACCATTCTCAGCCACACACACAATTAACCAGGATCACGTGAGGATTTCTCCGGTGTGCCCCGTCTCTCAGGTGCCTACCTTAACTAAACTACACACATACAAACAAAACACAGAAAAAAACAGCACAACTACTGTATGTCCTTACACTTAAGTAAAACAACATGGACACAAATAAATAAAAAGAAAATAAGCAACAGAAGAACAAATTAAGTAAGACAAACACAAGCCATTTGGCTATAGAAAACCACAGACAGAAGCAAACCCCTCAAAAAGAGAGGAATAGGCGACTAAGGAGTACGTTAAAGACAGAGACAAGACATTAGGCTACACAGCAAAATAGTGAAAACAAAACAAAACCAAAACAAAGACGAGACAGCAGTTCATATGGCGAATCTAGCCCTCCACTAGTCTGTGTCACGTGGTACTCCTGAGACACTAGTCCCCACGGGAACGCAGATACCGCAGCAAACCCACAGGCCTTCATAGCCACAGCCTTTTACCTCTTTTAGCCACAGGGTGGCAGCACTAGCCTGGGTAGACTGCAATATAAGAGTCCAACACAGGGCTTTCCCCAGAAAGAGGTGTACTCTTGAGTACCATTTTGTCTGCCATTCTCTTGACCAGCCTTTCATCACCATCAACAGCTGCCGCTGGTTAGCAAGATGGAAGTTGCATGACATGACTCTCGCTGGTGACATAACAACTGTCCGCTTTACAATTGTCTGGAGTGACTGTGTGTGTGTGTGTGTGTGTGTATGTGTGTGTCTGTGTGTGTTCGTGCATGTCTCTGCACGTTGCTTTTTTCCATTGAGATATGTCAGGTGAAACATGCTGGATGAATGAAATTTCTATACCCAAAATGTTTTTTTATAATTCAAAAGTATTTCAGATATAATGCATGATGATGCCAGGTATTACATATTTTTATCTAAAAATCATGTGCTTTCTAAGACAGAAGACGAAAGGATTTTAAGGACATTATAAAAACGAATTAAGTAAATAATCGCACTCAGTAGTAAAAACCTGCATAATGTTGCTTTAGGTACCCCGTCTCAGTCCAAACCTGCATAATGTTGCTTTAGGTACCCCGTCTCAGTCCAAACCTGCATAATGTTGCTTTAGGTACCCCGTCTCAGTCCAAACCTGCATAATGTTGCTTTAGGTACCCCGTTTCAGTCCAAACCTGCATAATGTTGCTTAAAATGCAGCGTTTCAGTACAAGCCTGCATAATTTTGCATAAAGTGCCCAGTTTCACATTATTTGGTGCCAACATGAGTACAACATGAGACTGTTAAAGACCTGGTCTTGTTTGTATCATGTATTTACCAACGGATGTCTATATTATGTACATCTTCAAATGCAAGCTGTGTACAACACCTGTTGTTTCCCTTCCCCTTCTGCCACACAACCCTCCCCCATCTCCCTCTTCATATCTCCACCCGGCCGACCTCAAGCAGATGGGTCCCCCCTTATGTGCCGTGGTTCTGCTTAAGGTTCCTTCCCGACTAACAGGGAGTTTTTCCTTGCCCCTGTTGCCATTGTGCTTGCACTAAGGGGGTTCAGGCTCTTGACTCTGTAAAGCGCCTTGAGACAATTGTATTGTTATGGTGCTATATAGATACAATTCAATTGAATTGTTTCTACCAGATATAGCAACAAACAAATGATGGTATTATATTGTATGGCACTGATAAGATAAGATAAGATTCCCCTCTTGGATCATGCTCATTTTCAGACTTTATGAGGAAAAGAGGAGAATGAACAACATATTTTTAACCAAACAATAAAAACTACACATTGTGATATGTGAGTATGAAATATTTATTGAATAACCCACTAAATACTGAAGATTTTCATTCATCATTGCTATTGCACAGTACTGTCAGATTTTCATTCATTTTGGATTTGGGTTTAAGATCTTGCCCATGAAGAGAATACTTTTGGTGCTTCTGTCTGTGATGAACACAAAGAAAGGCCTGTTGATTGTAATGAGCTTCTTTTTCTGAGGTGGAGGTATAACTCTCAATACAATCTCCACAGTGGTCACTGCTGCTGCCTCTGCACCTTTCTCGTCCACACGGAGGATTGCTTCATGTTCCACCTTAAGGAGAAATGGACAGATTTCAATCAATCAATCAATCAATCAATCAATCAATCATCAATTTTGTATAGCGCTTCTCTAGATACCCGAAGACGCTTTACAGAGGAGTCCAGTCCAGTCATTCAGACACATTCATGCTGGTGATGCTCAATGACAAAATGATGGGATACCATAATGGACTGAGTAAAATGTGTTAACAGTAGATCAACAATGCACATCACCTGCTTTACTGTATAGCATTTCTAATGCATACCTTTGATAGCTTTACTTGTTCTGTTGTCATTCCAGAAAAGTCTGCAGTATCTAAGAAAGCAGTGACAACACCCATCGCTGTCAAGGTGTCCTTTAGTGAATATTTTCCAGAAGCAGAGTATTTTGGCATATGAACCCTGACGAGCCTGAAACAAACACCACAAATAGCTTTCACCAATATGCACTGAACAAAAATGTAAACACATGTCAATGCTTGCTACCATGTTTCATTAACTGAAATAAAAAAATTGCCATATCACAAAAGCTTAATTCTCTCAAATTCTGTGGGAAGAAAAATCATATCAGCAGCCATGTGAACTTTAAAACTTTGAGATTGTTGCATGTCCCTTTCAAATTTGTGTCCAGTTTACTTCCTGGAATTAAAATGAGTCTTGATCTTACAATGGAAAATGTCAAAGTATCGTTTCCAAAAGATCTGTTGACCGGCAACCATTACCCTTTTTTCATTGCTTCAATCCAGTGTTTGAAGTGGGAGGTGCTGATGCTGTCCTCGACCTCCTTCATCTTCCCCTCGTCAGGTAGGACGACGATCATAGATGCACTGCCCTTGTACGGAAGCCTGAGCACAGTGGTGAAGTTGTCTTTGTCCTCATAGAATTCAAACTCACCCTCAGACAGCATCATGTCAACCATCACCTTTGTGTTTTCATCCACTTGGAAGGGTGCTTGTTTTGTTAGTTTCATGTTAAACTTTTTTTCCCATTCCCCTGGAGGATGTAAAAACAATATCAGTTACCTACAATTCCAAGCACCCTGCCTAATTCAATCATTACTGCATCGCTCATTTACAGGACTTACCCCCGAAGTAAATGCAGTTTAATAGTATCATAAGCGTGTCTGGATCCACCTCCTTCACCATGTCAGTGATTGTGTTGTTGGTTTGTTGAGCAATGTACTTGTTGATCTCCTCCTTGGCCACGTCAGGTTTTGTGAAGTCAACAGTGAATGGTTCGCTCTCAAAATAATGTTTGGCGTCCTCTAAGAACTTATCCACGACACTGGCTCCTGACCTCAGTGCAACAGCACTGCTTACATCGAGCTGTATGTTTTCTTTCTCATGGCCCAGCATGTGAAAGATGTGCTCATAGGCCACATTGACAGTTTCAGGGGTCATTTCAGCATAGCCAAGACCCTTATAGAGCTCAGAGAAGGTATCACCTTTGGCTCCAAGAGCCAGCATGGACAGAGCCATGGATATGCTCAGTGGGGAGAAGAAGATGTTCGACTGGGGCTCAGGTAAGGCACTCAGTTTCTTGTAGAGAGCGAAGGCAAAGTCAGCATTGGGTTTACTGAGCGCGTAGCTCTGTTGGCCCTCGTGCTGCGGATGCTCCTCATCCTCAGCATGATGGAGGTGGTGGTGGTGATCTGCTGAGTGGGGCCCGTGGTCGTGGCCCTCATGGTCAATACCACCCTGTGGGGCGCACCAGGCCACAGACAGGAGAAGGGCAGCGAACACACCACAATGCAGAATCACTCTCATCTTATGACCTGGGAGGAGCGGATACACACACATTAACATACATAAACAGACCCTAAATCACACCACAATGCAGAATCACTCTCATATTATGACCTGGGAGGAGAATCATTGTGTCAAATCAAATTTGGAGATAGTCAGATCAGATTTGTATTTAAAAAAATTGAGAAAACTGACATTAGTCAAATTATATATTTTTTTGCCTTATTGCAAAAAGTAATATCAATAAAGGTTTTGTTTGCCCCTAACTTATATAAATGAATCCTTATCCATACTCATAACAGGCAACAACAGGTATAGAATGTGGTAAATAAACACGAAAAGACGCACACACACAGCTTTTTCCGTCAACATCGACGGCTTTGGTTACCTAAACAAATACGTAGTCGCTGCATTGCCCTCTGGTTTGCACTTTTACAGTGCAGCTATTTTTAACCAGGGCAAATCTACGTAAGTCCATCCTAAAACAGGAGTCTTTCAGGTGGAAATCGGTGGAAAAATGGGCTGCACGGGTTGTGTACATCATAGCAGTGAATCTAGGCAAGAAACGTCCTAGTTTAAATATCTAATGTTACAAAGCTTAATATCTTATTGGTTATCTTTAATATTACAAGCCCAGTCTATGGAGCAAAAAGCTTACGCTGGCCATTCTTTGGTAGTAGCCTAGTTCACGTCACTTTAACTATGTCCCAGCCATACTCTCAGGAAAATACTGTACTCTTAACGTGACAATACACCTTTCATGAATATATATAAAAAAAAGAATCTTAGCATGAGTAAAATATGTTGTCTGCAATTTCAACGGAACAAATAAGAGAATATCTGTACAGCCTGGAAATTATTTTGTTCGCATTAACATTTGTGTACATACTGTACGTCTAATAAGTGTATAGGTGTCTAATTTTAGGAGATACATCATTACTCTAACTCAAGTAATTATTGTGATGGTAGTCAATAGACTTTTTGAAGCAATAGTATTATAAAGTAACAATTCTCACAATTACAATTAAGTTGGACTTACCTATGCTACCTCCCCTGTCAGTGACAACTACTTAGTAACACCCAGCATTTTAAAGGCATTTGGGGATTAGCTTCACCACTTTATGTAAATATTTACAAAATCTTTGCTCTGAGTCACTTTCACTAAGCATTAACTAACTCCTACACAGCCAGCCCACATTGATGCAGCATGACCTTTAACCCCACATGTTCGGGTATTTCACAAGATATATACAAGATAACAAGATATATTTGAAATCCACTGTAGTTTATGTTTGTTAACCGTCTCACGTAGAACTTTAAAAGCAGTGAAGACATCTGGACATTACTTAATAATGTAATAATTGATGGCAAAATGAACAGGATTGCCATCCTAAACAGCCGAATAATTGTAATTATAATTGTAAATCTAAATGTTCTTCTTTGGAGTGCTCTCATAGATCGTTCAGCACCAGGGGCGCACCAGGTGCAATTACTGTTTATTTGAATCAAAAATATCACATCATTTTTGTTATGATTCTGCCAGGTTTTCAACAAAAATACATTTATCAGCTTTCTCATTTCTACTCACATTTCTCTTCTCTAATATTTCTATCAGTTTGTAGGAATAGATAACACATATATCAGTAACATCGTTGACCTTCCATCAGTACCTTGACTATATCAATGTGTCTTTATAGTGTGGTGGAAAACATGTGAGTGAATAATCAATAACATGTGAGTGAATAATCAATAACATGTGTGTGAGGAAATTCAACACTCAGTATAACCACCATGGCGGTCTGACAAACTACTAAAACTACAAAACTGCCAAAAATGATTTACACTTTTGAAATAAATTAATTGGATTATGTGTAATCTATGTTTACATTTGTATCAGGTATAGCACACATACTGATGTGTGATGGGTTACTCTCTAGCATACCATGAGCCTTCTGTTGGGCCTCTGCCAGGTCTGACCAGGTGGCTGACAAAATATGTCAGTCCAACCATCCTCCTCACGGCGCGTGTGGTCAATGTACACACACATCCTCTTCCAGGCTGATTCTTAACATCTCCTGTCGCTTTAAACTTCTTAAATATTTCCATGATAGTGGAAATGTTTTTTTTTTTTAAATGTTTAGAGATTTTCTTATATCCATTTCCAGAATTGTGCAGCTCAACAACTTTTCGTCACACATTGTCACTATGGTCTTTCCCATAGTGATGAATGACAAAGGGAATTTGGCCTGTGTGACACTCATATTTATACCCCAGTGAAACAGGAAGTCATGGTTGACCACTTAAGAGTTCCTAATCAAACAGGCTGACTTAAAGATGTAAAACATGATTGGAAATATACTTCAGTTACGTAGATTTGAATTATAAGACTTTCTATGGGTGCCAATAATTGTGGTACACATGTTTTGGAGAAAAGTATTTATTTAATGTCCACATTTTTTCTTCTTTCAATCATTTTTCTTCAATGTAAAGGTAAGATTTGTTGAGTGAAAGACAAAGAGGATAAACAGCAAAGACATTTTCTCATAGCCTCTTTTGCTCATATTCACTAAGGGTGCTAATAATTCTGGAGGGCACTGTATAGGATAGAGAGAGAGAAAATAACATTGATATGTATACGCAGCAAATCATAAAAGGACCCTTACATTTTGATGTACATCATGTCATATTTATGTTATGTATTTTAAAACATCTATCCATCTAGCTATACATCTACATAAGTTTCCCCTTTGACGATCTGAACACATAATACACTCTGATGCTCTGTTCACTTAGCTGCAGGGTTTAAAATCTTGCCCATGAACAGAATACTTCTAATGCTATAATCCATGATGAAGACAAAGAAAGGCCTGTCGATTTTCACTGTCTTCGGTTTGAGAGGTGCTGACATCAGTACAATCTCCACTGTTGTGGCGGCAGCTGCCTCTGTGCCTTTCTCATCCACATTGAGGACTGCTTGATGTTCCACCTTACAATTATTAAGATATGGGTGAGACAATTGAATGAGAACATGAATGATTACCTATATTTCATAGTAGTTCTAAATGCACAACATGAGTTAATGTTATACTGTGTAATATGTCTAGTACATACCCTTGACACTTTCACTTTTTGCCCAGTCATTCCGGTAAGGTCTGCTGTATCAGAGAAAGCACTGACAACACCAATTGCCTCCAAGGTATCTTTCAGTGAATATTTGCCAGAAATGGAGTATTTTGGCATGTGAACTCGCACAGAGCTGAAATAAAAAACAGAGATCCACAATAGTCTATCTAAAATGAAAAATAATTTCTTGAGTGTGCACATTGATTTTAATGTATAATTGTCAGAAAACTGTGATGGCACTAAAATATTACCTCGTTTCATCCTCCATTGCTTTCAACCAGTGTTTCAAATGATGTCGGCAAATGCTGTCCTCAACCTCTTTCATCTTCCCCTCGTCAGGTAGGACGATGATCATAGATGCACTGCCCTTGTACGGAAGCCTGAGCACAGTGGTGAAGTTCTCTTTGTCCTCATAGACTCCATACAGACCCTCATTCTGCATCATATCCACAGACACCTTTGTGTTTGCATCCACTTGGAAATCCCCTTTTTGAGTCAGCTCTAGATTAAAGTATTCCATCCATTCACCTGCAAAGCACGAATGGAAAGTAATTTGTTTAGAGTACTCATTGTGAAGGACATCAACATCTTTTCAATGTGCTTTGAAACCAAACCTACCTCTAAAGTAAATGCAGTTAATTAGCATCACAATAGTGGCTGGATCCACCTCCTTCATCATGTCAGTGATGGTGTTGTTGGTTTTTTGAGCAATGTACTTGTTGATCTCTTGAACAGCAACTTCAGGTTTAGAGAAATCAACAGAGAGTGCCTCACTGTCAAAGTAGTGTTTTGCGTCCTCTAAGAATTTATCTATGACCTTGGCTCCTTCCATTACAGCAACGGCGTTGCTTACATCAAGTTGCATGTGTTCTTTGCTGTGGCCCAGCATGTGAAAGATGTGCTCATAGGCCACATTGACAGTTTCAGGGGTCATTTCAGCATAGCCAAGACCCTTATAGAGCTCAGAGAAGGTATCACCTTTGGCCCCAAGAGCCAGCATGGACAGAGCCATGGATATGCTCAGTGGGGAGAAGAAGATGTTCTTTGACGCAAATTCAGGTAAGGCACTCAGTTTCTTGTAGAGGGCGAAGGCAAAGTCAGCATTGGGTTGACTGAGCGCGTAGCTCTGTTGGCCCTCGTGCTCCGGATGAGACTCATCCTCAGCATGATGGAGGTGGTGGTGGTGATCTGCTGAGTGGGGCCCGTGGTCGTGGCCCTCATGGTCAATACCACCCTGTGGGGCGCACCAGGCCACAGACAGGAGAAGGGCAGCGAACACACCACAATGCAGAACCACTCTCATCTTATGACCTGGGAGGAGAGGATACACACACATTAACCTACATAAACAGACCCTAGATCACACCACAATGCAGAACCACTCTCATCTTATGACCTGGGAGGAGCTGATACACACACATTAACATACATAAACAGACCCTAGATCACACCACAATGCAGAATCACTCTCATCTTATGACCTGGGAGGAGCTGATACACACACATTAACCTACATAAACAGACCCTAGATCACACCACAATGCAGAATCACTCTCATCTTATGACCTGGGAGGAGCTGATACACACACATTAACCTACATAAACAGACCCTAGATCACACCACAATGCAGAATCACTCTCATCTTATGACCTGGGAGGAGCTGATACACACACATTAACATACATAAACAGACCCTAGATCACACCACAATGCAGAGCCACTCTCATCTTATGACCTGGGAGGAGCGGATACACACACATTAACCTACATAAGCAGAAGGACTGAGTTTTGTCACCTATATCACAATATAATGCACATTATGATGCATATGTAACGATACATTTCAAAAATATAATAATACGTATAATATAATATAATATGTATATGATGGCTCATAATCTATTGGCTAGGCGCCAAGTACGTACTGCATTAATATTAACAGTCTACAAGAACATGCAGCAAATACAAACATGGCTAAATGTGGAGGAAATCTTAATGCAAGAAGTAAAGGCATCCATAAGGTATTGAGAAAAAGGATATCGTGGCCCAACGATACATAGTCATATTGGGACAGCTCTACTACAGAAAAGCTTGTGAAGAACAGCTTAGTCTGCAGATAAATCAGTTCAGTCAATATTTTAAATATTTAATTTAAAGCATTATTTGATTTTAAAGGGGAAAGATTGTTAAGCTGCAAATTAATGTCATTAATGAAAATATGATAATATGATGTTTTACTGACAAGATTGGATTATCTGGACTTACCCTCAGTGTCTACCTTGACAGGGCTAACTTCAGGGGACATCTGACATTTATACGGATTTTAGAAGTAGCCTTTTCATGTCCTGTAAATATTAACTAATCCGGGAAGTCACTCTCATTGATCCAAATTGATGCAACATGCCCTTCGAAACTGCTGATGAATGTGTTTCACAATAGAAAGAATGATCTGCAATCTTGGTAAATATTGTATAAGGTGTTATTACCAGGTGCCCTAAAATGCCCTAAAATGCCCTCAAATCATAAAGATTGGGCAGTTCTTTTCACAAACTACGTATACTGAGAAAAAAGCTACACAGATAGGACAGAGTTCAAACAAAACTCAGCTCAGTATGACTTTAAGATAACCTAGATAGATATCCATTAAGATATTTATATTATATTATTATGTTTCTAACTAATGACTGCACTGGTTAGATGATACTGACTGAGGTACAACAATCACCCAATATTGTAGAAACTCAGAACTGAGTATTGCAACGCTCAGACACTCACACGCTCAGACACTCACACACTCACACACTCGGTACGTGTCACACACACTCACACACTCACACACTCGGTACGTGTCACACACACTCACACACTCACACACTCGGTACGTGTCACACACACTCACACACTCTCACACTCACTCACACACTCACACACTCGGTACGTGTCACACACACTCACACACTCACACACTCGGTACGTG
>NC_137921.1:69572536-69630036 GCF_963457725.1 Sprattus sprattus | reverse complement strand
GCATTTGGGCTGCCCTAGGCTCATGTTACGACTATTAAATGTTTTTCTAGTGAGACCAGGTATATCAAACACAACAACAGAGTAGTTGAACACACAGTTCGAATGTGTGTGATGAGTGGTGTGTGTGTGTAAAAGCATTACACTAGCCCCTATTAATTCAAACACTCATAACACACACTTGTTGTTGCAGGCTGTAATGGTTCTTATTTAGCTGGTCATACTGCTTCCTTTTGGCCTGTAGGTCAGAATGCAACGTGCCAACAGACGGTAGTTGCTTTGGAGAGCATACCCTAGTTATTAGTTGTAGTTATTACTACAAATGAGGCAATACTTTTTACAATATTCTTCATAGCCTTCTGACTATTTTTAACATACATCATGGAAACATGCAGAGAAACATTTAACACACATCATTGGTTCCTGCCCTCTGATCAAGCAAATGCACTTCATTAAATTAAACACAAGGGGGCGACTCGAGCACGTATCTGATTCTTGCCGAACCAGGTGGGTACAACCAGTGGGAACATACAGCTACAGCTTAAAGTAGCAACGCAGAATCAGACAGGAAACATCAAAGTTGCGGGAGGGTTTTAGTTCAAGTTGCTGTAGGCTGTGATGGTTCTTATTTGAGGAAGTCTTATTGTAGGAAGTATTGGCAGATGTCTAGTTGGGGTATGATGAAGAGGCAGTATATGAGAATCCAAAGCGACATTAGCAGATTTAACTCTTCTGTGTCTGTACCCATACCTTTTGAAAAGAATGTCCCTTCCCTGTGGATCAAAGACAACAGATTGAATTAAAACACACTCGTTACAATTCTCAAAGATCATTTTATATAATGTGAAAATAAATTAAACAAGTTGTTTGTGATGAGAGAACTCTACCTTGTTGAATCTGTGTTGACTAAAGTGATGATATCATTGGACGAGATGTCGCATTCCCATTTGTCTAGGTCCACCTCTCTTTCAGTCCTATGGTTCATCCTTGTCTCCATTTCCACAACTTCACCCTCCTTCCTCAGGATGTCACACATACCACTTTCCCTCTCGTTCTCTTCTTCTAAACAGTCCACAAGGTCTGTATGTCCGCTACCATCATTGATAAGAGTACAGTTGTCCATTTTTTCTTTTCCTGAGTCAAAACTCTCTTCATCCTCAACAATGCATTTGCCATTGGTAACATCACCATTATTGTGATCACATATACCACTTTCCCTCTCGTTCTCTTCTTCTGAACAGTCCACTAGGTCCGTATGTCCGCTACCATCATTGATAAGAGTAGAGTTGTCCATTTGTTTCTCTTCTGAGTCAAAACTCTCTTCATCCTCAACAATGCGTTTGCCATTGGTAACATCACTTGATAGATCCTCAGTATCGAGTGTGCCATTATTGTGATCGCACATACCATTTTCCCTCTCGTTCTCTTCCTCTTCCTCTAAACAGTCCAATAGGTTTGCATGTCCACTACCACAATTGATAAGAGTACAGTTGTCCATTTGTTCCTCTCCTGAGTCAAAACTCTCTTCATCCTCAACAATGCGTTTGCCATTGGTAACATCACCTGATAGATCCTCAGTATCGAGTTTGTCATTATTGCGATCATGTGAGTCCAGCTCTTCACTTAAATGAACTTTTATGTCACCGTCTACCTCGCTAGAAGGCCCATCGTCCCTCCTCTGTGATGCCTCTGCTGCCCCGCTGCTTTCCCCCGTTGAGTATTCCACTCTGTCTGCCCCTGTGGTGTTCTGTCCAGCTGTAAGCAGCTCATAGTTTATATTATGTCCACTGGGAAAGAACCTGTCATGGTCAGCGTTAGCGGGCTGATTTTCTCCTAGTGCTGCTTCATTGTTGGGCTCTACCAGTGTGTGTTCATTTCTGAAATGACCTTCGTTCTCATTATTTGAGCTGACCTCTCTGACCTGTCTGACCTCTCTGCAGGGACATATGCAGTGTGTTGGTTGGTGTTCATTCACATTCATTACTAGCTGGAAATCTGAGTCTGGCCGACAGTCCTCATTGGCCTCCTCATCCAGAGCAAGGATGTACCTGTATGCCTCCTCCTCTTCTGAATCCAGGGCTGGGAGAGTGTACACACCCTCCTCTGAACTTAAGGACAGAGTCCTGATATCCTCCGCACAAGCTTGTCTGCCTGTGCACTTCACAGGAAAAGAGTTCCCAGAGTTGTATCCTTCCGTTGAACAAGTCCCAAAGACGTCATTTGACTCAATGGAACTTTCCAGAAGCGAACAAGAACTCTTCTCTGAGGTACATAATGCAGGTTCTGTAATATTTGGATATTTTTCCAGGGATGATAAAGGAGAACACAAGCCATCAGATGAGTAGGTGTTTATGTCATAACTTTTTGCATATGGTGCTGAATCATCTACCTAGAACAGAAAGGAAGTTTCAGTATTTGCTTATATAGTGCCATTTCCAATATTGTCTGAAGGGATTTTGAGAGCCTAAGGTCTAGCCACCTCTAGAGAAAGCACATAGATGATAGTGGCAAGGGACACTTTCCACCCCAAGCCAATGGCACACTGTAAACCCGAACAAGTTCAGAGAACTCAAAACTTTTGATGTAACCGATTACATAAGGAAATTTGAGTACATATATATATATTTTTAAGTAAACTTAACTCAAAAATTATACATGAAGGAATTAAAATGTATAATTTTTGAGTTAAGTTTACTTAAAAAAATAATATATGTACTCAAATTTTCTTATGTAATCGGTTACATCAAAAGTTTTGAGTTCTCTGAACTTGTTCGGGTTTACAGTGCATGTAAGAAAGTGTATGAAGTGTAAAATGAAGTGTACCTCATCAAGATTTAGTTTGTACTCCAAGAACTGGGTCACATAGGTTATGATGGACTGTTCGTCTGGTGTCCGAGTGGTAACATCTATATAAAGACATAAGCAGTAATATCATTTAGAAAAAATTACACCCTAACCAAAAGATTAAAAACGTCATGTAACCACATTGGTGAGGGTCACATTAACATTACTAAGCACTTTGAACTGCATTGTTCTGCATGAAAGGTGCTATAAAAATAAAGTTTATTATTATTATTATTATTTGTATTACCTTGAAAGTCTAGAAGCGAAGGGATACCCAGGATGTTGTGTGCTATGCGAAAGACTTCCTCCACATTTTCCTGCTGTGTTTTGGTCAGTGCTGTTCTCATGTCTACTAGAGCTGGATTGATAGACTTGATGAGTGCTAGGAAAGCCAACCCGCTCCTCCAGCTCTTACCAAAGTCCCGCACCTCAACATCATACCTACCAGAGTTATGCATAAGTTCAAACTGTGTATGAAGCATTCAAGCAATTCACCGAAGTGTTGCTAAAATGTACTGCTAAAACAAAGACGCACACTAGAAAACAGACCTAACAGTTCTAGACTGCCTTTCCTGAAATCTTTTTTAAACCACCATGGTGTTCAAAATGATTGTCTCACTGTCATCACTACTACAATTACAGTCATGGACAAAAAATATTGGCACCCCTGCACTTCTGTCAGATAATGTACCACTACTCCCAGAAAATTGTTGCAATTACAAATGTTTTGGTATTCACATGTTGATTTCTATTGTTTGCATTGGAACAACCCAAAGAGAAAAATTCATGACAGAATGCAACAAAGGATTGTTCAAATGGTGGATAAAGAACCTAGAACAACTTCAAAACAAATTCAAGCTGCCCTGCAGACACAGGGTACAACAGTGTCAGCTCGCACTATCCGTCACCATTTGAATGAAATGGGATGCCATGTTAGGAGACCCAGGAGGTCCCCCCTGCTGACACAGACATAAAAAAGCCAGACTGGAGTTTGCCAAAACTCTCCTGGGGAAGCCAAAATCATTCTGGGAGAACGTCCTGTGGACAGATGAGACCAAAGTAGAGTTTTTTGGTAAAGCTGTTAACAGAAAACGAAATGAGGCCTTCAAAGAAAAGACCACGGTCCCTACAGTCAAACATGGTGGATGTGGACCGATGTTTTGGGGTTGCTTTGCTGCTTCTGGAACCTGATGCCTTGACTGTGTGCATGGCATCAGGATATCTGAGGACTACCAAATAATTTTAGGGCCCAATGTAGGGCCCTGTGTCAGAATGGTGGGTCTCCGTCAGAGGACATGGGTCTTCCAGCAGGACAATGACCCATAGCACACTTCAAAAAGCACCCAGAAATGGTTAAGACAAAGCACTGGAGAGTTCTGAAGTGGCCGAGATGAGTCCAGATCTTAATCCCATAGCACACCTGTGGCATGATCTCAGAACAGCAGTTGGGAGAAGGCACCCTTCAAATGTGAGAGACCTGTAGCAGTTGGCAAAATAAGAGTGGTTCAAAATTCCAGTGAAGAGGTGTAAGACACTCATTCATGGTTACAGGAAGCGATTGATTTCAGTTATTTTTTCCAAAGGGTGTGCTACCAAATATTAAGCTGAGGGTGCCAATACTTTTGTCCAGTCCATTTTTGGGAGTTTTGTGTGGAATCCAGTCAGATTTGGCTTTTTTTTCTCAGATTTTTTGTGTTGTTCTAATGCAAACAAAATAAATGAACATGCGAATACCAAAGCATTTGTCATTGCAACAATTTTCTTGGAGAAATGGTGTATTATCAAAAGGAAGTGCAGGCGTGCCAATATTTTTGTCCATGACTGTATACTTACAGCATGTACTGTATTTCATAACAATGGAGGCAAACTTCTACTCTCTTACTTGGATGTGCATGTTCGGGCCCATCGTAGAAGAGTCTTAATGGCCGTGCCGCGATACTTGGATGTAGCAGACGACTTTCTCCGCTTCGATGGAAAGGTGTTTGAATCCCAATCATTCTTCATGGCCGAGGTGCTGATTGGTGGTGTTTCTCTGCTGGTATCTATGGATGCGGCACTGTTTGTGGATAAGATCTGTTTGATGTTCCTTGTGGACTTTTTGATCTGCAACATGAAACAAATTATTCTTTAAATAAGTGAATTTCTATCAAATTATTATTTGAGGATATGTTTCAAGAATACCAAATAATCATTTACATGGAAAAGGACTATGATGTTCCAAATTAGCCCAAGGACAACAGAGGGAATACCATCAGCAACATCTGAGGCGTCGATGCTTTTACACTTCACCTTAATAGAGACAATTAAAGCGAAAATTACAAAACTGAATGAGAACAGGTTTGACTGCCATCAGTATCAGAGCAGTATTGCGTTTACACTTCACCTGAACAGAAACCATAGAGAGAAAATGACAATACTAGCTGAGAACAGGTTTGGCTGCCACCATAACCATAACTGGGACTCACATTCCTGTCCTCGAGGAAGGTCAGAACTTTGGCGATGTTGCTCAGTCTGAAAATACGATGTGATGATGGTCTGAATCTGTAGAGCTTCAGAAAATAGGTGTGAATTACTTAATCGTTTGAATTAATTAGACGTTTAAAACAGCAGACGGGGCATGTTGGCATAGATAGATAGATGGATACACTATTGATCCCGAGGGAAATTAAGGTCATCCAGTAGCTTACACTTACAAACAAACATGGATCACAATAAATACAAAAATCACAATAAATACTAAAACAAAAACAATACACATAGGGAGAACATGTACACATGGGGGTGGGGTGTTTACATATAACATATACATATAACATTGTGCTTTACTTGTGACAGAGCTGCAAGTAGTTGAAAGTAGTGCCAAAGTGTTCATGTGCATGTGTGGATAGTGCAAAGAGTCCTGTGCTTGTGTGTGTGGGGATAGTGTAAAGTGATATAAATACTTATATCTCACCATTTTGCAGCCAGACAGCACCTCCAACAGAGCCATGAGAATGTGGCCATCTTGAACATCCGAGAAGAGGTCACAGATCTCCATCGGCGGCTCACACTGGCACACGTGAGTAGAGAATTTAGAGGGATGTATCTATTGTGTACTATTCTGTGATTTGTGAGATACTGACATGTCAATTTATTTTATAATAGAAACACACTGCCTGTCCCTTGCCTGCAATTTGTCTACACCTTTCTCAGTTTTACAAATGTAAAACATCACCTCCATTAAAAGAGTTCTTGCATGCAGCAGCCTGTACATTAGATGTTGCTGAATTGACAGAAATAGACATGAATACGTTTAATAAGGTTAGAAATAGGCATGAATAAGTTTAATAAGGTTAGTGAAATGGCATGAGGATGCGCTGTTGATATCATCAGTAACACAGCCTGCTTGAGTCTCATTTCTTGACATATGCTGAAAGAAGAAGACCTATTACAAAAGAGCTTTAGAAGACCTGACATGCACCCAAGGAGAAATCATTTATTCTGCTCTCATCTCTTAAGCTTACATGGTCTCATCGCTGTGTATTTTAGGACAAAGTGGGGTCCTCTATCGAAAAGGCGGTCTTACCCTTTTCAAGTGAATGTTAATCCACCGGGAGAAAGTCTGCTTCTGAGTGGCTTGCCTCGCTTCTGGAAGAAAAGATGAAATCATACTGCACTTAATATTTGAGTCATCACACAGGAAACAGCGCTGAACTTAAAGTGGGCTTGATGGATTTCATTTCATTTCTGAGGGACATGTTGAGTTTGACTGCAGAAGCAGGTGAGGACAAGTTAGGTTATCTGTCTCTTATTGAGCAATACATAATGAAAACAGTAGGCCATGAAAAGGTAGCATGACTCAATGCTCAAAGTTATTTGCTTTAACTATTTCAACACTTCCTGACACTAATGCCAGTGAAACGCTATTATTTCTATATATTCCATGGTGCCTTTTGTGTACAACACAGACATCCATGCCTTAAAGTGCACAGCCAAATGTCAACATGCCAAAGGCAGTGTCTGAAAATAACTTGTTTGGACAGGTATGAAGAAGTTCCATAAAAGTTCATTTTAAAACACTGATTCACTGATTTTGCACTGAGTCTATTTTGCAATTCTAAAGTGCTTTAAAAAAAAACTCTTATCTCTGTTCTCCACATTCTTGTCTTGTTGTACACTTACCTTGATGGTCTTGCACATAGTGGCCACGTTGCCAGGAACAGCTTGTGTTTTCCAACATGAAAGCCCTTTCTTGGTTTTCCATTTCAGTCTATTTGGATATCCGTAAATAAACAACCTTCACTGACTAGTACAGCAACAGAATTGAAATGTCTCCAGAATGTATATCCGCTATAGGAGCACAGCTGGAGCGTCGTGGCAGCAATTTACAGGATTTTCTTCCTTCTCAAGATGAACTGAGTCAGCACTGTCAAGGTGTGACGCCTCTACAAGTCTTACACACTCCTACTTGCATACCATTGGTGTGTCTATATTGCCTAATTGCCTAGTCTACAGCCAGGGGGAGAGTTTTTATTGGCTCTGAGTAGGGTTCTCCTATGGTGAAAGGTCATTAAAAGTAAAGTTAACGTCGGGATTTGAACAATGACATTCAGACAAATCAGAGCAATCTGACATGCATTTTATTTATAATACATCCCACACTTGTAGGGACAGAGGCAGAATTGTCAATGTCATGCAATGGATGACTAGAAAAGATCAGCAAGGCACTTTGACACATTTTAACACATTTTTGAATTGAAGCAAAAGCAAAACTTCATTTTTATTTTTGGCTCAAAGCTTACAGTATATAAATGGCGCAAAGAGACAAATAACAAACGTTATTCTTTTATCAGTGACCAATCTGGAGAAAAAAAGCACAGTCATTTAGTTTGGTTGCATGCATTGTAGTCTGACTATATGACTATACTATTCATTACAATGTAACATTAAGAATAAAAAAAACATAATTCTGTATTTATACAAAAGATCAATGTGTGCAGACAGTGTCAGTACCTATGGAACCAGACCAGAGGATGACTTAAAGAAGCTTTGGATTGTCTTACTTTTGGTGTGGTTAACAGAACTGCTCCAACTTATTTGACAGGTTTATGTCAATAATAAGTATAACAAAAGTTATGATTATGATATGTGACTAGCGGACTACTATAAGAAACACTGTTCCTTATTAGTAGGTACTGGGTAACAATGTTCTGTTACATTTTGATACTCAAAGCAGCAGTAAGGACTTTTCGTCTTAATCTAGTGAGCTAAGTATCTAAAAGACGCAAGTCTTTGTATTTGGTGACAACATGGAGTAAAAGCTACTCTTAAGGGGTCTCGGACCTAGGTCACAATACTAACCACTACATAGTGATTAACCTGGCTGGCTAGTGGGCTTGGTGAATTTGAAGATGATTCAAATATAGTTACCTCACAGAGCGGAAAAACCCTGCATATTACTGCTTTAATGTCCTCCACTACACAAGTGCAGTCACATAAGTCTTTCACAAAGACTGTGTTAAGTGCTTCATCGAGTTAAGGGAAATCAATAGGACTGCAGCACTGATGAGGCAAGAGAGCGCTGTCAAAGTCTGTAAACGAACAGTCATCCTTCTGTGAGCGATGAGCGTCCCTCAGGTGGGCGGCAGGCCGTCATGGCGCAGCATGACTTTGAAGGAGCGGGCGAAGTTGTTGACGAGTGAGCAGCTGGCGCTCTGCTCCGTGAGGGGCAGGAAGAAGGCCAGCAGGAGCAGGGACAGGAGCAGCAGCTGGAGGGGCAGGGCCACACAGCACACGCGCTGCAGGAAGCCGCCGCTCTTCTGGGGCTGCACACACACAAACACACACACACACACACACACACACACACACACACACATGCACAACGCACAAGTTAATGTCTCCGGCAACACTGCAGGCAGAGGACATGGGAAGAAGTTCGAGATGCATAATTATTATTTTTTTTAAACAACATGCTTACTTTTCTGGCTTCTAGTGCGTTCTGCTTAGGTGCTGGTTTGCCCTGTGTAAAACATGTTAAAACATGTTAACATTAAGAGAAGATATCATGGCATTGTGAAGGGCAAGGATGACCTTTACTGGCCTGGCTGTGTGGCATGGAGCATTGCCCTGCTGAAAAAAACACTTCTCAGAGTTGGGGAACATTGTCAGAGCAAAAGTAAGCAAGTTTTTGTAAAAGACCATAAGGATTGAACCAAAGCAGACTGGAAGGTCTCCTAGTTCGTCTTCTCTGATGAGTCCAATTTTCAGCTTTGCCCAACACATGGTCGTCTGATGGTTAGACGGAGACCTGGAGAGGCCTACAAGCCACAGAGTCTTGCACCTACTGTGAAATTGGACTCATCAGAGAAGACGAACTAGGAGACCCTCCAGTCGGCTTTGGTTCAATCCTTATGGTCTTTTACAAACCTCAGCCAGGCAAAGTACAACGTTGTCCCGGAAGAAAAACTTGCTTCCTTTTGCTCTGACAATGTTCCCCAACTCTGAGAAGTGTTTTTTTCAGCAGGGCAATGCTCCATGCCACACAGCCAGGCCAGTAAAGGTGTGGATGGAGTATCACCAGATCAGGACCCTGTCATGGCCAGCCCAATTTCGAGACCTGAATCCCATAAAAAAAACTCTGAAATGTGATCAAGAGGAAGATGGATGGTCACAAGCCATGAAAAGAAGCCGAGCTGCTTGAATTCTTGCGCCAGGAGTAGCATAAAGTCACCCAACGGCAATGTGAAAGACTGGTGGAGAGCATGCCAAGACACATGAAAGTTGTGATTTTAAATCAAGGTTATTCCACCAAATATTGATTTCTGAACTCTTCCTAAGTGTAAGCATTAGTATTGTGTAGTTTAAAAATGAATATGAGCTTGTTTTCTTTGCATTATTCGAGATCTGAAGACACTGCATCTTTTTTGCTATTTTGACCAATTGTCATTTTTCTGCAAATAAATGATCTAAATGACAATATTTTTATTTGAAATTTGGTAGGAATGTTGCCAGTAGGTTATAGAATAAAACTAAAATGTACATTTTACTTTAACACATACCAATAAATAGTAAAACCAGAGAAACTGATCATTTTGAAGTGGTCTCTTAATTTTTTCCGCGGCTGTATGATGGCATATTTAATTTCCATAACGAGGTATCATATTCCTTAAAGATGGATAAGATAGAGATACAGAGGTACACCAGTGTTTCCCAACCCCCCCCCCCCCCAAACAAAGGTTTCTATATATTTTGTTCATGTTTGTAAGCCCTCCCCCCCCCCCCCCAAAAAAAAAAACACACAACACACACTCACTCTGTGTTTGAGAGGATGCACACAACTCTGCAATGTCTGGCTGAATTTGAGAAAGTCTTAAATCGTTTTCCACACACTCTGTGCCTGTATTTTGTTTTCATGCTCGTCAGAGCTGAGATCCCACTCAATCATAAATGCACCGGGGCATAGAAGTCTTTTCACTGAGGTGTGTTGTTATGTCGCATTTGACAATGTCTGTCACACCTAGTTAATTTGCACACAAAAAATCTGAGGTAGACTTGGAAGAGCAACCTGGGTTGCTGTCACCGGCAGGTGCATCCTCGATTGTAGACCTTCTACTAGTACAAGCGGTTGGTGTCTCTCTCGACCGCGGATTAACTCTTTTAAACCATTTATCCATTTTCGTTCAGCAACTGGAATGAGCTCCTGCTTCTCTACACAGGGCATCAGCGAATGGAATACTGACGAGGGAGCTAACCGCTGTGCCTATGTTTTTACTAACCTACTTGTAGCTATTTTAGGCAGTGTAATGTGTACATGAGTGTATTTTTGGCATTGCAACTGGGCTATTTGGACTATTTAAGATGGCATGTCTATTTATAGGTCCAGGTTGAAAATGTTTCACTTGGAAAATGCAAATCACATTTTTTTCGCCCACATACCCTCTACGTTCCCTTAGCGTAGCCCCAGGGGTACGCCTACCCCAGTTTGGGAAACACTGCTGTGCACCACAATCAGTGAGAGTAAACATCTATTCCTGATCACCTTGAGCTCTGGCTGTGTCTGCAGGTCTCCACAATCTTGTAATTTGGTCTTGTAAAGCATCCAGTGATACCTCAGCTCCTCTAGGGCCTGACCTTCAATCCCAGCAGAAGTCATTTTCTGGAAAAAGTCATGACCTCTCGTCAGGTCAGCGCGAAGTTCCTGAAAACAGAACAGAATATACAGTATACTGTAAGAATCTCAAGAAAGGGTTTAATGGTTGGTAGACCTGTGCAATAACACATATTGGCAGATCTGAAGACATTAGTATTTCTTGTTTGTACACATTATAAACAGCATCCTCAGAGAACCAGAGAAGCTGAGTCCCAAGCTAGTCTCAAACGGCAAGATTGTGCACAAAAGTAATCTTACCAGAAGCTTCTGTTGCTGGGCCTGGCGTTCTTTTGGACTTATGGGCCCCTTGTAACTTGAGATCTTCAAGAGTTCAGCATTCCCCCTTTTCAGCCAAGCCTCAAAGGCCTCTCTGTGTTGCCAGGGGTTTCCACCACTGTGAGCATGCCCAGAGCCCTTCACAGAGCCCTGCAGACCAGAACACAGCACTACGGTATATGAGCTGGCATTTCTGTGCGCAACAACGATGTAATTCTAAAAGCATTTGTTAATCTATTTCAGGCCCTTTATAAACAATTGTCATTACAGAAATGTACTAAATTCAGATAGCCTTCAGAACGGCATTGTTATGGTAGGCAAGCCGAAACTTCTGTTTCTGACAACATAAACTACTTATTGGACCTTTCAACAAAGAATGAGAGAGCTGTGCCCATACCGCTGTAACTGTCTCCAGTTGTGCGTCATTCAAGGACATTGGGGTAGTTGATGTCAATCCCTCAGTCTCTCCTCTGGCGTTCATCCTATGCCTCAGAGCACTTCTACTACTGTCCACTAGAGGGAGCACACCTGAAGCATCTACACCCTCAAGCCGCTGCTGGTTTAGTCCACCACTTCCGCTGGCCGTATGTTGCCGACGGAAACCTTGACCATCCAACTCTTGGATCCCACCTGGGTATTCATCCATGGCTGGTGTGGCTGACATACGCACAGTGATCCCTCCCTCTTTTTCATACCCAAGACGTGGATCTGAATTACACTGCTTCAAACCCAGCAAACCTCTACGAGTATCCTCCACACGCTCAGCCATTTGTTTGGATCTGTCTCTTGACGATGCAGTCGCTGAGGGTTTGCCATCCCTCTCTGTCAGCCATGGGTGACTATAGACACAAAACACGAATAGCGTTGCTTTAAATGAGTTTTGCTACTTTGACATGGTCAGGCATATTCAGAATCAGAATCAGAATCAGAATCAGCTTTTATTGGCCAAGTTAGTTTGCACAAACAAGGAATTTGTCTTGGTGCAGTGGCTCTCAGTGTGCTTACACATATTACACAAATATACATCACAACACAAAACAGTACAACAGTGCAAAACAATACAGCAGTGCAAAACAATACAATACAGCAGATTGAGATTCAGATTGAGAACCCACCTTTGAGGCTGAGTGTGGCGAGTGTATATTACGTTCCAGGTCTCTCTCAGCCTTTGTAAAGCCTGCAGGATTTCCCCCTGGCCCTCGTTACCCGTCCTGGCCATCACTCGCTGTCCCTGGGCCTCAGTCTGGTGGAACTGTATTTCCCTCTCCAGAAGCTCTCCTGGCTTTGAGAAACGAAAGACAATGTTTAAAAATGCAAACTCACTGATTCATTGGGATTTCTGTGTTGGAGGATTTTAGAAAATCCTTAAAAAGATTTAACATAGATAGCACTCCTACTCTTACTCTTACTGCTTTAGAAAGTTTCAATGTCATAGAGCGCTGAGATAGAGCTTTGATGAGCTCTTTTAGGTGAACAATTGTTACCTGGCTTTTACATGACTTTAAAGAAAACCACATAGGCAGTCTTTCCTGCGTCAGTTTCATCAAATTAACTCGATTCCGAATTCAACCAGCTGCACTATGAAAAAGGTTAAAATAAGTAGATGAACACCTCTATGTCAGTACTGACGCCGTCTCCATTTCCTTCCCCAGACACTCCACCGGAAGCGGCCATTTTCTCCTGTGTTGCCTTCAGCCAGCCCTCCAGATCCAGTAGGCTCCGGCTGAACTCTTCGTGCTCCGTTACATTCTGAGTGCTCTCATTCAGTTTCACCTGATAGATGCAGAGGACAGAACAATGTACTCTTGGCTAAGTGTGCTTCCACTATGCAGACAGAGGACAGCCCATCCACACATCCAACATCTGTTTTGTGCATGTAGTATAAATTAATGAAAATTGTCTTACCTTAGCATGACAGAGCAGATTTTTCCACTCGGCATACAGCAAGTTGAATCTTTTCATGTACCCGTGGTTGTCTGCAGCCAGTGCTTCTAAGGATGTTAAATCAGCCTGGGTGGCCTCCAACTCTGCTACCATTGCCTACAGAGAAGTGCAAGGTTAACACACTTAAGGACATACTAGCCTCACCTTGAGCTTTGCAACTGATGGTCACAAAGACAGAACTTGAAGCTGTTCTTGTACATTTACATTCCTTTGAATCAACTGACAGAGTCATTTATGGTTATGGTATAGTAACGGTTATGTTAATTGGCAAATATTTATGTCCAAAGGGAATTTGAGCAGTATACTTCATTTAGGTTGTTACTGAATATTGAGTTTAATGGACACATTGACAAGACAGCACGTTCACTGAAGGAAACCTCTTGAGCCACATCTAATATTTACCTTTAACTGGTCACTCTGAGTCCTTTTGGCTAGTAAGTCAGGCTGCAACGTGGCAATAGATGTTAGTCTCTCTCGGAGACTGTCTAGATGTTTCAAGATCGATTCATACCCCTTTTCAAACTGATTCACATTAGACATCATCCCCTAGGGTAAAACAGCAGTTAATTATACACAAAGCATGACTATTATCATATCATGAATATCATACTATAAATGCAAGCATGCCCTCTGACCAAGCAAATGCACTTCATTGTTTTAACCACAGGAGGGCCGACTCTATTCATAGTTAGAGAGCCAGGTATATCTAGTTAAAATGAGGATGGCAACATAGAGCTACCATGTGCAGTGAATTTGAAACATTCAAAAACATAGACACGCTTCATGGAGATGGTGCTCGAAGCAGTGACATAACAGTGAAATATCCTGTGCAGTGGTGTGGCTTTTCTCAAAGCTTTGGGAGGGGTTTAGGTGGAAAATGCTGTTGCTGCTGGTTCACACCATAATTCAATACCATGTTAAAAACAGGTTTTTCTCTAGAAGAGTACAAATTAACGCCAGGCAAAACAACACTGCTATCTGTTTTGTACCTGCAGGTTGGTTTTCCTCGGTTGTAGTCTTTCGTACAGATCTTCTCTCGTCCTAAACGCAACGTTGAGGTCTTTCAGGAGATTTTGGGCTTTCTCCGGTCCATACACAATATTTAATGAGTCTTCATCCAGTGGCAGATGCCTCTGCCTTTCTTGCAAATGGTGCCTATGCTGCAACAACTTCTGTCTCAGGAAGAGCAAAAGAGATCAGATATCACTGTGAATATAGCAACATAGCATTCCAGAGGAACATGAAACATTTGATTTAGATGACAATATATAGTCTTAACCCTGTTTAATAGTCTTACCCCTGTTTAAATTGTCTAAAACCTTTTTAATATCACAGCTAGTGTCATGATTATTAACAAACATTTCTGAATATGCACATTCCATTATGACTCAAATATTTTCCTTTCACAACCTGAGTCATTTTATACATTTTCATTTTCAATTACAATTATTTGCCATTGCGTAGACATTAAACATGATTAGAATATCTGATTACATCAGACCGCACCCTAGCATAACATGATGTCTGTGGGCAGGTCATACAGTAGTTGAAAACATGTACCTGAACCATGTACCTGAACCATACATGTACCTGAACCATGATCCTGAACCATGATCCTGAACCATGATCCTGAACCATGCACCTGAACCATGTGGAGGGTGTATGCTCTGAGAACAAGAACAACACTGAGGTTCAGGTCGGTTCCTTGTTCCCACAGACAGTTTTATAAGAGCATATTCAAATTTTCATGTTGTGGTTTTTGGGGAGAGGAATGTGTTTATTACCGAAATGCGAGACTCACCTCAGGCTTTGAGTGTAAACAACTGAGTGTTTATGCTTATGGTCGTGGTGTGTGTGTGTGTGTGTGTGTGTGTGTGTGTGTGTGTGTGTGTGTGTGTGTGTGAGTTGACTTGGCATCATATGCCTGTGTGCGTCTATGTATAAAACCCATGGAATGAGTTCAGACAGATGGAATGTCTTTTTCCCACCCTTGGCTCTCAGCCAATCAGACGGCGTGTGTCTGATTTATAGTAGGGTGTGTCTTTGCTGAGTGACGGGGGAAAGGGAAGGGGTCATGACCTTAGCCTGGGGGCAGTGCCCTAAGACAGTATTACTCGCAAAATGACACCATTATCATACTCATATTGTCATATATTCGTTCCTACCAACAGCCTTGGTACTGTACATTAAAAAAAAAAGTTTAAAAACCCATCAGTGTAATTAGTTAATTTGTTGTTTTGAAATATATTCATAGTTTTGCTATTTGGTATTATTATTATTATTATTATTATTATTATTATTATTATTATTATTATTATTATTAACTAAGCGCCTGTACTGCACAGCTTTTCAAGCTAATTCACCATTTTGTCTACACAGATGATCCATTATTCCTTCTTTAGCTATCCATGTCTTCTCCTGAAAGGTGCTTCTGCTTAACAGGCGAAGGTGTACCTCCAGGTTCCCCAGCACGAGGGTGATATTCCTGGAGTCGGGGGGCTCCAAAGGCACTTCCAAGATCTTTGTGGCCATCTGACTCCAACAGCTGTGGTCCTGTAGAAGTTCCCGTAGACACTTGGTGAAACCAGCTTCCCTCTCTGCACACAGTCTGAACGCCCGGCTTTTAACCCTTTCAGACATTAGAAAGACAAAACCATTAAATTCCTTTGCATATTACCCACATATGTACACCCTAGTCTAACCTAACCTAGCCTAGAAAACTCATGTATGCTTGATTTAATCACAAAATGACTCTCTAATCGGATCTGAATTAATTTGTAAAGGATTTAGGCATGCATATAGGATGTACTGACTAACCCCTGGAACTCTTTCATGCAGGCCAGGACTCGGTCAGACAGGGAAGTGGCATCGTGGGGATATCGGAAGAGTTTCTTCAGCTCCGCCTTCAGCTGTTCCACACAGGGCTCCTCGGTTGCCATGGCACTGAGGATATCCTGAGAGGGATTGGCCATTAAAATTCCACATTATTCTGGAAAAAACAGAGCAGGCCACACACACACACACAAGCCTCTAAACCACTACCTCCCCATCACAGAGCAGGCTACACACACAAGCCTCTAAACCACTACCTCCCCAGCACAAAGCAGGAATATAAACTAGGGCTGTGTGGATCAGTGGACTGTATTTGCTAACCAACTTGAAAAATGCAGGAACACCACGAAAGCATATGACGTGATCAGACTGAATAAATGCTTCGGAACAAAACACCAGTTTTATGTACAGGGTACAAGCTCTTCTAGGTGTTACGTGGTAAGGTATGTTACTCGTGTTACGTGTGAACTCCTCAAGTGTTTGCAGTGGGTGTAGTTAATTTGCTTTACTTAATAACCCGTTTTGCCCCTCAACTGCCTACAGCGAAAATTCCTTCAACACACGAAACATACCATACCACACTTAGAGATGATTTGAGAGACTGAAAGACTTTTTTTTTTTTTTTCAACCTTCTAAATGGCCTAAGGGAAGGGGCATATCCACATAAAGATCTGATCTTATATCAGAATTAGTCCTTCTGAATGTTAACAGTATTGTGCTTGAACAAGTGTTTGGTATCTTGCTGCCTCGTAATAACTTGCGCTTTCACACCGGGACTGATTTTTTTTCTTTCTATCTGATAGTCAACACACAGACATTTCAGTGCAGAGCCTTCAGTGTGGCGATAATACAAAAGAAAGAAAAAGCCAGTTAGTTGGTGTGTATTCCATTTCATTTCTTTTGTCTAGTCCAGTTGATGAGACCTGGCATTCACACATTGAGTGCGATTTCCCCAGGTTATATTCTCAGCTCACACATCAGAGTAGTCTATGCGGTAGCTCCATCTCTGTGTACCTCAGCACCCTGGGAGAGAGGGCTTTCAGCCACATCGCACCCAAGTTGTGGAATTCACTGCCAGACTACATCAGACACTGTGACTCAATTACTGACTTTAAAAGCAGACTTAAAACTCATTTCTTCAAGATAGCTTATGGACTGACTGACTAACTTTTATTTTTCTTCTTCTTATTTATTTCTAACAACCTGTTTGTGAAGTGACCTTGGGTGTCATGAAAGGCGCTTTAAATAAAATGTATTATTATTATTATTATTATTACTCACAGCAGGCTTCCTCCATGCAGCCAGCGAACCCTCCTCTCCTCCATCCTCTCCTCCATCCTCCAGCTCTCGGCCAAACTTCTGAACTAGAGCGCGGAGTCTGGTGACTTCTCCCTCGAGCTGCCCGGAGAGTGAGACCCGGGCGTCCCGGGACTGCTGCAGCTCTCTCAAGGCTTCCTGCTCCGCCATGAGCCGCTCCTTCAGCCTCTCCCACGCCTCGCGCAGCGCCTCCGTCTCCTGGGTGATCCGCTCGGCCCCGCCTGGAGAGGAGCCGTTCTTTACCCCGATGGACACAAACTCCATGTGACACAAGGCCTCTTCTCTGCTACTCACTGTGTCATAGAGGACCTGGGCACACATATATGGTATACTGTATTATATTACTAATAATAATAATAATAATAATAATAATAATAATAATTCATTTTATTTTGAACGCACTTTTCATTCCAAAGAATCTCAGAGTGCCTACATATTAGAAGTTAACTATAATAATACAATAAAATTAAAAACAAATTTAAATATTAACATAAGCATAACAGAAAAGATTTAACACAAGGCCAGAAATGCCTTCCTGAATAAAAAAGTTTTTAAAAAAGTCCAGCTTTAAAGGAGTCCAGCGTCTGCGTTGCCCTTAGGTGGTCAGGATATATTAATGTAAGACAGACTAGAACCCCAGAAAATAAATTGCCATGTCAATATTATCGGCCAGTATATGTTCATTGCCCATCTATCAGTATCTGCGGTTGTGGCCAGACCCTACTCACAAAGTGAATTTTAGTGAGTTATACAAGGCGCGACAAATGGTGGTTGAGAAATGTTTTCTTGTAGCTTTTACAGAATTATAAGGTATACAGTGGATAGATGAATACCTTGAACGTAGTTGAACACATAAAAAAAAAAATAGATTACTGTAATAAATAGTTTATTGTCTATAAACAAGACCAGAACTCTTGTTCAGAACTCTTGAATCACTACGTCAAATGTTGGAGAAAATCTCTGTTTTGTGTTTCTGTAAAAAATGAATAGGCTACCGAATGATACATCATCACCGGATTTTTTTAATCCGATCTTAAGAATCCTACATCGAATTCTGAAGGAAGAGAAGGGTAATGAAGAAGGTGTATTGAAACTAGTCTTTTTTGTTGTAAAGGCAAAATACCAAACACTAGCACGCAAATGTATCTACGGATATTTCCATCCCTTTCTCACACTACTTCCTGCTTGACAGGTTTACCTGGAGTGTTTTGAACTTGATCTCTGGTGGGCCCTTGGCATTTAAACTCTGGTTTACTTTCTGGGTTTGGGATACCAGCCACGATCTGAAGTCTTCAACCAGGTTGTCATAGGCCCTCTGCTCTTCGACCATCCTCTCCAGCGAAGACACTCTTTTCTGAAGATAGGGATCAGAAGGAAGGCTTTGTTACAGTTGGACTTGGCACAACATTCAGAAATGCAACTGGTTTGATGGGGGATATGGATAGGAACTCGGAAGCAGGTAACAGGATAAGGCATGCCCAAACAGAGCGACAGCCAGGTAGGTTAATGCAAATATATTTGTTCTGTCTACTAGGACAGACCTCTGATCATCATGCCAAGAAACTCAACAGAGGGCTTCACACCAAGCCTATCCATCACATCTCTTGAGGACAATGCAGCTCCTATTGTTTACACTGACTAGCAAAGGAATTCTTTAGTGACATTGGAATGTTTTTCTCTGACATCAACCCTCATTCAGGGTAAAGTAAAAGGACGGCTTGTTCGTCACTCCCATGAAAAAAAGCTCCTACGTCTTGCTTCTTTAAAACAACTGTCACGTTTAAAAGTCCTGTAAAAGAAAAGCCGTCCAGCTAACAAAAATGTGAACTTGTGGGCCTCAAGCGGCTCTCTCACCTTGATGTAAAATACCTTGCTATACTTTTCTGAACACAACGTTAACACACACACTCCTACCTTGGCCTGCTGCAGCATATTGTCGTAAGCGCTCTCCAAGTCCTTCCGTGCCTCGGGGCCTACGCTCTCATCCTCCGTCCTGACGTGGAGGCCCTCGGCCTCCTCCATCAGCCTCTCCAGATGGGAGGCATGGTGCTGGGCATCCTCCAACAGCACCCGGTGGTGCTCCAGCTGCCAGAGCTTCTCCTGCAGGCCCAGCTGCAGCTCCAGCTCGGGGGCCAAGGCCATCCGCACCCTGAGCAGCCAAGCCCAGAGCCCCTCATAGGCCTTCAGGTATTCCCCCCAGTGGAGCCACACCCACTCCACGCGACTGGACGAGAGGAACACACACACACAGAATGTACTATGGTCATTTAATTCAATTCAATTTCATTTGTATTGATTTATATAATGCCATTAACAATAGGTTTAGGCTCTGGGCTCTGTTAAGCGCCTAGAGGCAATTGTATTGTTATGGCGCTATACAAATAAAATGGAATTGAATTGAAATGAATATTGTCTCAAAGCACTTTACAGAGCCCAAGGCCTAAAGCAAGCATAAGGAGACGGTGGCAAGGAAAAACTCCCCTTTAACAGGAAGTGAAGATATCAAACTTACACAGAGAAAAGGAATGCTCATGACAGGTGTACTGGGAGTCTGTCCAAGTTTAAGGCCTCTATAATAGCGTCATTATTGTTTTTTTTTTCATTTAAATTTTTTTGCTAAATAAATGCATGCTTCACAAGGCAGCACATTTCTGTTTATCCAGACTGAAGGTGTCATCTCTAAGATGTCAAAAGGGGTATTGTGTATACTGTTTTCTGTCATTATTATTAAGCTGGTGGTAACTACATTCAGATGCTGTCAAGTCTGTTCCTACAGCACCTGTGGCAGTGTATGATGTACGTAGATGTCTCCTCCCATAGTGTTTTAAGCTCCCTTAGCTGGGTGTGAATATGGACCCTGTCCTCCTCGCTGCAGGTCTGCAGCAAGGACTCTGCAGCCACCACGACCAAGTCCACCTTCATCCTGCCCTCTTCCGCAGACACACATATTTCCTGTTTCATAGGGTTGGGTTGACAGATATCATTCAACATACAACTAAATCATAACAATTATTATTTCATGTACATGATATACAGTATATATATCACCGATTATGATATATAGATACATTTATTGTTCTAAATCACCTTTATGCATCTCTTTCATTGATTCAAGATTTTGTTAAACCAGTACATAACATAACATCAATCATACGTCACATAATTTACGTCCCAGGGTATATGTCACAGAATTATATGTCTCAAGTCACAACCGCAACATAGAACTACCTCTGTTGCTCGCACCCGGGCCTCCAAGTCTTCTCTAGGTCCTTGTGTGTTGTCATTTTGTCTGAGTCTCTCCCGGACCCTCTGTATCCAGGATACAGCGCTGTCCCGCCTCTGATCAAACTCCACCTGCTCCAGGTGAGTCATGCTGCTGGGTCTGGCTGGTCTAGAGGCAGGGAGGATCATAAACCGTTACTTAAACTGTAGAACACAGGTGTGAAACACACATAGTTTACAGCATCCACCCTCAAGAACAATCACCTTTGTCAGGCATAGAGAGAGCATCTTCTCCACAAAAACCCAAGACAGGTGAATTCAGTGTGTTTGGGTGTGTGTGTGAAATTCTCACAGTTTTACACTGGTTAGCCTTTATCTAAGTTACTTTTTTGAATATAATTATAGTTTTGAGAATTATAATAATAGATTAATTGATTTGTATTTAAATGTGTCTTTTAAATTGATTATTTAGTTGTCTTCTTATTTTTCTAATGTTTTGTAAGCCGCTTTGGATAAATGCGGCTGCTTAATACTTTAACCATAACTATAGGCCTAACCATCAAGAGAAATGGATCCGCATGATTTTAAAGCAAGGCAGTGTTCTTGCTTCTACTATCCCATAGAAATATGAGACATGCAAAGAGGAGTTTGAAAACATTCCAATTGTTGAGCCAAACTGTCAGGCCTATGCAAAACTTTAACAGATGCACACACACATGTCTAGGTTGAGGTACCTCAACATTATGCTGACATCAAATTGAAATAGACATATTACTTTAATTATAATTGTGAGATTTCATAAATGACATTCTAGAAATAACCTACGTGTACAATCTGAAAATGTTCCACGATGCTGATGATAAACTAAACTCAACTCCTTTCAAGAATATCACCATAACCAGCATATTGAACAAATCTGGTAATGATAGCAGTGTTACTTAAGTTTTCCAAAAACTACCCTGGGTAACTTCGGCCTAAACCACAGACGCAAACGCTTTGTGGAAAATCTGTCTGTTCTCAGTCGCCCATTTCGTCTCCAGAAAACTGAGGGGAAAAAACATTCCCAGTTTATAAATCATCGAGGGCGCACCATTCTTCAAAACCAAGTAGGCTACATTATCTTTAAACCGAAAACTAGACTAGCCTACTGCATTGTTTTCTGTGTTCTGCACTAGCCTGTAGTCTACCTCGGCATGTAGGTACCGTTAGGAGGCAACAACCAAGAGAATAAGCAGAAGAATAGTGAGCTAACTATGTTTAAGTTTATATTATGTACTTTCCAAGCCGACTATATGAGGACACGAGTACCTCCAGTGGCTACACTGTAACAAATAAATAGGCAATAGTAACAAAGACTAAGAACTAGTGAAACATATCTAACGATTCAATTTCACCCACCAACTATACTGTCTATAAACAGTCATTGATTTCACAAGATACAACCATTGCGCACTAATTAACTGACTTTTTCAAACATGCTTCGGTGTCAAAGATACATTTACTAAACATATATTTGCGTATTTCCTTACCTATAATCCGAGTTTGGGGTATTACTATTGGTTCTCCTGCAACGTGCTCAGCCAAAGCACGACACAAACATAGTTGGGCACTCCCTCCTACGAACAGATCCGGTGGTATGGTCTTGGCAGAGGACTTCGCCCAGACCACGAACACCCATTGAGGGCAGAATGCAGCATGCGCAGTCGTACTTTTTCTGTTAGTTCCTGCTCACATTCAAATATGAAAGGGGTAGTCTACAGCGCTCCTCGGTTATTCCCGGGATTAACAGGGCAGTGTGCCATGCAATTTGTATGGTCTATTAAATCGCAATGTTACGATAGTTTTTCTATCTAAAGCCATTCGTCTTTGTTTCTGTACTCCATAAAACGCGCGATAAGGACAGCATGTGGTTTTCTCTTGAAACAGTAGCCTAACATTGGATATTTTTATTGTGTAGGTCTACGCTTTAGCAATATTTGTGTAGTATTCTTTTCAATATGACATTTGTTACAGTATAATACTGTCAGCTGTTTGGTTGCCATTATACTGTTATGTTAGTCCTACAACAATCTCCAAAAACAGTTTATTACTGTTAAGTGTATTAAATTGGGGTACTGTAGAAAGTGATTTCACACTGGCTGCATTACATGTTTTTCGAGACGCGTCAGAGACGCGCATCGCACGTTGGCAGTGTGCATGCTCTAACCTGTTCATTTTTAAAATCAACAGGTTACGCAGCCGCAACGCACATGCAACACAGACAGCGTCACTGGCTTTGCCATTCTGAAATACCTGTTCACGGTGATCCGGTCAAAACCGTTTAATGTAGTGTGAAGAACAGCCTGATTTACCTGATAAAGCATTGTTCTGAACTTTTTTTCACCACTACAAGAACATCATTATTATGACCTAACACAACACACATGTTGCTCCTGTGTGCTCATGCCTTTTGCTGTCACATGACTAATGGGGGTAGGCTATTCAAAGTTAAGGTGAGTGACTACCTGTCTTATCTTGTCATTGGAGCCCCCCATAATGATTTCACGTCCCTTCTCTACCACAACAGATGGTGGGAATAGATTTCTGGAAAATTATTTAGGTGGTGATGCTTAGGCTGAAGTGGATGATTCCCAAAAGACTGCATTCTGATATACAAATATTCCTCTACCAGTATACTCTTAAAGCAGGGCTGTGGGAATGGTTAGAAGAAAACTGACAAGCTCCACAATCTCTCTTAGGTGTTAGATAAGATGCCATACCTGACTGCCCCTGATGTCATTAATTAATCATCAATTAATACTGGCAACATTCTCAGGAAACTTCTGAACTGCCAGCCCCTGCTTTCACCTCACAAAGGTTGTTGCTGATAGTATTACCCCGATATTTAAACAAATTCAGTTAAACATAAGTAAAGTCTTTCTCTTTTGAGGCGTAATGCCAAGTTGGTTCAGACAAAGGCCTCAAAAAGGAAAGATAATCCAAGCTGACGTATGAGCTCATTGAGAATGGAGTCAAATGTTACGCTGCCGCAGTCACCTCCTTCCACATTATGACTCCGAGCCTCAACCTGTTTCAGATATGGCTGTGGTGTACGGTCAGGACACTGGCCAGGGGATCTGCTTGAAATGGTTCCTGATCAATCTCACAATATATCTATAATTTGTTTCTGCTCTTGAAACAGCAGCACAAGTTGCCTCTGTCTGATACTTGATTGTGTTGTGCTGTTGTTCACAAATAAAAAAATTAAAAAAATTCACGGTGGTTGCGTTCTGAAGCAGAAATGAACACGGCCACACCTCCACACAACCCTGGGGGAAGGATTTGGTCTGAACACAGCTGAAGCACACTCTTCATCCTCCTGTCTGTTGAACCCAGTCCACACATGCCAAATTAAATGATATTGGTATGATGTCTTAGCATCTTATCCAGTTTCCTCCCCTTCATTACTCTAGTGATTATTTTGCAGACAAACCTGGTAAGCCCTACCCCCCCCCCCCCCCCCCCCCAGAAAGAAAGAAAAAAAACAGTGAGCCAGTCTTTTGAACGACTCTCGGATAGGAACAGTCTGATTTACCTGAAAAGAAAAAAAAACTGTCTGATTCTGAAAGATTGTACAGTTTGCTGTTAATATTTTTGTTTCTCAAAGGCATCAACATTTACAGTCAACTGTATTTACGAAGAACTGTGCATTACTGTACAAAAATACAAAATTAAGCAATTTGTTACAGATGCAAGAAATCAGAAAGTGACATTCAAATCTGCTACAAGCAGGTTGTCTCATATCGGAGTTGATATTCAATCCAACGGAGGTACTGGTTTTCAGCCAGGACTTGCTGAGGTAAACTTTTGCTGTTGTATAAGGTTATCAACTTATATTTCAAGTGCAACAAGTTCTATATTAAAACATCACAACACAACACGTGGGTTAACGCCGTTAGTGTTGACAATGTTATTGGTGTAAGTGTCTAGATTAAAAACAAACTAATGAATGAAATATTTTTAATTATAAACATTTAGGCTTACAAAACATTTTAAAGTAGACAAATAGTCAAACCAAATGACAATCATCTTTGCAATGGGTTTGTAAGATGCCGGACTGTCCTTAATAAAGTTACACATCTGAATTACGATATCAAATATAGGGATACTATAACAACCATTAACAATGTGATAACTATTAGTCTCCCTTAGGCATATTACATGTGCTGCCATGTCTTGACCTACAAATGATTTTCAGATAAGCAGTTTAATGGAATTCTATCTTTTCAAAAATAAAAATCAAGGTTGTCAATGTCATTTTTAAGTTTTTTTGTCATTTCTAAGTTACAGTGAAGAAAAGTAATGAGCCTGAGCAAATGCATAATTCAGTTCACTTCATGACTACCTTGTGATGTCAAAGAATTTTCTTCAGCTTAACTCAGACAAAACTATGATCTTTGTCATCGGATTCCAGCACATTGCAAAACAAATGCTGCCATCTGCTGGCAGATCTTCTCATCTGCTAATCATGTTCTTTTTAGTTGGGTGTAGTTAGGGTAGGGTGTGGGTGACTTCTATACACCTTTTATAAAAAAATTTGCCCCCATGTCCTTCGCAAAAATAGTAACTTGAAATAGTAACCTTCTTGAAATAGTAACCTTTTTACCAGAGCACCTAGAATAATGTATGAATACACTTTTTGTGGCAAGTTGACCATAAGGATTGTGATTCTGACAACATCTTGACCCCGAAATCCAAGATGGCCACTGTCCAGGAAAGCAACATTGTCAAGTTTTATACACAAATCATCCCCCAGGTCTCCAGGAGATGGGTGATGTTTGGCGTATGGCATTTATACATTACTTATTATGGAAGGACAAAAACAAAAGAATATCAGAAATACGTTTCATTTAATAACTGTAACTTAAGAAAGGAACGAAAAAAACTTGAAACATGCCAACCCCAATCATTTTACCTTTTGGTCATTAGAAAATGACATAAATTGTAAATTACAGGAGGCTCTCATGTTGTTAAATGTTAGACATTTTTCTAACAATGTAACTGGTGAATAATGAGGACATTGATATACCGTTATAAGATAAGTCCAAATCAGAGATTTCTGCCTCACTAGAATCTGAATCACCACTATGAATCCCATTTCACATCATCATTTTCCTTTTCATCACAATCAAACTCGCTCTTATCTTCCTTGCTGTCTTCAACTGGCCTTGATGCAGGTTGATGAGAAGGTTGTGTGTGGCGGACAGGGCGACAATGACCATCCAACAACTCCCATCCATGTCCGATTGGCAAGGGGCCGTGCTTCAGGGAGGGATGGCGTACTAGATATGCCAAGTAGTTGGCACAGAGGCAGGGTTGGCGTTAGCTATCTTCATCTGGGGGAGACGGATGAATGATTTATTTTTCATGCTCTCCCACTTTTTTTGAATTAGTCCCTCTAGTGAAAAGGGTAAGGGAAATGGGGCCTACATTTTTTATAAAAGGTCTATAGAGGTCAAATTAGGTCACGGAATTGAGGTTCTGGGCCCAACTATTTGCAAAGAATCTTGCCGTCTGCTTTGACAGTAATCTCACATTTTGAGGAGCATGCCTCGAAGCTTGTGCAATCATGTTATCTTAAAAATATATATATATGTTTTAAATCTGTGTTGTACGCCTTAATCTCATCATGCCTGAAACTAAAAAAAACAAACTAATCGACCTGCCGCAGACTGCACAGAACTCAGCTGCCAGGCAACCAAAACCATTTTAGCCAGTCTACACTGGCTCCCGATACTTTATGAATAGATTTATTTAATTGATTACTTCTAAAGCGTTTCATGGCCTCCTTCCTAACTATGTCTGACCTCTAAGTACCGCACACACTGCTCCCCCCCTTTGAGATCCTCGGGCAGAAATATTTTGTCTGTACCAGAAGAACAGCTGAAGACTAAAGGGGACAGAGTATTTGTAGTCAGGACCCAGTGGCTCTGTCTGCCTGAGGACATCAGGTTGGTTTAGTCAGAGAGTTCCTTTACGTCTCTTCTTAAAATCACACTTTTATAAGAGAGCCTCTCCTGATTTCGTTTTTTTTTTAGTTTTAACTCCATATTGGTGTACCACTGAATTGGTACCACAGGTTTTTATCCATTTTCTCATTAGACCTGATGATTTTATGCTGCCTCTGAAAATAATTTTGGTCAAATGTTTTTTGAAAGGTGCAGTTTACATAAAGATTATGATTATTACTACTAATGCATACCTTTTTAAGGGCAAGATGTAAAAATCACAGACAAACATAAATCATACCGACTGATGAGAACACACCTCGAGTTAGTTCACCAACAATAAGAATTTTTATTTTATAGGGATTTTACAAGGCCTAAATCCATCGGCAGAACAACGCTGACAATCTTCGAGGCATTCTGGTCTCGCCTAAATGAAAAAGAAAAAGGTGGAGGGTTGGGAGATGAGAATACAAAACGCTAACATTAGGTGCTGTACAACCCCCAAATCGCACAGGCTAGAGTAAGACACGCGTAAACAATAGGTCAATAATGTAGCAACTTCTACGTGCTTGTGTGGAACACTTGACCAAACAAACAACATATCGTTGCTTACTTTGCTCTGCCTGTTTTTTTTGATAAGTGAGGGTAAAGAGTGAACAGTCACTCCCGTGGAAACAGAACTATGATTGTTAAAGGAATATCGCACGTGGAACTCCTAAAACTTGTGAAGTCACGCCTTAGCTTCCTTTTTCACTCTATGCAATCCTGCTGTGCCACAAGCTGGGTAGGACGCAAGAGGCTTCTGTGCAGGATTGCATTTGGTTTTTAACCTAGCTAACACACGTATTTGTTTAGGCACAAGACATTTTCCGACCGTGCAATCATCTGTATGGTGCAAGAACGGAAATAACATTGGGAAAATACTAGCGTGACATCGCCACATCGACTTGGTTAATGGTATCTTGCGATTAAGCGCTTAACATGGCTACGGATTTGAGAGCCTAACAAGAATTACTTACATTCAGTAACGATGGCTATAACTAAGACCATCCAGTCAAACTCAGGAAAAAAATTGTGTGTTGAATTTAGAATCGACAGGACTTACCTAGCACTTGTTGTGATGATGCCGAAATCAAAACTGCGTTTTTAAGGAAGTGACGCATTAATAAGAGGAAGCTGTTATTGGTCATTGGGATCGTCTTTTTTAATTTACTTTAAAAAAATATATGTTTTCTAATCTATTTCGACTGATCTTTCAACTACAACAGGTAGAGCTGTAAAACACCAACGATAACGATGTAGGGACTTTATTTAATTGTGTAACCAATTTGATTGACAATTCAGTTGACCAATCGAATGCAAACGCAAACTCGATTCAACCTATCCAGATCATTCTCCAGCTCTTTCTATGAAGGTTGGGATTCATGCGAACGAAAGTGGTGTTATTATACGGTGGCGTTTCAAGGCTGGAGAAGTAACTCTTAACAGTTGAGTTTTGTTTCAGTAAAGCTAGGGTTTAACACCTGTCATACTTTCAAAATGAACACTTTAATCAGATCAACTGCTCGGTGTTTCCGAGCTGGAGCGGTGCTGAATAGACCTCAAGTTGACAGACATCTGCCGTACGCTTCGGCCCGACTCATGTGTTCGGCAGACATAGAGAAGAATGTTGCTGAAATGGTGAAGAAAGACAAAGTAGTTGTGTTCATGAAAGGGACACCTGCCCAGCCTATGTGCGGTTTTAGTAATGCTGTTGTCCAGATTTTACGGATGCACGGAGTTGATGACTACGCTTCATACAATGTATTGGAGGACCAAGACATCAGACAAGGTCAGCTATTGCTAAAGCCAGCTAGCTAGCATAGCTGAGTAACACAACTTAACTAGCTAATAATTGTCTTTGCTAATGTCCTTTTAACTTGATTTGTACCCTAGTTTCGTCGCTAGTATCTATCTAGTGTCTTTGTGTGTCGAGTGACTAGCCAAATTAACTTTCAGCGGGATGTTACCCTGGTTATCTAAGTTAACCAGATGGATAGTTAAGTCCTCATTGAACCAGTTTGGGTTGAGTTATGTCAGGCAGGAAACACCTCATGTATCGGTAAGCTTACTGTTTACCCCAGCTGTTTGGATCGACTGTTAAGTTGACAGTTAACGTGTAATAACCGTTGACGATTGTCAGTTAGTACTTGCTTTTACTTTGCTTTGCTTTGGGATAATGGCAAAAACCTCTAGTGGCCAAGTAACTACCGATTGGAAGCCAAATCCAAAGTTAACATGGTAATCATGAGCACGCAGCTCGCTACGTTAGCAGCCAAATATAATTGGTCTGCGTTATCTTCCCAAGGTTACTAGCTATGTTTATTATCTATGTTGAGCAGTGCGAGTGGGGCGTTTACTGTTTTGAACAGACTTATAACAGTTATTGAGTGTAACGTTTAACGTGTCAATGCCGTACATTGGCCATATCTCTGAAATTCTTGGAGAACGAGAAAGAAAACGCATACTGAACGATTTGGTACTATGGCATTTGCACTAGTGATATATGTGTGGTCTTCTCTTCCAACAGGGGTGAAAACATTCTCCCAGTGGCCCACGATTCCACAAGTGTTCTTCAACGGGGAGTTTGTGGGTGGCTGTGACATTCTCCTGCAGATGCACCAGAACGGTGATCTGGTAGACGAGTTCAAAAAACTGGGTATTTCGTCTGCACTTTTGGATGCCGAACAAGAGACCAAGTAGATGAGTTGTTGAGTGGGAGAGTTCAGAAGTTCGTAAAAGCTTCACCAAGCCAGATGTCATGGGAAGTTGGTTTACATGACCTGCTGCAGACTTACCTCAAGTGACTATGGACTGGGGGAGTTGGGGGTTAAGGAGGGGGGTCTGAGGCTACTCCAAAAATATACATACACTATCCAGATCCTGATTTAGGAACACGTCAGATCATCATAACAATTACTCTTGCTGCATATCTGAGCAAAAGAACACAACCATGTAGTAGCGCACTGTGTATTTAAGTGTTGTATATTAAGATGTTATCGTATGTAATTCAGAGGCATGTCAAATCTTTGTCAATAAAATATTTTAAAGTGTATTACTATACAGACATTCTGGTCGTGTTTATTAGGCGTTTAGAGATCATGACATCCGAGATTCAAGCCATTTTGGACTGGAGTTACATTAGGAGTACAAGTATGATATTTTCAGTGTCGGATGCTGTCATACAAATTAGTAATAAGGATAAAGCTTATTCATTGTTGCTTTGTTTTGGAGAGATATGTGTGTGTGTGTGTGGGCGGGGGATTCCACTATTTGCCAATCATGGGGTTTGTGTCTTGAGTATATCAGTTGCCCAATAGCATTGTTCTCCTAGGAGGCGATACTGACTCATAGGTACTAGTGACATCATAAATGGGTGAGTTACCAATAGGCCTTAAAGCAACAGTCTTTTCTGACATGTTCATATCTATATCAAAGTTGCCACTAGGAGGTGCTTTTGGACAGTTAAGGTTGATTTTAATGAATAAAAAAAGAAACAAATGAAATACATGAATAGCGAGAATTGCTTTTGTAGAATTTGCTGCTTGGTAAATCTGGACCTCAATAGTAATTGTCTTATAACTGAATTGTAAATATGGCAGCATGAATTCAAATTCATTGATTTGCCGTGTCTATTTTTATCAAAACCAAAATTCAACAACAAAATGTAGAAATTCGTAGAGAAGCCCTTGCATATTAGAGGTGAGAGGCTGATTAGATGTGATGTTTTTTTCCCTTCTGGAAAGAGTTGATCCCATCCAACATCCCAGACTTCTTCAATCATGTTATGCACTCACACATTATACGTACATGTGTGTTTATGTTCTCTTTACTTCAATTACCCCTGACCAGTTTGTTATTAAGATCAACTATGTCAGATTTGTTAATGTTACTCCCCAACACTGCAGAGCAGTAGTTCACAGCCTGTGAGTCTGAGTGAGATTTTGTACATTTGAAAACACCTTGCAACTAAATTATATTATGTATGTTTCCATATATATATGCATCGGCACAATAAGGAGGAAGAGCCACATGCACTGTGAAGAAACTTTCACGAGAGGCTACAGAAATGCTGTCAAATGAATACATAAGTGTAAAATAAATTAAATCCCAATATACAAGTAGTGTAGTGCATCTCAAAGTATGGTCCGAGAGTTGCAGTAATGGGGGTACATGTTGAGGGACGAGAACCCGAAACAACATGCTGGTCTAATGGAGTATGGCAGTGCTCTGCTGCATAGTACCCTCTGACTAACTTACTTGGTGATGAGTTTATAACCTACTTTGTACATACAGCCGCGGAAAAAATTAAGAGACCACTTCAAAATTATCAGTTTCTCTGGTTTTACTATTTATTGGTATATGTTAAAGTAAAATGTACATTTTTGTTTTATTCTATAACCTACTGGCAACATTCCTACCAAATTTCAAATAAAAATATTGTCATTTAGATAATTTATTTGCAGAAAAATGACAATTGGTCAAAATAGCAAAAAAGATGCAGTGTCTTCAGATCTCGAATAATGCAAAGAAAACAAGCTCATATTCATTTTTAAACTACACAATACTAATGCTTTAACTTAGGAAGAGTTCAGAAATCAATATTTGGTGGAATAACCTTGATTTAAAATCACAACTTTCATGTGTCTTGGCATGCTCTCCACCAGTCTTTCACATTGCCGTTGGGTGACTTTATGCTACGCCTGGCGCAAGAATTCAAGCAGCTCGGCTTCTTTTCATGGCTTGTGACCATCCATCTTCCTCTTGATCACATTTCAGAGGTTTTTTATGCGATTCAGGTCTCGAAATTGGGCTGGCCATGACAGGGTCCTGATCTGGTGATACTCCATCCACACCTTTACTGGCCTGGCTGTGTGGCATGGAGCATTGCCCTGCTGAAAAAAAACTTCTCAGAGTTGGGGAACATTGTCAGAGCAAAAGGAAGCAAGTTTTTCTTCCGGGACAACGTTGTACTTTGCCTGGCTGAGGTTTGTAAAAGACAATATGGATTGAAAAAGCGGACTGGAGGGTCTTCTAAGTTCGTCTTCTCTGATGAGTCCAATTTCACAGTAGGTGCAAGACTCTGTGACTTGTAGGCCTCTCCAGGTCTCCGTCTAACCCTCAGACGACCATGTGTTGGGCAAAGCTAAAAATTGGACTCAAAGAAGATGAACTTAGAAGATGACCTCCAGTCCGCTTTGGTTCAATCCTTATGGTCTTTTACAAACCTCAGCCAGGCAAAGTACAACATTGTCCCGGAAGAAAAACTTGCTTCCTTTTGCTCTGACAATGTTCCCCAACTCTGAGAAGTTTTTTTTCAGCAGGGCAATGCTCCATGCCACACAGCCAGGCCAGTAAAGGTGTGGATGGAGTACCACCAGATCAGGACCCTGTCATGGCCAGCCCAATTTCGAGACCTGAATCCCATAAAAAACCTCTGAAATGTGATCAAGAGGAAGATGGATGGTCACAAGCCATGAAAAGAAGCCGAGCTGCTTGAATTCTTGCGCCAGGCGTAGCATAAAGTCACCCAACGGCAATGTGAAAGACTGGTGGAGAGCATGCCAAGACACATGAAAGTTGTGATTTTAAATCAAGGTTATTCCACCAAATATTGATTTCTGAACTCTTCCTAAGTTAAAGCATTAGTATTGTGTAGTTTAAAAATGAATATGAGCTTGTTTTCTTTGCATTATTCGAGATCTGAAGACACTGCATCATTTTTGCTATTTTGACCAATTGTCATTTTTCTGCAAATAAATGATCTAAATGACAATATTTTAATTTTAAATTTGGTAGGAATGTTGCCAGTAGGTTATAGAATAAAACAAAAATGTACATTTTACTTTAACACATACCAATAAATAGTAAAACCAGAGAAACTGATAATTTTGTAGTGGTCTCTTAATTTTTTCCGCGGCTGTATATTGTATGGTCAGGGCCTACTGTTTAGTCTTTATGGTAAGGGGTAGCTAGTCTTATTATTAATATGATGGAAATGCACCTAGAAATGAACCGATCCCACAATCAGAATCCGTAAATACAATGAAATGTAAACATGTAACTGATAGATGAAATTAAATTGGAGATGTTTAACTGTTCAAATGTGGGGGCTCAATTTTGTTCTCATTGTCAAAGGCGGGCCTGCCTAGAAAGGTTTGTGAATCACTGCGTCTGTGCAAACTGCTTCCTTAATTCCAAACCTGAGGCCATGACTTCATCGCTGGGTCAAGTCTGTGGTTGTTTTGATTTGAGTTATTTTCTTGAGGTGGTTTTATTATGCCTTAAATATGTCAGTGAGAAAGCCAACTTTAAAAAGTTACTGCCAAGCTGTTTTTATGAGTTTCCAAATCAGTGTTGGTGGAATCAAATTACAGTCTCTGATCAACCTCATCAGGTTATTACATAGCCTGCTATGAAGCATTCTTAATGATCAGTATTCTTCACTGTGATAATATTTTCTTCTCTACTCTACACTACACCTATTTGTGTGTTGGAGGTTACACACACATCTACGACACAGTTTTTTTTTTTTTGCGCAATCCAACTGACACGTTAAAACAGAGAGACACCATCTTTCCCTCCATCTTCCAGCTTCAGCTTCTCTCTCCTGTCGCCTCCACTTCCCAGCCCTCCACCTCTCCCTGGACCCGGTTGCTAGGCAACGGCAGGTCTTGCGCTATATTGGACAGGAGGAGCGGGGAATGCCGCTCAGCTCTGTGTGGAGACCTCTTGCTGGCGGAACCAGGTCACTCTCTCTTTCTCTCTCTCTCTCTCTCTCTCTCTCTGCCCCTTGGAGGGAGGCCCACACTTCAGAAGAGTGATAGGTGGACAGTGGTAAGAAAAAGCCTTCCCTGGAAACCGTATGTATATATAGAGGAGCCTGCTGCACACACATTTACAGCAGCTGTTTGTGTGTGGGTTCCAAAGTGCTGATGTCTCGACTCTCAAAAGACACTCTTGTTCTGCCGCCTCTAGACAAACACGGAAGCAAAAGCAGGAAGTGTCAACAGAGAGATTAAGAGTTGTCTAGCTTCTCACGCTGTCTTTCTGTGTACTGTCAAACGATTATTTGCTGATGTCTGTCTGACTGGAGACACGGCTACTGAACCATCAATATATGAGTGTAAACTGTGATCGAGGCTATCGCTGCTGAGGCAAAGTTTAGCCTGACAAGATGGGAGAGGAAATCATCCTGGCTATACACTTCTCACAATGTCTTGGCCGTTTTAATCCAGTCCAGTTGTAGCCATCTTGGCTCTCTCTCAGCTGTGGTCAGTCTCTGCAGGGCCAACTCAGGGTGCATGTTATGAGCAGCTACAGGCTGAGCCAGAGGGATAATGTTCAGAGAAATCACAGACACCTTACGCTTGACCTCATCTGGTCCATAGGGACAAAATATATCAAACTAAACCAACAAATCCCTTTGGAAATCTTTGGGCCAGCTGTAGCTGTAGCTGTAGCTTATTTTAAAAAGTTGCAGATGGGGCACTTTTTACAGTCATGCAAAAAAAAAACGTACTGACCCTGTCACTGACAGTCCAGTTCAATGCCATGCATGTTTTCTTTTTGGCACACTGTGATTGCTACATTCAACAGTGTGTGTTTGCTTACACTCAGAGGGAGCAAAGTTTCAGAGACAACACGAGTCAGCACTGGCCGGTTTTAGTTTTTGCACTTAATTTGGAAAAAGACGTTAAGGTGGGCAACTGAGCAATGAGAAAAACAATAGTAAAAACAGTACTTCGCAGACCACAAGTAAGTTTTGATTCAAATCATCGGACGTTGGTGAGGCTATGTTATCCTCTCCTATTGGTGTTTTTGTCTTGCATGTCCAAGTCTGTCTGATCTTGTCCCAAAAGGCTGGGCTTCGGAGGAAACTGCATGTCACCATCTCAAGGACAAGGTCAAGGACAATGGTGAACGATGCCGCCATCCTTGCCTCTCCCAACAGACCTGAGAGAACAGAGAGCCAAGCAGAGTCGATTCTGAACCTCCTTGGCATCGTGGGAACAGTGCTCAACCTGCTCGTCATGATTTTCGTCTACATCTACACTTCCCTGTGAACGTGGAGCCAGCAGCCTGGGGTCACTTTAAGGTCACGCTTTTTAAACAAAAATTGGAAATGTCCCAGCTTTTTTTGTGTAGTTGTTAGCCAGAGTTCATGTGCATTTTGGCTCAGGGGATTCTACCAGCAAAGCAAAAAAAGGATGTCTTATAGTGTGTGGAAGAATCATTCATTGTGTAGCTTAATCACAATTTTATGTGTGGATTGTTATACATGTTAATATGAGTTGTTCACTGTTTTTTTTATTTGTTTTATTGTTCTTTTAACATCTTCTCTGTAGGGTTTAAGCATAATAAAAATGACCAAAGAGAACTTTACTGTTGTATTCAACCTAAACAGATTATGCTTCATAATGTCTGTGTTGCGGCATTTTTCTCAGTTTCATTCTTTAAGCAGTTATGACAATGAACTTGGACCTTCTCAGGGGCTGTGGTCCATCTTAACCCTTATAGCTCTATGCAAATTACGTAAAAAACACAGCTTGTCCTTTGACCAGAGTGTTATTTTTAGACACTGAAATGTTTCTGGATATCACAAAGAATTTCTACTTGTGGAGAATCAGAGTCTTAGCACGAAGAGCTCCTTTGTGAGTTGCACTGTCTCTGCACAATAAGCCTCCTCATTAATGGCGCGTCAATTCTCCCTCTGAGATTGTCACGTTGCAGTGGAGGGAGAGAAAGAGGGGAAAAAGCAAAGCCAGTAAGAAAAAGGCCTCCTGTCCCTCTCTCTTTACCTAAAACATCTACCTATCTATCTAGAGACAATTTTTTTTAACCTACCACACAATAAATATCATGGTGCCATCATAGGTTCTAAGATGTAATGTGAGTCATTCCCTGTGTTTTTTCTTTTTTTGTCCAAAGGTAGCTGTGAGCTGTGAGCCAGCCTCAAGCCCACTCTCTCTATCCCAGTCGGTGAGAGTGTTCTTCCCCTTGATTAGGTGCCCAGCAGTGCGTTCTGTCGAGCTAATATCTCACACAGCCCCCGGCACGAAGAATCCACAAGGTTCAAAAGGTATACCGAAACACCTTGGCCACTGTACTGAGCACACACTGAAGACGGGGCAGTGTTTTTAGCCGTCATGGCCATGGGGTCCCTGGGCTTCAATGTCACCTTTTATTAAACTGTGTGGAGCTGTCCTCTGTTTCCTGAGAGTGTGGCTGAATGCATGGATCAGTGCTTTCAGAAGCAGAGGTTTATTTTGCTCTTTGTTATGTGTCTCTCACCTAGCTGTGAAAACCAAGTGTGATGATGTCCCTCCAGCGATCACCGGAGCGGTGTGTTCATGGCCAACTATAGCAGATCGGTGTGACATTCTTAGACATCATCTCTTACTAAACTGGCATATCTCAATGCAGAGATATTTGCAGCAACTCATATACTTATATATAAGTATATACAGTATACTAATAACTAAAATTGAGCATTTTTTTATTAAATAGAGGACTACAAATGACATTTTGTTGATTCATTGTGTAGCTTTCCAAAAATATTTGTTTCTTTGTCACTATTTAGCTCTGCGCATGTTTATCTTTTCTTGAGAGTTGTTTATGCCACTACCAATGGGAACATATTTGTCTTTGCTTTTCAATTCATATCCTGCTTACATCTGGCTCCATTGTTGTATACCCATCAGAGAAAAAAATGAAGTTGTTCTCTCTGTGTCAACACTGTCTAGATATGGGAGAATATGAAAAATGAATCGGGAGAAAGATGAAAACTCTTGTGAAACATTCATGGGACAGCCTCTTCTGCCCTAGCATTAATATTCAGATCATGGTTTTGACAGAACAACGACATTACAAGCTGGCTATTGCCTCATGATTCATACATGGATTCCATCCTCTTCCTGTGTTGTTTGCATTTATGCTACTGAAGCAAAGCTTTCTCAGAATCCTCTGAAGCATACAGTTATTGTCAGGACTCTCCTATAAAAATACTTTCCTGGAAGACAGCATTGTAACTTGCTTATTACAGGGCTCATCTTTTTACCAAATTGTTGGCGTGAAATACACACAAAATGCCAATTTTATGACAGTACTTCAACACCGGTTGTGTTTAAATGTTCCTTTTACCCTCTAGTCTAGTTCTTGATTCCAAAACTCATTATTACCTGACCTCAGGCTTCAAACATCCCACAAATATTATGGATGTTATGGAGGGATGCAGCTGAAGTTGATGACTTTCTCAGAGAACACATTGCATCCTGTTCTTCACTGTCACACTGACAAATTAGAAACCCTGGGTGTTTGTCCTTCACTACTTCTCTGTTCTTCTCTGCTCTTGCAATGAAAGGTTTTTTTTTTCTCCAATATTTCTTCACATCAGATTGAGATCACTGTGATTCATGTTGTGCCCTTGTCATTTAGAGAAGGGGAACCGGAACAGGCGATATCATGTGTGAGTTTTGTAAATGAGGTGGTAAAATGCTAGCAGGGCTCAGCTAAAACCCACATTCACTGCAAAAAATAAGCTTTGAATGTTTATGAAATGCCTTCAGACCTCAGCTTCTGCTAGCCTAGCTTCCTTATCGCACTTTCTTCAAAACAAAAATTCCAGCAGGAGATCATTCGCAAAGTCCTGCAGTTGCTCAACTATATTTCCTTCCGATCATGCACAATCTCAGAGTTTCTTGTAGACAATACTTGTGAATCTGTGAACCCAAGAAGCATAGTGATACTGTTGCATAGTTTCCATGGACGTCATTATCGGGAAAGGGGAAGTGGGGAACTTTGAAAGTCCTGTAGCTAGTGCTTCACTAATCAAATGACTGTTCACTAAAATATTACTCAACTAGATAAAAAAAGAACTTTGGGGTTCAAATGCAGTATCTGGATTACATTTGGCTTGACACTGATTTGATACTAAGCCAAGAACTGTGACTTGTTGTATGAATATACAACAGTTAAATGATGAATGAATCAGTAAGTTGTCTTTGAAGTGTAGAAGGCCGGCATATCACCACCCTGTAATGAGACATTTACAGTTTGTATTTAACGTTCTCTTTCTATGATTATAACCAAGTACCATATAGAAGAGAATACCTTGTATATACTATATTTGAATTAATCACATTGTTGTGCCCTTATACAGCCCCATTCAAGCTTTTATTGCCACTGTACCAAGACTCTGAAACATGTTATTTATTTTTTTATGATTGTGATATGAGACAATGACAAAGAGCTATTTCAAATGAATGTTGTTTTAAAAACATGTTAATCGAATGTGAAATCACACCATAACAGGGAGACACCTACCCTTCCATCTGCAGACAAGCATTACTTGGATGAACTGGAATGCCTCTTCTGCATATTCAGAGCGGGCTTTTGGCAAGAGCTGGCAGCAGGCCCATGGCTCACCAGGCGGGTAGGTTAATTAAAAGAGACGTTACATCATCCCTCTGCTAATGGGGCTATGGTGCAGCAATCCCCCCAACCCTACCCCAGTCTCCTCATCGAATTCTAATAAGATGGCCCCACGAGAGGAGACATGGGGGGGGGGGGTCAGTTGTTGTGACTGCTTGCACCTGTCCCGCCATCTCAAAGAGAGAGAGAGACTCCAAGAGAGACTCCAAATGGGTGGAGAGTGAAAGTGAATGTGACTGGTGAATGGACGAAAATAGAGAATGTATCAAATTCAAATTAAACTTCAAGATTGAAACATTCTTAATAAAAAGATTCAGCAGCGCCCGGTCTTACCCAGTGTTCATGGTTTTGTGAGGTTTAACTGTACAAGTGTTGATGCTTTTGCACGTGGTAGAAAAGAGGAGGTGGGGGGGGAGGGGTGCAGATGAGGACATCATGGTTAAGACGTTGAGCAATAGTGTAAAAAGCAACTGACCACTTTGCTGTGCCTAATTGCATCACTCATGTTGTAATCATCTTTATATGTGGAAAATCTTGGCCCCTGACATAATTGGTATGTGGAATCGGAGGCTTTAATACGTATATATATATAAAAAAAACACATTTTGGCCCAAGAAATGCAGTTTATATGATATAAAGGGAAATGTTTATAAACTCACACCGTCTAGAGGATAATGCTATAAAAACACAACATACATACTATTGGTTAAAGGAGATAGTCCTATAAAAACACAACATACATACTATTGGTTAAAGGAGATAGTCCTATAAAAACACAACATACATATTATTGGTTAAAGGAGATAGTCCTATAAAAACACAGCATGCCTACTATAAGTAAAAGGCTAGTGCCAGATAAATACATTTGCTTAGCCAAACCGTATTACATTGTCACTAAATTGTTTAACACACAAATGAAATATGTTTCATAAAACTTGGATAATATGCACGTATACCCCTAGCCCTAATTCCAAATCTAATTTTAGCTCTAATTGTATACAAACAATATCTATTTCTCTTTCACAATCACTATATTACAATGCAGTTCATATTTTTCTTATTTTTATTTATTTCTATGAGATTCTAATAACCTGTTTGTGAAGTGACCTTGGGTGTCATGAAAGGCGCTTTAAATAAAATGTATTATTATTATTATTATATTATCATTGGACTGTACACAGGCCATGTCACAGGTGATAAATGGTGTGGGCTGTGATCTCGACCTGACTGTGAGAGGTGTTCTTGTTCACATGAAGCATAAAGGTTACAGGAGCACTCGCCTGTGGGCAGACAGTGTGTGTGTGTGTGTGTGTGTGTGTGTGTGTGTGTGTGTGTGTGTGTGTGTGTGTGTGTGTGTGTGTGTGTGTGTGTGTGTGTGAATTGTGTGTGTGTGTGTGTGTGTGTCTGTGTGTGTGTGTGTGTGTGTGTGTGTGTGTGTGTGTGTGAATTGTGTGTGTGTGTGTGTGTGTGTCTGTGTGTGTGTGTGTGTGTGTGTGTGTGTGTGTGTGTGTGTGTGTGTGTGTGTGTGTGTCTGTGTGTGTGTGTGTGTGTGTGTGTGTGTGTGAATTGTGTGTGTGTGTGTGTGTGTGTCTGTGTGTGTGTGTGTGTGTGTGTGTGTGTGTGTGTGTGTCTGTGTGTGTGTGTGGGTGTGTCTGTGTGTGTGTGTGTGTGTGTGTGTGTATGTGTGTGTGTGTGTGTGTGTGTGTGTGTAATGGTGATCAGAGCTTGTGTCTGTTGACGGTGAACTGCAGGGCAGGTTTGCATCCTCACACAGCTCATTGCCTTTGAAGGAGAGTCTGAATGCATGACATACAGTGGAGCGCATGTAACCCAGTGGGAATGTATCCATTCCAATAGCTTTTATAATCATAACTTTATATTTGATAAATATTGATAGTTTTTATCTATAAAGGATTTATTTAACTGATAGAATGTATGTTGTGTTATTATAGCACTATCCTCTAACTGATAGTATGTTGTGTCATTATAGCACTATCCTTTCACTGACAGTGTGTATGTTGTGTTATTATAGCACTATCCTCTAACTGACAGTGTGTATGTTGTGTTATTATAGCACTATCCTCTAACTGACAGTGTTTATGTTGTGTTTTATAGCACTATCCTCTAACTGACAGTGTGTATGTTGTGTTATTATAGCACTATCCTTTAACTGACACTGTGTATGTTGTGTTATTATAGCACTATCCTTTAACTGACAGTGTGTATGGTGTGTTATTATAGCACCTTTGCAATTAAATTGTAATTTGTTGTTGTTGCTGTTGTTGTTTTTGTTGCTACCCCAAACCCAAACAACACTGTAGCTTTTAGCTCAGATCTGTTGAATAAAATCATGAAGGTAGACTACTCCCCTCAAGCAGTTGTAGATAAATGATTGCATTGCCCAGCTTTCAGGGGAATATTGTACAGGTAAAACCAAAGAATAATTACACAGTGTTGTGTGCTTTAAAGATGTGATGTGCAACAATCAAGACAAAACAATGCATCTCCACTTCATGTGGAAGCAGTGTGTGCCTCCGCCACAACAATAGATAGAAGGACACGCTGATTCTCTCCCTGCCACACAAACTCATTAAGGCGTTCCTCTTCATCTCCTTCAATTAGGCATCCTCTTTCTGAGGCGGGGCCCCCTGTAGGGCTGTCGGATGAATGGCATCCATTAGCGTCAGCTGTTGTCTTTTTTCTCTCTCTCTCTTTCTCTCCCCGCGTACCCCGCGCCCCTCCATCCATTTCCATGCTGTGGAATAAATGCAAAATTTGCATCCAAATGAGATCACTTGCTCTAAGTAAACACTCCTCCACCTCTCCCTTCTGTTGTCTGCCCTTCTTTTCTTGTCCTTTTTTCCATCTTCTAAAGCCTTCAATGTTTTTGTTTTTGTTTTTGTTAATAGTTTTTTTGGCTAGCACCCAGCCCTGGGTGTTTGTTTGTGTGTGAAGTTTGGTGTTGAAAGCAAACTGAGGGGCTGTTAGACTGTGCCACGTGATAAATCACACCTTGTGCAGGCGACAGACGGCAATTAGAGAGCATGTGCGTCTGTATCGGAGTGAGGTTGTGTGTGTGCGTGCTTGTGTGAGTGTGTGTGTCTGTGTGTGTGTGTGTGTGTATGTACGTGTGTGTGGGCGCTTATGTGTGTTTGTCAGTGTGTTTGTGTGTGCTAAATGTGTACATCCATGCATGCTGCATTCATCAGTGAATGAGATGATGTGATCACTGTGTTAGGCCCAGGAAGAATCTTTCTTTGAAATTCCTCAAACGTCTGGTAAAGCCGTCAGGTAAAGCAACAGGGCGCAGAAGGAGCCTGTGTGGTTGTTTTTTGCGGTTTGTGCGGCTTTGCGCGCGGCTGGGATGTAGCCTCAGGTGTTATTCGCTGTGACGTGTGTCTTTCATCATCCTCACCGGACAAGAAAAGTCCTCAGGCTCCAAATGGCAGATACGCAACACTGAAGAGACTCGAATCGCAGCCGGCTGATACGTTTGCCGGCACCACCACTGCGGCTGTGATATTGGAAAGAGGAATGCATGAGGGCTCTGCTGTAGCATCTAAGGTTCTTGTCATATCACACATTACTGTATATGAGGTGAGAAAGTCACAGCATTCAGGTTGTATACGCTAGATAAAGCAGTGTCTTGCAGAGCAGAACAAAGTTTCAGGACATGGTGGCAACCATCTAAGGTTCTTGTCTATATCACACATTACTGTGTATGGGGTGAGATACAGTATAACGATAGATATCTGGTTAGCTAAACTTACAGAGAGGAACTTTAATAGGACCAGAATAGTATGAAGCTATTTGGAATTGCGTAAGCAATCTATTTGTATTGCTTCTGTTCCTTTTATAACCTTTATAACCTTGATCACTCTGTTTCGTTTGTCGTTATTAGTAGGGATAGGCGCGCTCTACTTCAAAAAATATATATAAATACGTTTTCGGGTGCGAGTAAAAGAATGTTAACTATTAGTAGAATAAAAACCGCACTCTCAAGCTTTTCTCTTTAGAAATAAGACCAGTTTATTTTCGTACAGACGCGTTTCGGCCTTACGCCATCGTCAGTGTGTCGAAACGCGAAACGCCGAAACGCGTCTGTACGAAAATAAACTGGTCTTATTTCTAAAGAGAAAAGCTTGAGAGTGCGGTTTTTATTCTACTAATCGTTTGTCGTTATGGCAGTCACATTTGTTTCCCTTACACTGGCATGGCGTAGTGCCAGCTTCAGTGCCAGTGAATTGATGACGCAATGGTCTGGTGATTAAGTGTTGGCAATATTGAATAAATTATTAAAGGCACCCAGTGCAACTTTCGAGGCTTAAAAATAAACATTCAATTTCTAGTCTTTTTTACACATAGTAAGTTTCAATAACTCCATACCATTACATACCGACATTCAAGCAGCAAAGATGAGACGTCGTTGTGTGGTGAGAACTGATAGAAAATCGATAACAACAACAATCGCCGCCATTTTCTTTATTTTTTGTAACCTACAATAAATAAAGCAGGCTTCCAGTCAATGGAAAAAATGGCTTCTCCCCACCGGCGATTGTTGTTGTTTACGATTTTCTATCAGTTCTCACCACACAACGACGTCTCATCTTTGCTCCTTGAATGTCGATATGTAATGGTATGGAGTTATTGAAACTTACTACGTGTAAAAAAGACTAGAAATTGAATGTTTATTTTTCATTGAATGTTTACATAAAGTTGCACTGGGTGCCTTTAACTGAATACAAATATATACAGTATAAATCATTCATTTTTGGGCCAGTATTATAAGATATTTGATGAGTAAAATCAAGTGTAGTTTGTGGCACTTTCTATGGCAACTATACATGTATACACATATATAGGTGCTATGCATGTTCATGCATAACCCAGTCATTACTGTATGATGTAATGCACTGCATACTGCATTGTCATGTACTGTATTGTCACGTGCATTGTATTGTACCACAAAGCATTTTAATTCTGTACTGTACTGACATGAGGAAACACAAACTGCAGTTTTCCGGAACCAAAATTGGGATGACATTACATTGGGCTTCTTTTCATGAAACACAGCCTCCTTTAGTGAACTTCAAGTATTATATATCATCCATTCACATTCAAACATGAGTTGGATTCATAATTGTAATTCAGAGTGAATAGGATTTCAAAGGATATTTTCCAGACTCCAGTCACCATTCAGCATAGTATCAGAGTTGAGTCTGAGGGTAACAGCTGTTGGAGCTTATGGTAAGAAATGGCTCCCTCTTGTATTGAGCACAACAGTGAGTCTCTCACACAGTCACAGAGAGGTAGATCAAACGCCCCATTTTAAATAGCGTGCTTTGCTGTCCACTCCCTTGGTGTTTCTTCCATACGCAGTAACAATCCAAACCACACAATGCTGGGAAGGAGTGTGTGTGTGTGAGTGTGTGTGTGTGTTTGTGTGTGTGTGTGTGTGCGTGGGTGCGTGCGTGCGTGCATGCGTGTGTATGTATGTATGTGGAGGTGGAGGGTGCACCATGGCCCACTTTCCTTGGCTTTTGATTTGCTTGTTTATTAGTTTAATAAGCTTCACCAGCCTCAGGGACAGAGCTATAATATCACGAGGTCAGGTCACCTCATATGCTGAGCTGCATTAACCGCCTTTACCTTTGCTGTGCTGTTCCAGAAACATTTTTAAACACTGCATGAAGCTCTGCCCCTCTGGTCGAGAAAAATGTCTGAACGTTCCCAGATTTACAGCCGCCGGAGGACGAAACAGACTGAGAGTGTTACCCTTTCAACAGTAAAAGATCTTAAGCTGATTTTAAGAGAAAATTAGAGCAAATTAAAGTTAGATTTGTAACACAACACTGTGCTGCACAAATCTAGCTGTGTTGTTCCTTGTACTTCCAAATGTCTGAAGATGTTTGTGATTTAGAAGTGACGTGGTGTTGCACCTTGTTCTGCTGTACTTCATCTTCCACTGTCAGGATTATGGTTTCATTATTCAGTAGCCAGTGAGTTGACTGATGAACTCATCATTTTTCACCTGTTTCTTTCATAAAATAGCCCACAACTGAATCAAAAAGATTATTGTCACTTTGCTGATATTCATAATTTGCATTTTCAAACAGTCTTACTACCTCTGAGATTTCACATACTGTATAAGAACACTGCTTAGGGGAGTTTCATTGTAAAAGTATCATTTGTAGAGATAATAAATAGTTTATTATCTATTTTTTTTACCTGTTGCATCCCTCATACTCCATTATTGCTGAATACAATTCACAGGCCTCATTCTGCAGGGGTCAAAGGTTATATCTTCGTAAATGTAGGATGGAAGTTAGCATTATGCTCATATGCGTTCTGTGTTATCCTGAACACATGGCTATGTTTTGTATTGTCAGTCGATCTATAAAGCATAAAGAGTGTGCTGATGATTGGTTTACTTCACAGATTAGCTATTCCTGTTCTCACCTGTACCATTGGAATACAAAAAAAATAAAAATAATATTTGTTCCTTTAATTGTGTGGACATTTTCATGATCATTATCAATTATGTGTGCTATCTTGTCATTTCCGCTTAATCGTATTAAACAAACTAAGGCATAATAGTTCAACGTTTTTCTGTTGCCATTCACAGTAGGTTGATAATCTTCCATAATGTCAATCATAGTTGCTATTACTTAATGCTTTTTAGGATCCTGCGCTCTCAGAGTGATAGCTTCTGACTCTCGCCCACTTAGAAGACAACAAATAATCACACAGACTCTCAGATCTCTTCCAGAATATGTCTTTGTGCTATTAGTCTGTGAAGAGTAGTGATTTGGGCTGCCTGATACAATCAAAGAGCTTGGCTTTATTGGCGAAGCAGACGATGGGTAGCATCTGCGGAGTAGTGACTCGCCAAATATTCTCATTACAGGACCCAGTGCCAATGCTGAGTGGATCCGCTCCTCTCAGACAGAACCTCACTCTCCTCACGGCCCCTCTCAGAGACCTGTGCTTCAGCATACTGAGACTCATTCCTGGCCTCTACATTTCTCAGTTAAGCCTCTAACATCGATTCTGTTGTAATATGTATCCTACCTATCCTAGCACACTCAGGGCCCTAGTTGGTGGTGGAGATTTGGGTGAAAAACGGCCATCACTGCCCTAGTATGATTTATCTATCTGGAAAAAAATATAACGTTTTATTGGAAGAGTGGCATATTATGCCTACATATTTATGTGTTAACAAAGAAGCAGGAGCAAATCTGTTTTATGGGTTATTGCAATTCATCTATCTCAGACATCCATGAAGTTAAGCCTGCCAGATCGCTCTCCTAAGTCCCTGACCAGGATTGGACTGAACACTTGGCCTGGTCCCCGGGCGCCGTAAAAAGGCTGCCCACTGCTCCTGGAGCCCCTTGAGGATGGACAAGGACTTCAGGATGGGTTAAAAGCAGAAGGACAATTTCACCGGTGACCTCATCAGCATGCGTGTGTGTGTGTGTGTGTGTGTGTGTGTGTGTGTGTGTGTGTCCTGTGTCGCCGCCAAAATGCATGTGTGTGATGTTGTGGGTCCTGCTGTGTGACAATAAAACTGACTTTGACTTTGACATTGACTTTGACTTTGATATCCTGAGTATGTTTTAAAAGGTTTAACCCCTTGAAAGACTAGAGTATATGGGAAGAGGAAAGGCTTACTTACTTCACTTTGAAATACTGTTTAGGTAATGTCCTCTTTAAAGTCTTTTTTACTGTTACACCAACCCTCAGCACCATACATGTCCTTTGTGTTGAATACATATTTCAGTTTGCTGGCATGCACTTTTGTATGAAACTATTTAGCATTTTCTGAATTCTTAACTGTAAATGCAAAGGGTACACTGTGTGTTCAAGGCTTTGGCCAACAGTGTTTCAGAAAACTGTAGAAAATTACTGAAATTTGTGCTGTACTGAATTTGTGTATATATTCAGTATATTAGAACAATTTTGGCAATTTTCTCTTTGAAGTGCACTGTAACACCATAACTTTAAAAAGCATAAGCCTAACAAAGATACGAGTGTTTTAGATTTATCACACTATTAAGTGATCCAAAAAGTCTAACCATATGCATACCTGTGCCGTTTAATGCAACAATTAGATTTTGAATAGGGATTATTGAGTTTTTAATGCAGTGTTTATATTTTGCAGGAGATATGAGGTGTTCTGCTTTTTGCGTGTGCGGTTATGTGAATTGTGTGTAAAGTCTTTTTAAAAATGAGACTAAGTTTCAGAAAACGTATGAAAGCAGTTGTACAAAAGCTGTAATATCGTTAAACAATAAAGAACAAGTCTGAAACCAGAATATTCATTTCCATCTAATCTCTGACACCAATTTGTCATTAATACGGGCCATTGTGCATGAAATACAGGGTTTAGGAGTGCAGTGGTCGGATAATGGGAATTTAACAGTGAAGCCTCATTCATGAGCACTACAAATCATGAGACTAATAAGTTCTGTCTTTGTGATAGCTCTGTAGAGATCACATTATAGACAGAGAGTTTTATTTCACAACTTCACAAAGTCAGAGAGTACAGGGTTCATATAGGGTAATACTGAATTTAAATGTGCTCACACCTGTGTGGAGTCTCCATGTCTCATCTCCATGACCCTGGCTCTCTCTGAGCTTCTCTCGACCAGACCCACACACCTCACTGTCGATGTAGAGCCTCTTTTCAAGCATGACAAATCATCTTTGTAATTATTCTGTAACAAAAAGACACAAAAGGCTTACTTCACAATCTTCCAAAGCCACAGAGCAAAGCAGACACGTACGTAGGTGGATATTGAAAACAAGACGTGTTTAAAATGTCTCTTTTGCAGGTCCTCTCCAGAGTCTCTGGCTCATGCTCTGTTTCCCTCCTTCTAGCCTGGCTTTGCTTTATAGACCCTCTTACATTCCTGTCAGTAGATATGGAGCAACGTTCATTGGCATGAGAAAATATCTTTTATCTGTAAAGATCACACTGTAGTAAGACATCAACATCAAAGTCACAGAGCACAACAGACATGTAGGCTAATATCAAAACAAAATACAGTATCCACGTTTACTTTTAGTCATTTAGCAGACGCTTGTGTCCAAAGGCGACGTACAATTTGTATCCATACAAATATCTCTGTGCAAGTTCTTCCCTGGCTCTCTCACTCCTGGTCTGGCTCTGCTACCCTGCCAGCCCTACCCTACGTCTCTGTTATTAGACTGGGAGCCCAACACACCCTTACGCAGACCTTTGCTCTTTCATTACGGACGGACAGCACCCTTGTCCGACCCGTTTAGCTGTAGCTGTGTGATTCAGCTCCCGGCCACGTTGAGCTGCTGATTGTGTGCAGAAACAAAAGAGTGTTGGAGAGCCAATTGTGTGGACATACATAAGTTTGAGAAACACCATCTGTGGGGGGGGAGCTCTGTGGCTCAAACTGTAGCCCCGACCACATTCGGGCTTGAAGCTCAAGGAGGTCGCGGGTTCGAATCCGGCCTGATGTCATTTCTCCTGTCCACTCCCCACCTCTTCTCCCTCTCATTTCCTGTCACAATCTTCACTGCTCAGTCAATTAAAGGCATATAAAAGCCCAAAGACAAATCTTTAAAAAAAAAAGAGAAACACCATCTGGGCTGTCATAATTCTGTTCTGGGATCTGGTCCATGATGTTAAAACACAGTGTTCGAAAATCAGGCATATTTAGCCCGGTGTGTGTAGTTGCTGTGTTAATTATATTTTAGTCTGGATTCAGGCAAACATGGTGATCATCTCCTTTGAAAGTTTTTATAAGATGTTTACTCTTTTGTGGAGATGTTACAGTTTGTGTGATTATTGACTGCAGTGGAAACAACAGTTACAGATTACATAAACATGAGGCGAGGCTTTGAACACTTGTGCATCTAATTGCTTTGGTGAAGCTAGCGAAAGCCTTAACGAGCTGGCGACAGCTCTAGATTGTTCGTCAGTTTTTCCACTGATACTATATGGCAGTGAATTTTACAATTGCTGGTGGCACACAAACTTAGTGCAAAACATCTCACTTCAGAATACGAGTGTGTGCTCCTTTAAGACCTTCAACACCATCACATCTGTGGACCCGAAGAACTTATTATTCCCTTTCAATAGCCTTCATGATGTCCCCCCCCCCCCCCCCAACCTAATTATCACGGAAAAAATAAAGCCTCGTCGCATCATGTGAACATGCGCACGTCTCTCTCTTTTTACCTCCATTCAAAAGCCATCTAACTCCCATGGTATTGACTGAAATCAAACAGAAAAAAAAGCCATCTAACTCCCATGGTATTGACTGAAATCAAACAGAAAAAAGCCATCTAACTCCCATGGTATTGACTGAAATCAAACAGAAAAAAATATTCTACTGAGGACGAATTTCTGGTTGGCGTCTCGGCTGCCTGAGCTCCTCTGCTGTGTCCCCGATGGCCTCTCCCTGCTGCATTACCTAGAAGAGAGCATCAGACCTGGGCTGCCTCGTTCTAGGCGTGATTTTATCTACACTCAAGGAGGACCTGACCTTCAGGTATTGGGTGGGAGGAAGGTGAGGGGGGGGGAGGTAGGCTGTTAGATGGGGTTTTCATGAGGCTGATTGTCTCTCAAGGGACCAGCTGAGTCCCAGGCGGAGAGAGGCTTGAAGAGAGCCCGATCCTCCTCACACAGGGACCGGCTGCGTAATGCTCTTATCTTTGCAGGAGGCTCGACACACCAAAGAAGATGGTCTTGCTGTTGATTGGTTAACAAGACTCTAGTGTCTCCTCACTCTCCCAGTTCTTTGAATCAATGGCAATTCCTCCAATCTCAAGTGGTGCTTTGCGTCTGCATGAGTATCATAAGCGACGCAGAACAGTGTCAGGACCTTAACTGATACACAATATATTGATATTGATTGATTGATATATATATTGATTGATACATCCGTTTTTAGCCTGAGACATTGTTTGTTTTTCAAGATTTCCATGTAGGTCAGAGTGATTGACAGTGTGCAGGCTGCCTATCTCCAGTACAAGGGCATGGCGATGATCCTATCTGATGAACTCCATGCTGTGTTTCTGTGACAAGCTCCTCTGAGCGCGCCAGCCCTGTGTCAACTGCAGGGAGAGCCGAGTCCAACTGCTTTGTTTCCTGCCTTTTGGGCAAATTGAAAGAGCGGAGATACTGATGATTATGTGATATGAAAGAATACAGCACCCTTCTCCTATAGCGAATCTGTAGCTTACATCCACAAAGAAGTATAGCTGTTTTTTGTTGTTGTTATTTACTGGAATAAATGAAAACTAGTAAGAGAAGCATTTCTGCCTTTAAAACCATTCTGATGGAGAGCTGTTGATGAACATGATGATGAAGAATAGTCTTCACTACGGTGTAGACTAATGGGGATCTTTAATAAACTAAACTAAACTAAACTAAACACACACACACACACTAACACACACACACACACACACACACACACACAGAGAACGAGAAGGGCCCAACCTGAAAACACAAGGCCTTTCACATATTCAAAACAGCCTTCCCCTCTGAGGGGCGTTTCATCCAGGCTTTGTTAAGGTCAAAAAGACAGGGCTTCAGCCTAGTTTAAAATCACAGAATCAAACACTGTTGGGATTAAGGCAGGGGGGTTTCTGGAAACCAGGCTTCGTACTGGAAGATACGCTGGAGTTACGGTGGCTGGCACCAGTGTCTTGAGTGCCCTTGGGGCCCGTGATTTCTGATTTTCATCATGTTATTACATACTACCAGGGATGGTATCTTGGGAGAGGAAACCCAAGATAACAGCAGAGCTGAAGATGTTTTATATCTTGACTTCAGATGTTGCATACAGAAGTGAGATGGCAGCAGTTTTTATTTCTCCCTTGCTATTGTCTCTCGAACAGTGACATGTCATGAAATACATAAATCAGTTATTTCACTTGACATACAACAAAAAAGGGGGTGGGGATGTGAGTGTGTATGGGTTGAGGGGGGGGGGGGGGCAGAATAATACATTATCCTCTACCAGAACATTTTAAATGTGCATATGATGATGTGATTCATGAGTAGTAGTGCTGAATATGCATAATCATATCACAGACAGCAAACCTCCTCACCCACTCTATCGCCAGGGACATACATTTGTTGTCTGCTGGTCCAGCCGTATTTACACTTAGAGCTACTCACTGAGCTCATTCTAATGCAGGGTAGCAGGCTTTATTCCATTGATACATGTGCAAAAGCCAAACGTTTAGCAGCCAGAGTCGTAAATAAGGTGGTGGTGATGATCTCATACACTTTGCCAGCGCACTGCTCAGTGAGGAGCCTATCTTTCCCATCTTAATTACAGTTGCAGTGAGTGTCTGCTTAGCTGGGCAGCTTTAGCACATTATGTTACATTGTGTTATATTACATCCCTGTGCCTCTTTTGTGCACCTTTATCAGGTTAGTCTCTTAAAATCAAATCTATTGTGTAGTCGTCGCATTGGGGTCACACTCAATCGTGTGCTATAGCCTGGAGATATAGTGTGAGGAACAATGAGAAACTGGATCACTTTATGATCCTTTGTGTTGTTGGTGGAACTGTCAAAGTCAAACTGTCAGAGTTCCATTAAACTGTGTGAAATTCATATTGAAAAGCTACGCCTCCCTGAGTATAGTTATCTAGACACCTTCATTAGACACTTCATATCAGAGGTGATAAAACTCACTGTCTGCGATGCTGTAAAAACCAATGAGGTACTGTATCACTTCACAATACACTGCCTTACTTGCGGACCTGTTTAAATCCTTCAGTTATTAAGGAGACTGAATAAAACGTATGTTGTTAGGGAACATTTGTGAGGCTTGTGAGTTTCATTATCTAATTACTAGGTCCATTTGGTACTTCATATTGATAATGATTTAACTTAATGAGTAGTTCTTGGTCCTGTCACGCAATTGTGTGCATAGGCAGCAACTAGTGCAAACACAGCTGTGCAATACAGCTAGCACTCAAGCTTGCACTCCAAATACTATTTGTGATCTAACACTCAAATAACCAACGTGCCCATCGACATCAACCCAACCAAATCAACACTGCTAACATTTTTCTGCATAACAAACAAAAGGTGCTCACAAATCAACGCACAGTAAGCTGTTAAAGCGAGTGGTTATATTTAAGTCACAATAATTATCTCATATATCTATCTATATCTCATTACACATTCCTCCGTGGTGGTAAACCTTTTTGTTTTGTAAACATACAAACAACCCCATTTCGGTTTTCTTTCTTGGCAGCGAGCGCTCTTAATGTGCAGAGCTGCATTTCAACTCGGCCTGGATGGCTAATAATGGGTCTTGGTGGGGTCCCCGCCCACACAGCTGCCAGAGCCTAATGAGCGCAGAGCCACCAGAGCCCCCGAAGATTAACTGTGTTTACAAGGAGTGGTTGCTATGAAACCAATACATCACCACGGACACCCATCCCTGTCTGTCATTTACGTGACTCTATACACAAACATCGCCACACACCACTGCCTGTGTCCAATTGTGTGGTCTTTCAGGTGTGACGTGATGGTGAAATGTTATGTTTGAAAGGATATTTTGTGAGTGGTGCCTGAAAGTGCACCTGATAGGCCACACTGTCCAGGTCAAACTCAGGGAAAGAACATATAGAAATGTATTTATGGATTATCTCACTGAACAGGCTCTATAAGTGAATGAAAAGTGCGTTAAAAATAAAATGAATTATTATTTATTATTATTATTACCTATAGATTTTTGGATATTATTCTATCGGAAGGCAAAGTGAGCTAGACACCCTGATTGTTTGCAACAAGTGTCATGAATCCCGTCTTGTGATTTCCCTTCCTGGCTGTGCTGACTGAGGTTACTTCAGTCTGACAGGTTATTTGCATCACTGCAGGCTCCTCTTTCTCCAGTCAAATAGGGTCCTGTAGGGCACGAGGAAAACTACTGAAAAATTGATGGAGATTGCATGCCAGGGCAATTGTTCCTGTAAATTAATGCTGTGAACAAAAACAGCAGAGGGAATATTTTGGTGAGGGCCATTTAAAGGATTTGTATGAGCTATTTCAGCAGTGTCTCCATACCATTGTATCACCACATAATGATAAATCAGAAATAACATATTCTGTGTCATATCCACATGCTATTTTTCTAAAAGTGGGGTGATGGGATAACAGTGTGGAATATGATTGGCTTTAATAGCACATGGTCATGTTATGTTGCTCTCCTGAGGCAAGACATTGTTTGGTTCATCTGCATATTCAGTCTGGAGACTTTACAACGGCACCATTAATGGTCATACATAGTTTTATGAACCCCCAGTTCTGTCTGCACATTCACTTAAGGTAATTTGGTAGTGCTGTGTAGTATCTCTAAACCAGTGGTTCTTAACCTTATTGGAGGTACTGAACCCTGCAAGCTTCATCAGTGCATTCGCCGAACCCTTCGTAATTTGAAAAATAAAATATGGTTTCTTCAAAACGTAGGTATGTATAAAAACGGCCCGACATTGCTAGTGTGAACCTGGCTATACTGTGTCTGTCTTCACCCCTGCCGAACCCCTGAGAGTGACTCAACGAACCCCTTGGGTTCGATCAAACCCAGGTTAAGAACCACTGCTCTTAACTGTTCCTGCATATAATGTGCCCATATCGTATATGAAGATTCGATTTGTATTTAGGTGTAGTCTGTTGCAACATGCATATGCAAAGTTTTATAGGTTTGCCTCACTGTCAGTCTCAATACCGCTCTCTACTGACAAGTGTTTTCAAACAAAGGGTCCATCTTCAGTGAGGAACCAAATGGATGTGACTCTAACCAGACAATGCTGCTCCTGGACCTGCTGTTGTATAGCATACAGTTTAATCACAACTGCATTGTTCTTCAAACCTCAGGAAGACTCAGTGCTGATTGCATCGGAGAGTCATTTCCAGAGGGAGCGAGAGAATATTGAAGCCCTCAATAAAGCTGAAAAAAATAAATAATGCAATGTTCCTATTCAAGCCTTGCATGCACTGGTAAATGTCAGGTTTCAGGTCAAGTTTTACATTAGCCAATGAATCAGCATATGCCTGAGCAACAAAGCCTCCAATTAGCATTGCTCGCTGCTGAGACCAGTGCTAAAGGCTATACTGTGGACCTTTGATGCTGGGCCATATTCCCTTATGCTGCTAAAGTATTGTACGTCGTGAACTCTGTCTGGATTTCAATCTCACTCTTTTGAGTGACAATGAGGGTATTTCGCTCTCACTGTCACTTGTTTTGCATAGTTAAATGTGCATTCGAGAAACTAACCTAAATATCATAAATAGTTTAAAATGGGGGGGGGGGGGCGTATAAGCTACTGCAACAATATATCAATAAGTTCCCTCGTCGAGAGATTAGGTCGTCTGACAAGGCTGTTGCGCGCTCCCTCCGTCCCCACTCTCTTTTTCCGTCTCTCTCTCTCTTTCTTTCTCTCTCTCTCCAGTTGCTCGCTTTCCGCTCCCGGTAGTCGCCTGTTCCACATTCAGTCATCTAGCCATCATGCGAGAGCCATGAAGACAGTCTGGCGCTGAGGACAAAAGGTTGCTTTACCGGAGAATTCGTTTAAATGTCCCCGGTCAGACTTGCTCGACCTTCCTCTCCATTTTAATTTGTCCCTTGTGTCCTGAGTGCTAATCACCATGGATTTGTCATTTATGGCTGCGCAGGTAAGACGAATATATACAATGTCGTTGTTATTTATATGACGACGTTTTGAACCAACTTTTTGTAAATGAAATCTGTCAATAGGACAAATAAAGATGTAAGGCTATAAACGCTTTTGGCACCGTTATAGTGTAATTATAGATAATTACAATAACCTTCCATCAAATGAGAGAAGACTCGTCAGTTTTCGAACTTGATCGTCAGTGAGTAGACTATAAGTGATGCTAGCCTATCGGTTGCAATCTATATCTAGTCAAATGTAATCCAATGGACGACAATGCTTTTTAACAGTTTAAACTTACAACTGTGCTATACCGCTTACCTGACTGATATGCATTACAGTTCAGTAACATGTCACTGGGATGCCAACTCTCACGCATTTGTCGTGAAACACACGCTTTTATGTCCTGTCTCACGCTAGCATGTCATACAAATCCATTGACTTCAATGCATCTCACGGCAAAAAAATACACCTGTTTGTTTTGGTCAATCTTAGTCAATCTTACCGATTCTCACGCCAGGTCCGTCTTGAAAGTTGGCAACTCTGTCATTGGGTTCCCTCTACAGGTGAAAATGTATGTCTAAGTATGTATGGTATACGCGCCCTTTTTCAGGCACACACATACCTATACACACACGCACGCACGCGCTCGCCCACACTCTGAGTGACACACGCAAACAATATTCCTAAAACATGGCAAAATACGAAATAAATCTTTCTGCAGTTCGATATCGCTAATTCGTTTTAAAATTCTGGAACATTGTCACACCTATTTCTAATCAGCTGAGTTATTGGAGTAATTAAATTATATCACTACTAATGTAATTGCAATTAGAATTGACCTGGATTTGATCAATAGATATCAAAGTCCACTAACCACTGAATATGAGTTTGCCATCGTGTTTGCATGGATAATTAAAAAGTATATAATTAGCTAATACATCACACTGAATGAGAAAGGCTGAACAGATTAATTCCTTTTTTAATGTGATAATTAATATTCTTGTTTTCACTTTTTAATGACTTTTGGTTGTGCTTTCATTTCAAGGATAACTTGTCTTGAATGACTTAACTATCAGATTGGATGATTACTCCATTGCACCTATGCAAGGGGGAGTATTAAAGCTGCCTATCATACCATTATGTAATACTCTAAGGCAAGATCAAGATGATTCCTTCCCAGTTAAGGAGTCCCACATGAATATGTAATTTCTACTGACTTTCTTTATGTTCAAACTAGTTGGTGGTTCTTTTGGATTTCAGGAATAGCAATGCATGGATGTCATGTCCAAATGTCACCTGAGTATTTCATGGGCTGTTGTACATGTCACATGGTCCAGACTGTGTCAATGTCAGGGATGGAGAACGCTTAAGATCCCAGTGGATCCATTGGTCTGTTCCCTAACTTAATGAATGCTTCTGAATGTTGCTGCTTGACTTATTCACAACGCGTACAGGGGCGCAGATCCAGTTTCATTGTAGGGGGAGACAATACACTGTAACATTTTTAGAGAGTAATTCCTGGGTTAGGGTTAGGGTAACAGGAACATTGCAGATGACCTCACTTCCTCCCCCCGCAACAGAGTTTTGCCATCTTTTTTACATGCAGATGACCCCTCCCCCTGCAATGAAGTTTTGCCATCTTTTTCACTTGCAGGGACGTAATAACTTGTTTTTAAAAAACACAGAGGAACACAAATGCCCGGCAAGGCAAAATCCCCAGCCGATTTTGGAATCCCTGACGGACTCATTTTTTGTAGGTCTCGAAAAGAAGATGCATCCCCCCGTCCCCCCTAGGATCTCCACCTATGCGTAACTTCTAGAGACAGGGGCATTGCAATATATTGGTCTAGTTGCAGTGACTTTACAATATTTTAAATACCACCTGTGTAAGATTATGCTTAAAAAATGTGCCGGCACCTGTTCCATGTAATTGGAAACAATAGTTGGAACTAGTTGGTTATGTTGTGTCTGTTTCATAAGGGTCCTAAGTACGTTCTTTAAATTAAAAAAGAATGCTGTGTTGCTTCAACCCATTTCATTCATGTGCAACCGAGGTCCACATTACAATTAAGTAAACCCAACTTAATAAACATACATATATTTCAGTGTGTACTTGTGCCAATGACATGACATGCGATAAATCTCTGATCACATCTGTAATGATATTCTGAGGTAGCCTGGGTGCCATCCGTTTGTACGCGTTCCACTGTTCTCGCTGAACAAACGTTTGTCCGTTTGTTCAGCGAGAAGGCAGCAATCAGTGGAACGCGTACAAACGGATGGCACCCAGGCTAATTCTGAGGCGCCATTATCTAGTGTCCCTATTCTATCAACAGCTGCAACCACGGAAATGCATTGAATAGGCTGTTATTTGGAAATGTGAATAGAATGTAACAATCTATCTCAAAGATATCGTGAGCTCTGCCCATCCTGGCCTTCTAAGTGGAATTTCAGGAGTACAGTATTGTATCAACCCAGGTGTTAGTAGGTGTTTATTTCCCGTGACCGAATGCTGGCTGTGTACAACCCCTGTTGCTTCCTTTCCCCTTCTGCCACACAACCCTCCCCCTTCCCCCCTTCCCACCTTCCTATCTCCACCCGGCCGACCTCAAGCAGATGGGTCCCCCCTTATGTGCCGTGGTTCTGCTTAAGGTTTCTTCCTGCCTAACAGGGAGTTTTTTCTTGCCCCTGTTGCCTTTGTGCATGCACTAAGGGGGTCTAGGCTCTGGACTCTGTTAAGCGCCTAGAGGCGATTGTATTGTTATGGCGCTATACAAATAAAATTGAATTGAATTATTTCATAATTCGCTTATACATATTTAGCATGCAGCCTACTATTGAAAGAAAAGGACTAGGGTTTCTCTAAATTAGTTTCTGGCAGGAATTAGTCCTCTCATATTGGGCTTGCCAGTGGGAACTGAGGATGTCTATACGCAGTCTATTGGTCCTGAAAGGTTTTTCAATCACAATGATCATTTAGTATTACTTCATTGTTTTCACAGTGCTAAAATGGAGAAAAACACAATCTATAATCACTAAAGTGTATAGTTTGAGTAAGCTAGTCTGGTCGGTTTGTGTTAACTCATCAAGGGGGCATATCAAAGGGAAATTGGTTTCTATTGTGTCACCACCGATAGAAACAGATAAGAGATAGAGGCTGCTACATGTTGCTATCAGTTCTCTCTTCAGGCCAAAGGAGTCCGTCTCATTTTGTTTCCCTCCCCGGATGGGCACATGCTATTATTATTTGGGAAACAGCTGATGTCTCTTTTCCTCTCGTCTCTGCTCTCTCTCTCTCTCTCTCTCTCCCTCTGTCTCTTTCTGTCTGAGTATCGCTGGTTGTTAGGGGCTGTGTTGTCGCTGGCGGCGGCTGGGTTTCTCCCCACCTGAAAACACCTGCGAGGAGGAGTAGTGGAAGGAGATCAAAGGGCGGACAGAGGGGGAGCTGACACTGCTCCACTCGCCGGCTTCCGCAAGCTCTCCATTAGTCTCTGACAGTGTCGTGCTTCCTCTCTCCTTTCTTTCTTTCTTACTCTCTCCCTTCCTCTCTCCTTTCTTTCTCTCTTACTCTCTCCATCCCTCTGTTCTGTGTTTCCTCCAGCAGACTGGCATCCGGCAGGCAGGCAGCTGCTTTAATATTAATGCCAGAGGCCAACTTCAGACATGCCTGGCAGTAGAGCTGCGTGGCAATGAGGTGTCTCCGAGAACTAAGAATAGACGCTCATCACTCCCCCACCCCCCCCACCCCCCCTTCCTTCCCCTTGCTCCAGCCCTCCTCACACCTGCACGTGTTAC
>NC_137921.1:69560036-69567536 GCF_963457725.1 Sprattus sprattus | reverse complement strand
TACACCGTAGTGGAGACTATTCTTCCTGGGGTCCAGACTCCCATGTGTTTAGTTTAGTTTATTAAAGATCCCCATTAGTCTACACCGTAGTGGAGACTATTCTTCCTGGGGTCCAGACTCCCATGTGTTTAGTTTAGTTTATTAAAGATCCCCATTAGTCTACACCGTAGTGGAGACTATTCTTCCTGGGGTCCAGACTCCCATGTGTTTAGTTTAGTTTATTAAAGATCCCCATTAGTCTACACCGTAGTGGAGACTATTCTTCCTGGGGTCCAGACTCCCATGTGTTTAGTTTAGTTTATTAAAGATCCCCATTAGTCTACACCGTAGTGGAGACTATTCTTCCTGGGGTCCAGACTCCCATGTGTTTAGTTTAGTTTATTAAAGATCCCCATTAGTCTACACCGTAGTGGAGACTATTCTTCCTGGGGTCCAGACTCCCATGTGTTTAGTTTAGTTTATTAAAGATCCCCATTAGTCTACACCGTAGTGGAGACTATTCTTCCTGGGGTCCAGACTCCCATGTGTTTAGTTTAGTTTATTAAAGATCCCCATTAGTCTACACCGTAGTGGAGACTATTCTTCCTGGGGTCCAGACTCCCATGTGTTTAGTTTAGTTTATTAAAGATCCCCATTAGTCTACACCGTAGTGGAGACTATTCTTCCTGGGGTCCAGACTCCCATGTGTTTAGTTTAGTTTATTAAAGATCCCCATTAGTCTACACCGTAGTGGAGACTATTCTTCCTGGGGTCCAGACTCCCATGTGTTTAGTTTAGTTTATTAAAGATCCCCATTAGTCTACACCGTAGTGGAGACTATTCTTCCTGGGGTCCAGACTCCCATGTGTTTAGTTTAGTTTATTAAAGATCCCCATTAGTCTACACCGTAGTGGAGACTATTCTTCCTGGGGTCCAGACTCCCATGTGTTTAGTTTAGTTTATTAAAGATCCCCATTAGTCTACACCGTAGTGGAGACTATTCTTCCTGGGGTCCAGACTCCCATGTGTTTAGTTTAGTTTATTAAAGATCCCCATTAGTCTACACCGTAGTGGAGACTATTCTTCCTGGGGTCCAGACTCCATGTGTTTAGTTTAGTTTATTAAAGATCCCCATTAGTCTACACCGTAGTGGAGACTATTCTTCCTGGGGTCCAGACTCCCATGTGTTTAGTTTAGTTTATTAAAGATCCCCATTAGTCTACACCGTAGTGGAGACTATTCTTCCTGGGGTCCAGACTCCCATGTGTTTAGTTTAGTTTATTAAAGATCCCCATTAGTCTACACCGTAGTGGAGACTATTCTTCCTGGGGTCCAGACTCCCATGTGTTTAGTTTAGTTTATTAAAGATCCCCATTAGTCTACACCGTAGTGGAGACTATTCTTCCTGGGGTCCAGACTCCCATGTGTTTAGTTTAGTTTATTAAAGATCCCCATTAGTCTACACCGTAGTGGAGACTATTCTTCCTGGGGTCCAGACTCCCATGTGTGGAGCCAACAGAAACGACAAATAGTCTTAATGATGGTCTTGCTTTTGGAAATGTACCAGATTGGATGTAATTATATTTGGTGGCAGACCGAGTCCCTCTGGCCAAAGCACTTCTGATATTGGTTGCGTTGTTATGAGTTGTAGTCTGTGCCCTTTGGATCTTTAGAGCATTTGGGACCGTAGTGGGGGGGTGGGGTTGGGTGGTAGTCAGACAATAAAAAAGAGCTGTAGGCCTTCTGAAAGAATGGACCATCAGACAAGGAAGCTCTTGGCCGTTGTCAAAAAAAGGGCATGCTTGTGGGATGATCGCAATGCAGCAGGGCCACCTTGCATTGCAATATCAGCCATTTTTGATGAAAAGCATCAGAGAAAAATTAAATAATAAAAATAAAAACATAGCTTCTCATCAGAGCAAAAAACATTTTGTGGTGGTTACAGTTATGTCCCTCCAGTATGATGGATTGATGAACCCATTTTGAATGCCAGGTTATGGCTGCCTGAATGTTGATGGGGCTGGGCCCGTGATGGAATGGAAAAGCAGGGGGGTGGGGGGTTCTTGTGTTGAGAAAATGGATTGAGAATGAAAATGACATGTGCTTTGTGGGGGATGCCACCAAGCCTGTCAGTGGATAAATGACTCATATTCTGTAGCCATGGGATGTCTCTCTCTCTCTTTCTCTCTCTCTCTCTTGCTCTCTCTCTCTCTCTCTCTCTCTCTCTCTCTCTCTCTCTCTCTCTCTCTCTCTCTCTCTCTCTTGTTCTCTCTCTCTTTCTTTCTTTCCCCCTACCCCCCTATCCCCAACCCCCAGAACAGCACCACTTAACCACCAACGCGGGCAGCTGATAGTCACATCAATATATCTAATATCCCCCTCAGTCTGTGCTTTGGCTGTGGATGGCATTCAGACAGATGCAGTGATGGTCCCTTTCCAAGCATCATCTTGTGTATTCACTGGACAGAGTTAGATGTGGTGGAAAGACGCTTTGCAGAGCCATGCAGGCTGTAATCACTGCTTCAACCAGATTGTATGATATGTTATGGATTGGTGTGATGTGAATTTTATTGCTAGGAAAGATCCATCTGATAATCCTCATCATGGTTTATCAGCATCATTGGCAGCCATTGCGCAGTAGTAGTGAGGATTGTGAAGATGCTTTAAAGCGGATCTCTGATTATCCCCCTGTAGCTAATCATGCAATGACAGAGTGTCCCGCTGTTCTTTTGCATGGGAAGAATCAGGGCAGGAATAGAAAAACAAACAATCACATACTATTTAAGAGCAGTCGATGTCGTTCCATTCATTTCAATTCAAAGCTATTCTATTTAATCGTATTGATTGTCTAGGCTTCATTAGCAGTGAGCATCGCTTCAAAGCACTTTATAAAGCCTGAGGTAAAAGTCCATAGTAGACACAAAGTTAAAACCCATGGCAAAACATTCTTCTTTAAAAGGAGGAAAATGGTGGAACCAAGAAACAAGAAATCCTATCTACCTCAGGCCAGCCTAAGAAGGAATCTAGAGCACAGCTGAAAACCATCACATTATAAAGGGAAATTATGGGGGCTAGATCTAGACTGTTCAATCCACATACCAGAAGAAAGAAATACACTCAAATCACCCTGTAGCAGGTCAAAGCTAGTCAGCTGATATGACATTGATACAAATTCATACAAATATAAACGTTTAAAGAATGCCTTTACAGATGGAGACTGCTTGTGAAACAAACAGCCAAATGGAAGAAGAAAAAGAGATGGTCAGTGAGTGGTTTTTTAGTGTGACTCTACGGTAGAATAATCAGGCCCTGGAGGGAAGCAGCCAAGCACATCCAGGTGGACATTCCCACGCTCTGGCCCACTTCGCATTATGTCACTACATGTGGGCAAGAACGCAGTTGTCACACCACTGCCCATCCTCATTTTATGCGTGTGCGGAGGAAGGGGAACCAATCGGGAAACTTGTTAGCGTAGCTTAGCTTAACCACTAATGGGCAACAAGGGATTTCAAAACTCCTGGGTCTTGGGAGGGAGAGGGTGGGTTAAATGTGGATGAAGACTCACTGTGCTCAAATGATTTACTGTTTTTTCTACAGTACTGATATATCCAGTGTGCGTCATTCATCTCATGATAAATAAATAATTGCTCTTCGTTCTTGTTACAACACTATCCTACACCTTGTGTTGGAGATAAATTATGGGTGTCTGTTATGGAAAATCTGTAGCACTACAAGATCGAAAGTACGTTGTACATCAAAGCCAGATTTCATGAAGAGCCTTTCATTGCCCCATCAGGAGTGGGATGAAGGATGTCCACCCCTGTAGATCAAAGCATCTGCACGGTTTACTGTAATGCAAAAGCTCCGCTTCGCCTTCCATTTATCATCAATCGGTAGATTTCACAAGTTAATGTGAAACTCCATTAGAGTTGGCAGCCATTAGTATGCTAATTAAATGTAGCTTGTCTAACCATTATGTGAGCTTAGAGACTCTAAATATGGAGACACTCCTTCAAATTCTTTTGCATGCCTCTAAAAATGGGAGAGGAGTGGAAAGGCGTCTCTTATAACTATTCATAAGTTACGTATGTAGTTAATGTTCTTTTATTGCATCGCTTTTAATTACTCCGCAGCTGACACTGACAACTGAATTAAAAAAAAAAAATCTTGGATTGTTCTCTTTAAACATGACTGTAATGACAGTGGTAAAAAGATTTGTTGATGAATGAGAAATAGTCTTATGTTAACTCAGAGTCTCTTTATTTTAGCATAATTCTGTGCATTTAAATGATCAGACAAATCCTTTCATCAGTGCACAACAACCCCTTTGTGATTGGATCAAAGTTGTTGTGATTATCACCAGTTTAATTAATGCGATGGCACAGCCTCGACGGAGCTCCAGAGATCAGTTCTGTATTTTATTAATTCTGGTGAACACTTCAGCAAAAAAACGCGACACCAAGAGCATCTGCTCGTGGAGCTCATCATCGCGTGGCAAACTGTTGCGGCGAGAAATCTGTTACACTTATATAATTGCTGTTGCTTCTCCCTGAAGGGAGTGGTTATTGAATCGCAGCGCCTCTGACACTTACAGGATGCACGTATGAGTCAGTGGCATTTTCTCTCTCAGTTTCTCGACAGTCTGGGGCTCTCTGAGCCCACGGTACAACATCGACTAAATAAACCAGCCGACTCTCCCTGCGTCTTTCCCACCCGGTATCGCTAATGGATGTGCAGTGGGGGTTTGTAATAGATGCTCCTGATGCCTCTATCTCTGCCTGTGTTCACCCCCTCTATCAGCACTCTGCAGCCCCAGCCTGCCTTTATCTTCAGTGGCAGGGCATTGTTAGCTTTTGTTTCCAGACTGTTCCGTTTAAACTCGGAGATCAGTGCTTGGATGAAACCAATGTAAAAGCCAGAATATGAATGCTCTCTACAAACATGACGCACACCTCACCCAGAGGATACAGCTATTGATGCAGCTTTGAGATTGATCGTCACCCCTGAATATGCTCTTGGATTTCTTCCTGGATCCATCTGTTGACTTGTCAACATAGCCTCCCTTCCTCCCTTGTCTTGGTCTCTTGTGGCTATTATGCCATCACCTGGCAAATCACTGATGTCTGATTCCCTTCGACACCATGGCCCCTTGATGTGTTTATCCAGCTGACATTTGTGCAATCACAGAGACCTTTTGTCGTTCTCTTATTGTCATTCTGCAAAGGGCAGGTCTGAGTGTCTGGGGTTTGTTTGTCCACCTGGCTGAGGGGAACAAACACTCAAAGAATGAATAGACTCGCTTTCCCTCCTTCTTTCTCTCACTCCCTCTCTTTATCTTTTTCTTTAGGCGTACAATTATGTCTCGGCCTATGAGTACATTGAGGCTGTTTGCAAAATGCAAAATAAATCTAAACTGACTTAACCATGCGAGAAGGGCAGCTGTGACCATGACCATTTCTGAAAGTCTTTTTTCATCCATTCCTTCATTCATTCATTTCACCTCGATTCATTCACTCATTCATTCATTCATTCATTCATCCATTCATTTATTCATTCATTTCACCTCAATTCATTCATTCATTCATTCATTTCACCTTGATTCATTCATTCATTCATTCATTCATTCATTCACTAATTCATTCATTCATTCATTCATTCATTCATTCATTCACTAATTCATTCATTCATTCTGTCTTTCTGTCTTTCTTTCAAGGAAAGTCTGAGCTAAAGAGCTAAAGTATTAGAAGGCACGGAGGGCAAAAATAGCTTTGCGACTGGGCCGTGTTGAGGGTGCTCTATCTTCAGCACAGCGCTAAAGCTCATCTGTGCTACCTAGAGAAATGGCTTGGCTCCTCGCGTCGGATTACCGGCGATCAGTCATTTCCTATCCAAGAGCACATCACTGGTGCAGCTCCAAACAGCCTTATTTCCAATCCTGTTTTGTAACCTGTCAGGCTGTTAAGTGAGATCTGGTCCATATAGCCTATGTTCCTATTTTGGTTTTCCTCAGTATACATTCCAGAATATTCTCACAATCTCTCAGACATTATTTGTCTTAACAGTCATGCAACAGCTCACTGCGCTATTGGCACACACAACATCCTCCTTTGCAGAAGTTACTGTATACAAAACAAATGGAAGGAAGGGCATCTTTTGATGTATTTTCTAGTCAATCGTGACGCCATATGCCCCGGCTGTAGAGACGGTCTGACAGCAGGAGACATTCTAAAGGCCATGTATGTCAGTATCACAGAGGCCCTTGGGACAGCTTGTCTCAGAAATTACCCCTGAAATATTGAGATATTGAGTGTTTTTGACAGCAGCTTGGTAAACTGGAGTAGATCAGGGAATACAAGAATAAACATATACATACATCTTTCTCTCTCTCTCTCCCGCTCTCTCTCTCTCTATATATATACATATATATAACATATATAATATATATATATATATATATATATATATATATGGAGAGAGAGAGAGAGAGAGAGAGAGAGATGTATATATACAGTATATATACACAGTAAATATATATACATATATTTATATATATAACTGTATATAGGTATGGGGTAGCAGGGCAAGTTGTGCCTTTTTTTACACCAAAACATTGTAGGATTTATGGAAATCAAAGGACTCACATTTTCCAGAGTGGTCGCATTTAGAAGGCTCATCATAGCTTATGTTCCACGTCTGTGGAGACTGTTATGCATTTTCTGTAGCCACCCCAACACCCAGGGCTTGGGATCAAAGTGAGAGAGAAGACATGCAGACTCAAAACATCTGTTACATATTCAAGCCAGTGATACATTATTTAAAATTATGCTCGCCTGAATTGTTAATGTGCCTCTGTGAGCAAACATCTCCCAAGCAGGAAATAGATGCCCCTGGAACGTGACTTTTTTTACTCACAGTATAGACAAATCACTTAAGCGATGCTGTCAGGTTGTACAGGATTTCACTCATGTTACTAAAAAGCTTCAATTTGTCTGCAATCTTGAAAAACATGCAGCCTGATTCGAGCAAATCCCTAAACTGGTGTGTTAACAGGTAACAGTGGGTTAGGTAATGTATTAGCCTTGATTAAAAAGTCTGTACGGTTTCAAATAGAAGTATCTAGTCTTTGTCAAAACTATAACTGCAATCAAAGTACCCATACATGACCTTAACCCACTGTAAACCTGGCAATGAAATATAATATAATATATATTGTGACGTAGTCCACTGGTTATGGGAGATGATGTGATGCTTTTGGTAGAGAGGCTGTTGTCCTGTTGTCAGATTCTCCTGTTTTGGCAAAAAATTAGCTGGTCTCTTTGCGATATGTTTCCACAAATCGGTTCATTCTTTCATGTTCATTCTGACATTATTGATGAAGATCTAACACCGGGCATTTCTTCATTTGCTCTATGATGGGCATAGATGTATATTTAGGATGCTTCTCTATATCACTATGCATATCATTTCGCATCAAACAGATGGACAGCCTGTGTTCTCTCCATCTACTTTTTGCCTCAGCCA
>NC_137921.1:69552536-69555036 GCF_963457725.1 Sprattus sprattus | reverse complement strand
ATCTTCAAAAGTCTTACTTTCCCCTTTCGTTAGCCGAGAAACATGCTATAATAAGCTTTAAATGTACTTAGTGCTGGTTTCTAGAACTTACCAAGTCCAGTCCTGTACAGCCCACTATAAATTATTGTCGCTGTCTATTGTACAGATGTGAACATGTTAACACTGCCTGAACAGTGGTGGCTATTGGTGTAGGTAACAAAGACACATTCCCAAGTTCCCAAGTGGCAACAGTCATGGTGGGAGTGGGGGTTGGGGTGGGGGGTGGGGGTGGCGGTGGGGGGGGGGCACCGATTTCTAATGCTGAAGGACCAAAGGAGCCAGAACCACCACAGTATGTTACCCCAGCAACCTGCTGACACACACAATCACAGGTGAACCCAGTTCTGCCTTTGAAGAGACTGAGAACCCTTTGCGAGGGATGCCATTGTGAGGGTAGGGTGGTGTGTAAAGGGGACGGTTTGCCTCAATAACGAGTCATTCTCTCTTTTAGCCTTGATTGCTGACTAGACAATCTGTTCCCTTCAGAAGTAATTATTTTCCCATTGTAGTTTCCGATGCCAACTTTTGCCACTTTGCTCGTCATCAAATGACGACAGGCATAATCTAATTTTATCGCAGTTACTGAGAGAATTTCAATTCCCAGACAGTCTGGCCTGCCCCGGTCCTATGTATGGCTAATAAATACTGCATCTGATTGGTAAAGGCTGTGCTGGCAGATTAATTTCGATGCTGTCTCAAATCACAGTGATAATCTGTCTGCTTTCACACACACAAAAAAAAAGGTCTTCTGGGGACTGCCGAAATTAATAACAAGAAGTCAGTGACTGCACTGTGAGCTACGATGTATCTGTGCAGAAGTAAAAAAACTAAAAAATCTTCCCATTGTATTTGGCCAACTCCGCAGCTTAACAAAGCGAGAGCCTGCGTGCTTTTAATGAGCTCCGGATAAGAGGCAGCCGTTGCCATGGCAACATGTCCATTCTGTCCCCCTCCTCCTCCAAAACATAGAATGTTTGGCATCCTTATGCTGCTCCTTCTTCTCCGAAACACACCACTTTACTTGAATAACTGGCAAGCTTCCCCACACAAAGATATGATTGAGTGTTCTTATTTGTAATGTAAGGACAACAAACCTCTTCACTCGCACAGTACAAACAGTCCTAACTCTCTTCTACTCGCTGTGGCTCATGATTCAACTGCACGAGTGACACTCTGTGCCCAGAACAATGCAGCAGCTATACTACCAGTGTAGACTGACACCTTTGACCTTTCTTGGAACATTCACCCACCCATTTGCCTGGCATTAGCCTCAGTGAAAGCAGTGACAGGTGAGATGTGTTGTTGTTGTTCCCTTAAGATGGAGGGGCTGGGGGTTGTTGGGTTCTTAAGTGTCTATAAATCTCAAACACTCCCTCATCCATGCTGCTCACACCAAGCTTGCTAACAGAACCATCAGGTAAGCGGCAACGCAGAGCCAATTGCCCCAGACCCAGCCCCCAGCGCTTGTCTCTTTGACGGTCACTTAACGATCCATTTCTGGATAGCAAAAACCCATCTTAATTTGCGAGGCAATCCTTTCACACACACACACACACACACACACACACACATCTGCCGCCTGTTTTCCTTCCACTGTGGTTTTATATCGATCCTAATTGATTGGCCATCTTTTTTTCCTCCCTCTTGCGACAGACGACTCCCGTTAAGATTTTTTAATTCTCTTGCACTGCATTTGATTTACACAAAGTGGCAGAGAAAGACAAGAGCGACACATAAACCACCTAAGAGTGACTTTGCGACTTCAAGGTCACTTGAAGGCGTCCCCTGTGTGTTATCACCTGAGATTCTGGCATGTTCTCTGAACACTGATGTTGTAAATTGGCGTCTCCTGTGCATAAAAGCCTGGCAGGCTGTAATAGTTTCATGGGTGTGTCAAGCCATCAGTGTGTTACAGTCAGTTACAGTGTTACAGCTTCATTCACGTGTCCTCTCTGAGATTTACACAGTAAACTGCATTGATATCTGCTTAGAAACTGTACAGATTTATATACATATGTATGTATATATATATATATTTTGAGTAGGCTCTTCAGATCCTGAACAGAGAGCTTCTCTATATTGATGTGAGTGATTAGTCTATACAAGGAATTCCAATGTCTACGTGTGGTGGTAGACAGTCGCATTGCACCTCCCTTGTTAAACAATATGTTCTCCTTTTTTTGCTTTCTTTTTGTACAAATATATTAAAAATGTCATCATTAAATGTCAAAGGTCTTTATGTTGTCATTTTGACAATTTGAACCTGCTGTGTGAAGTAGATGAAGGCCTAACAATAATGTGCCTGTTTCATTGTCCAAGCTGAGGATTATTTTCTCTTTCTCACACATACACACACACACACACACACACACACACACACACACACACACACACACACACACACACACACGCACACACAGAAAGGGGGGGAAATAGCAATCAAGCAATCTGTTTCAGGTCC
>NC_137921.1:69527536-69547536 GCF_963457725.1 Sprattus sprattus | reverse complement strand
ATTACTTAGTTTCGCCACGGATTACTAATCACTAAGAACATTCATGCACAGTTTTGAACTTGTGGCAACTAATATAAAATCCTCAGTAAAGCATTGACATTACAAACAAACAAGGCTGACTTGAGTCAGTTTTATTGTTGCACAACGACACACATGCCTATATTAGGTGGCAACACAGGACACACACACACAGGACACACACATACGCAGGCAGAGGTCACCGTGAATTTGTCTTCTGCATTTTCCCATCCTGGACAGTGGTTCCTCCAGGACCCCAGGAGCAGAGGGCAGCCTTTAGATGTGTGTGTGTGTGTGTGTGTGTGTGTGTGTGTGTGTGTGTGTGTGTGTGTGTGTGTGTGTGTCCACACAGAAAGGCCTGGGAGATAGCCCACCTGAGCACTGAAGGTCTGGGGAGGACCTGCCCTCCAAAGCCAACAGCACCCCATGCAGGAATCGAACCCAGGACCTTCTCGATTAATGTGTCTTATTAGAGGGGCTTGTACCTGTAAAAACTCGACAGATTACTATAAATGGCCTTGCTGTCGTGGCCCGGTTCCAGTAGTTCAGATGGGCTCGGAAATAAAACAACGAGTAGATGGTTTGTGTATTTTTTCTGTCAGTGCACTCTTCCAGGAACATATTTCACAACACATGAGTTATATCACTCTTGACAGGAGTCAAACATTGGTGATATCAGGAAGATATATGGCAGTGATATGGTGATTTTAAACAGTAATTAATCTCAAGGTCCCACACACTGTGCTTGGCTAGTGTCCCCCGCACTACTCTTGATGCACCCACTGTGACAGGAAGCAAAGTTGTGGGAGCGTTTACGGAAAAAAAAACTGACCGCCTGAATGTGTTAATGGCCCGGAATCGCTTACACAATGTCATACGACCCAGTGAGCCCATGGCTTTGAATAGCTCTCCATATGTCTTATCTGATCGTTTCGCAGGGACTCTGTCTTGCGCTGTGTAAACATGATATTGCTGAGATCTGATGTGGGTGTCTGGCTTTTGCAGAGCGGAGCGTGTGCATTCCTTCCTGGGAGATGACACACTGAGGCCGGTGCTGGGTGGGTGCTGTCTGGGCCCATGATGATGCATGCGTGTCACTAGGGCTCCTGTCAGGCTGATGCTTACTGCCTCCGTCTGATGTCTATGAGTGCACCTCCTGGAGAGAGAGAGAGAGAGATAGAGAGAGAGAGAGAGAGAGAGAGAGAGATTGAAATAGAGGGATACAGAAACAAAGAGGGAAGGGGGAAAGGAAAAGAGAGAGAAACGGAAATAGAGGGATGCAGAAAGAGAGAGAGGGCAGACGAGAGAGTGAGATAGAACGAGATGAAAAGAGAGATTGGAATAGAGAAATGTCAGATAAAAGACAAGATGAAACCATCCATGTGATTCTGTACGTGTCCATGTGTGCGCAAGTGTGTGTGTGTGTGTGTGTGTGTGTTCTAGTGGGGTTCCATGTGTGTGTGTGTGTGTGTGTGTGTGTGTGTGTGTGTGTGCGCGAGTGTGTGTGTGTGTGTGTGTGTGTGTGTTCTAGTGGGGGTCCATGTGTGTGTGGGAGCATATGTCCATGTGTGTATGTGTGTGTCCATTTGCGAGTGTGCATGTCCATGTGTGTGTGTGAGAGAGTGTGTGTGACCATGTGTGTGCGTGAGTGAGTGTGTGTCCATGTGTGTGCAAGTGTGTGTGTGTGTGTGCGGTTGTGTGTGTCCATATGTGTGCGTGTGCGAGTGCAAGTGTGTGTCTGTGTGAACGCATTCAAGCATGTGTGTGTTCCCATGGAGATTGAGGACAGAAAATCGATCACATCAATGTGCCTCGACCAGTTCATGCGAAACTCAAGGTAGTGGAGCATTAGCCCAGAGCAGGTAGGTTCGCCGCACTCACCTAACTCAAGCCTCTGGGGGGCCGTGACCTCCGCACCATAATAGGTTTCTCATGAACGATCTAAGCCCTGTGTGTAAAATATTTTCTTGGACGAATGCATTGATAAAAAAATGTTCTATGTGCTACTACAATTAAGCAAAAAGGTTCGAGAGGAAGTACTGTATCGTCAATAATGTACTTGTTTGAGGGTGTTGTTAGGCCCGACGCGCAGCGGAGCGATCTCAGAATATATTCTACTAGAGAGGCAATGATTTGCTTTACCCACCATCACCAGAAGGGGCAGTGTCGACCAGCCACATCATAAATGGACACTGAATAGTAAGTTCTTTCAGAACACTCTCAGAATACAGGTTTGTAAGCAAACACAACCTCCACTAGAACTTGGCAAGACGGATGAAATGAGATGAATTTTTGTTTAAAAACAACCTTAGCCTTTGTAGCTATCTTTGGAGCTTGACGCCATTTCTCTAAATGTAACCCCTGTATTGTGAAATGTTTTCTTCTGGATTGGCAGAAAATATTCATATGTATGTACTGACCCAATTCAATCAGCTGAAACCAAGGTGAAGGTCAATCAGCTGAAACCCCCCCCCCCCCCCCATGACCAGAGTGGTGGGGAATTATTTATTTTATGTATATTGGAATTATAAAAACTTTGAATTAACGGTTATCAGCAGAATAGAATAGAATGTTTCATCGCGGAGTGATTTATTATTAGCTGTGAAAAGTCCCCGTTGGGTTGTTCTGGGATAATCCAACGCATGGAACGTCTCTCGTCCAATCAGAAACAGCTAAATAACGCGAAAGAACCCAGTTGTTTTATAATCAGTGTTAACCAGCCTGACACTCTGAAAATAGATGCTCTCAGAATACATGCTCTTAGAATAGAACTTTGTAAACATCATCACGTCCATTGAAACTTCGCAGCACCGAATAACTGAGGAGGCTGTTAAAGGTGCCTGGAATTGGGAAGGCTGTTAAAGTTGACTGGAACTGAGAAGGATGTTAAAGTTGCCTCTCTGTCTCTTAATAATTTGATTTAAGGCCATGCTTCGCTCTTTCTCACTCCGCTCGGTTTGGCTCTGAGTGTGGATAGGGGCTGTGGAGGGGGGGGGGGAGGGGGCTGAGTCCTGTGTCTCCGTGGAGATATCACAACTTCGCCTGTGGTGGGAGGAAGTCTTCTTTTGGTCCTGGAGAATGTGCAGGAAAGGAAGTCCTGATATGGACAGAGACGCCCTGCGCAGTTTCCATCTCCTGAGCCAATACTGACAATTGCAGGGGTGCGTAAATATGAGGCAAATTGCGGGAATATATTTTGTTGATTTTCACCAAACTGATGTATGATTGGGTCAATGAGTCAGGATTAATGTTGGGTGGCTGGTATTTAGCTGTACTGACTGAACAACAGAGTTCTACTGTATAGGCCTGCTGTCCACACATTATGAAAAATAATAAGGATGACGACTCTGTAGTATGCCATAGTCATACTACAGTACTTAATCATCTCTTTATTAAAAATACACTAAATTAAAGGTCCTATGTTAGGACTACAGCTTACTTCTGTTTATAAAATATCTACACTTGTTTTGTGATGCAATTGAGATGTATTGACACTAAAACACAGAATAATAATGATTTGATTTATATAGTGCCTCTCTGGCAAGGCCCCAAGGTGCTTTACACAATACAGTTAGATTACATTTTTTTCAACCAAAGTAAGATTCGTAACCACAAATTATGAAACATAAGCAATAAACTAAAAAAATAAATGGATCTGAAAAAGTCAGGCAGATATGTATGATATATGAAATATGTATAAATACTTACAATAATATCTACCGCACACATCTTTGACATTTTATGACTTTGCTATGGTGTGATCAGCAAGATTTTGAGATTACATAACAGCCCGTGTTTAAACACATCTGCCCATCTCTTTCCAGCCTGCTATTGCTCCAGTGATCTAATGGTCTCTCTCAGAGGAGTGCCCATTCTTTGGTGATCCCCTCGCGATAACAGGGTTAATGGGTTCCTGTGAGTAAGCCTGGCTTCTCTCTGGGGGAGCGATAGAGAGAGCCAAAGAGACGAGAGAGGGAGAGGAGGAGAGAAGGAGAGATAAGAAGAGAGATAGAGAGAGAGGTAGAGGGAGAGTGAGAGAGGAAGAGAGAGAGGGGGGGAGAGAGAGGAGGAGAGAAGGAGAGGGAGGAAGAGAGATAGAGAGAGAGGTAGAGGGAGAGTGAGAGAGGAAGAGAGAGAGGGGGGGAGAGAGAGGAGGAGAGAAGGAGAGGGAGGAAGAGAGATAGAGAGAGAGGTAGAGGGAGAGTGAGAGAGGAAGAGAGAGAGAGAGAGAGAAAGAGAGAGAGAGAGAGAGAGGAAGAGAGGGGGGAGAGAGAGATATGAGTCCAAGTCTGGCTGATTCAAACTCACTTACTGACACATTTATCAGTACAACTACCACAGCCATGATGCTGCACAGTTCATTGTGTTGCACCCATCTTCACTTCACTACAAATACAGGCATGAGCTTTCCTTATAATATATTCTTTATATTGTAACTTGTCTATCTGTATAGGCCTAGGGTTAGGGTTCTTTATATTTAACTTGTCTATCTGTATAGGCCTACTGCTAAATTCTGGTTTGAGTAAACTTTATCTTTATGCCACTGCATGTCGTACTCTGTGTGGTTGTGTGTGACCACGATTTAGTACACAAAGATTGCTACATTTGACCCTTCGAGTACTTGGAGATGGTCTCTCTCTCTCTCTCTCTCTCTTTTTCTCTCTCTCTCTCTCTCTCTCTCTCTCTGTTTCTCTCTCTGTTTCTCTCTCTCGCTCTTCCATTGTCCCCTCTTCAAGCCAATTTCTCTACAACTAAATCCTTAAAATGGACCCTATTGCTATACCTGCTTCCTACATTTTATTGACTTACATATCACCATGACATTGTTTACGTAGCAGAGTGGGAAACACAATTTGATTGGTTTCAATGGGTGTTTCCTGTTCATTCATTTCCACTCTTACATACCTGACCCAGCAGACCCAGCGCTCCAGAGGTACTCAGCAGTTGGTCATAACAAGGTGGAATGTCTGGGTCTTCTACCGCTTTGGTGAACGATTCACCTAAGGATTAAGATAAGATAAGATAAGATAAGATACACTTTTATTAATCCCGTTAGGAAAATTCAGGTGTCCTAGCAGCAAGATGTATTAAGTGAGTAGGAATCAGACATACAACAGAAAAAAGATAGGAATCAAACAAACAACACAAATAAAAACAGTCCAGCCTTCTGGAGTTCTCTCCTCCCCGAGTGTCTCCAGACCATCCAGTTAGGAGTTGAAGCGAGACGCCTCCTGTCATGTAAGCTAGAAATCATATGGCTATCTGAAGCGCAGAGCATTCAAATGATCCCACCTACCCGACTAAGTGACTCATTCATGATAATGGCATGAGAGATTCGTGTTGCCTGATTACTAGCATGCGTTCGCCTCCAAGCTGAGCTGATGGGCTGTGAGCGGTCTGTGTCTCTGCTGCAGTCCAGTCCTGTCCAGACCCTTCAGTCAGTCCTCAGGGGACGTGTGTGTGTACAGTGAGCTGTCCAAAGCTGTGCGGTGAATTGCCTCACTGTCCAACACTGTCAGAGATGTGCTAGCCACAGATGCTAACACCTATGCTAGCGTTACCTCTTCCCGGGTCCAAGGCTGTGAAATGCTTTTTATTTTTTTACTTTTCATACCAGTTTAGACCCAGCAAGACTTGACGTGTTGGTATAACATCCTCAAAGAATTAATGTTATTTACTGGTTGAATCCATGGCATTCAATCATGGAATACAAACAGTACATAAACCTGGGTAAAGTGTAGGAATACAGTATTTACAGCCACAAAGGCTTTAGCTACTCCTTTAGCCTGCTATTAGATTGCATGAAGAGGCCTACTCTAGGGGCTCACACCTCATCAGGGTGCAGGCAGACGTCCTCTTTTTCCCGGACATGTCCTCTTTTTGAGACCTAAAAAATGCGTCCGGCAGGGATTCCCAAATCGTCCGGGATTTTGCCTCGTCGGAAGTCTATCATAGTTTCCGCGAAGTGACCGAGTGTAGGAAACTTGCTGGAAACACAACAGCAGTCAATGACTGGTTGTATAGGTGCGTGTCTGCTTTTGTTTTGGTTCTGTTTGTTTTCTGTTCAATGTTCTGTTGGCTGTGCTAGGTGCCCAAGGCTAGTAGTCCATCCTAACCTCCCCTAGTGGTGTAATATCTCTTTGTGTGAGTGCTTTGAGAACAAATTTGGTTTCTATTTACCCTTCACTAGGTTTGTGTGTGTGTGCATTTGGTGTGAGCAGTGCACGTTTGCTGTGATCTCCTGGAGGTAACTCACCGCTATTTAAATACCCGTGCCTGACTGGTAAGCCTCAGTCCAGTGTCTGTGTTGTCCATTTATCTGTTGTATATGCGTTGTCCTCCTGTCTGTCCTCTACTGTATTTTATATTTGTGTCTTAATAAAACATATTTATTATTTATGGAAACACGTCTCCAGCTTCCTCGGTTGACGAACCTGTGTGCCCTTAGTGTGTGTACTAGTTTAACTCCAACTATTTCCCTGGGCGAAACCCCCAGGGTGGCATAGTCGTGCTTTAGTTAGTCCCATCTCCACTCACCATATTGTTATGCCACATTAGCAAGGATGCTAAAACCTGTGTTTGCCAACATTATTTGCTAGGGCACCTTTTAGGGCAGTGAGGAATAAGGTTTACACACTGCACAGTTCTGTGCACTCTGGCATCTGTTATATTTATACCAACCATGTTCTGGAGCTCACTTCACCAAATAGCTTAAACACCAGATGTTCCAATCCAATGAATCCAATGTTATTTTCCCTTGTATTTGGCTCTCCAGGACTCTGGGAGTTATCATTTGAAAGAATCTAGCTTGAGCCTCAGCCATAACCCATGGCAATGTTCAAGTAGTGTCATTTGTCTTTTTTAGCTTAGGCAATTATTGCTCAGCTAATGCAAAGTGTGAGGACAGCAGAACTTGCAGTTCTTCTTCTTTTATGCGGCTTCATTAAGCGCCATTATGGTTTTATGTTGAGGTACTTCACTTCATTTCATTTTACTGACTAAATCTTAGGGGTAAATTAAGCTCACAGTTGTGAGTTGACTTGTGTCCGAATTATATAGTGACTTATGCAAAGAGCAGATTTATGCAATCGCCATTAACCTGCCAAGAATTAGATACAAGAATGCTGCCTATTTCTCTTCACTGCATGGCTCTATTGAGACATCTTGTTGGCAGGCAAGAATGAGCCTAGCCTGGGCGGTTGATATTAAACTTCGGCAACAGACAGGCTTCAGAACAAGTAGGGCCCTGTCGTTGCCATGGAGACCCCCCCTCCCCCCAAGACCTAGTGTCTGCATTCCTTATTTGTTCAAGAAGTTTCAGATGAGGAATATTTCCACAGGCTCACATATTTATACGAGCCGGCGGTCACAGGTGTGAGCAGTCATTGTGATGAGGTTTACACATCTGAGAAGTGTGATTACACTCAGAAACACTCAAAAGAGGCTTAGGCCAATTTGGCTGTGCTCCTCTGCTTCAGGAGGTCTGGACTGAGCTCCATCCATCCAATGCCACGTTGATCAAAATATTGGCCTGCGGTGAATCACGATTCAGGGACACATTACTATACAATGCTTGGGATTCTGCCCCCGTTACTAAGAGCAACTCACATCTGCCCACACATCTTTTTATGTCTATTTAATCACATTTATTTTTCTTATTTTTATTTATTTCTATGAGATGATTGTAATTGTAATGAGATGATTGTTTGTGAAGTGACCTTGGGTGTCATGAAAGGCGCTTTAAATAAAATGTATTATTATTTATTTATCTAAATGTACACACCTCCCAGATACCAACGTGGAGTCTGGCTGAGGCAAACTCTACATTCATCAGCAAACTGAACAGACTGGTTGAGAAATAGCCCTGTGTAACATCATTTGTGAGTTCAGGGGTCTGTAGCTGTCTAACCCGGTAAGCAAGAACCTGGATTTTCATCAAACAGCCCTCCTCTCCACAGGGCCCTTTGAAAAAAAGCTTTCCACAATCTGGAACTGATATTGAGCCGTTTGTCTCATGAGCAGAATTTTTTCATTGAGCAGAATCAGATTGTGTCTTTTACTGCCCTGCTAAGAGATAAAGATGGAGACCTTGGGAGAGCAGCTAAGAGAGCAACAGTGCTATTGCCCTATTGGTACAGGGGTCAGGGGCAACAGTTCTTTTGCCCTGTGGGTACAGGAGTGAGGGGCAACAGTGCTATTGCCCTGTGGGTATAGAAGTGAGGGGCAACAGTGCTATTGCCCTATTGGTACAGGGGTCAGGGGCAACAGTTCTTTTGCCCTGTGGGTACAGGAGTGAGGGGCAACAGTGCTATTGCCCTGTGGGTATAGGAACGAGGCGATGTGGAGATCAACAGTGTCATTGCCCTATGCAGGGACGTGCAGAGGAATTCTGAAGGGCAGTTGCTCTGCCCTGGAAAAAAGGGGCAACACGTTAATTTTTCTCACCGCTGCCACGCCCCCGTCCCCTGAACGCAAATTTATATATTTCCTTCGGAGGGGCAACTTCAGTCGAGGAGGGCAAACCTTAGCCCACTCCTGTGCACATCCCTGGCCCTATGGGTAGGTATAATAGGACCGAGGGAATGATGAGACCTTTGTGGTGGAAAAGAACTCTAACTGTAACTTTAATATCTACAGGTACTGACGGTTGAACTGAATGTAAGAAAATGATGTGGACTAAGCAAGATTTTCATTGAATTAACGGAGAAGCTTGGAGGCCTATTTTGGCATCCATACAGACTAAACATATGGGACCAAAAGAATGAAACATTAGAATAAGAATAGAAACATTTTCAGTCCTTGCTGTCATCCTCGCAAGCAAAATGTCTCCCATCTTTCAATAGGGATGTCTCCCATCTTTCACAGGGATGTCTCTCATCTTTCAAAACATCCTGCCAGTCACGGCCCAGGCTAATTTCCTGTCTCCAAACAGAGCTTATTTTCCATCTCAGATTCATTATTCTTAAAATGAGCCAAAAGCACAGAAAAAAAAGGTTTAGAGAGCGGGCCCGGGGGCTGACAACTTGAGTGAGAATGGAAACCATCACGCTCCTGTAATGTTTACGGAGAGGCCATGACAAACACATCTCACAGCGGCCTTTACAAGATTACCAAAGACTGTATTGAATCAAAGGTACAGGCTCCACGCCACAAATTTTGTGAGGGGTAAAGATTTACTGTTCGTTTATCAGATCCTACCATACATGGCTTTTTTTTTTCTCACAAATGTTCTAAAGAAACAAACCATTTCTTAACACTCAGTGTTCCCTATCTAAGTTAGCAAAACTGGACAGGGTTTTGTCAGTCCTGGCAAAACAATGTGAAAGATTAAGAAGCAGTTTCTGCTTCTATGCTTGGCAGTCTTAGATCTGTTTAGTTCTTAACCAAGAAAATTAATTGTGTTCACACCACATGGCAAAATGAAAGAATATGTTTGTAATCTGTGCATTCATTAGCTTGCCTGACTGCACACTCAACGCAGTAGCCGCTACCGTTGGGGATTCAATCAACCCCCATGCTGTAATTCTTCCCTATTTTGAGCCAGTTTCACTCTGGCAGGGGGACTGCCGATGAAAACTAGCCTTTTGGCTACAATTGGGTGCATTTACAAGTTAATGTTTATTAATGCACACTGTCACTCTTCATCAAATAAAACAAATCAAATCAAAATTAAACCCTTTTCTACTACGGTTGTTATATTTACCATAGAAAGTTTCCAGAGCATTGACGGTGATTAAACTTTTTCACTGGATCGACTTCATAGGTGTCCCATTAGAGAGAATGAATGGCCCCACTGAGAGATCAAATGACGATTTTCCGATCATCTCTTGGATGAGTACCTTGGAGGGAATCTCTGAGGTGTCTGTTGTGTCACCCTCAGTGTGATAACTGCCACACACACACACACACATAAACACACACACACACACGGTGTGATAACTGCCTAGTCAATGCAGTGTAAACTAGGGGCAGTGATTCAGCGCGCTGCTCAGATAAAGCTCATCCAAGAAATGCAGCGAAGCAGACAGCACTAGGAAATGTGAGAAAACAGATTCCATCCCTCAGTGACGACAGCAGCGCGGGGTCTCTCCCCCTTCCTATAAGAAGCCGTTACTCATGAGCGGGGAGAGAGGAGAAAGCACGTCTGAAATGAGTACCTTTCAGAGCTGGATTCACTGTTGCTGAAGTGTGCTGGGTAGGTACGTGCTTTTTCTCTTTAAATAAAAATAAACAAAGTTAGGTTAAATGTGAGAAACCAGAGTTTTCAGAGATCCCTAAGAACTTTGGCTCTTGAGAATTTGCTCAGAATATACTTTAGGACCCATGGTCAGAATTTTTACCGAAAAGCTGATTTTTTCAAAAAACAGTGAAGTTCATACACCATCAGGGTCTGAGGTATGTGCATATTTACATTTTTAAGTATTTCAATTCATCAATTTCAATTCATTTCAATTTTCAACATTCTTAGTTCCTGAAATACCCTTAGTTACAATTGATTTATCTTCATTTTTATTTAATGAATAACATATTTAAAAAGTATTGATCAACAAATGTGTCCTAACAGATTTGTAAACATTACAAGTGTTGTTGAGGCAGTTCATCATGCTGTAACTTTATCTTCATCACCACATATATCTAATATAAACTTAATGCAGTATCCCACCTTTACACTACTCTATCTTTTAGTCTTTTTAGTATAATTAGTATAATATACATTTCATAAAACAATACAGATCAATCTAGTGTCCAACTTCTAGAACATTCTGATTTGTTCTTGCCTCAGAGTGAGGATGCCTTCCAACGGTTCTGCTGAGGTGTCCCCCACCCTCTACCCGGTGGATAACTGCACCAACAACGCCGAGTTCTGGGCGCTGCTCTCCTCCCTGCAGCCCATATACCTCTCCCTCATCAGCATCGTGGGACTGCTGGGCAACGGCTTCGTGCTCTGCGTCTTCTGCCTCCAGAGGAAGTCGTGCTCCGTGCCGGACGTCTACCTGGGCAACCTGGCGGCGGCGGACCTGGTCATGGTGACCTGCCTGCCCTTCTGGGCGGTCACCATCGCCTACGACTTCGACTGGGTGTTCGGCCTGCCGCTCTGTAAGCTGGTCAGCGTGGCCATCTCCATGAACTACTTCTGCAGCGTGTTGTTCCTGGTGCTGGTGAGCGTGGACCGCTACCTGGCCCTCGTGATGCCCATGCGCCCAAGCTGCCTCCGGAGGGCGCCCTGGGCCAAGCGCATCTGCCTGGGCATCTGGCTCCTGGGCCTGCTGCTGAGCCTCCCCATGTTGCTCTTCCGCACCGTGGAGTACGTGCCCGCGGCCGGCGTGAGCGCCTGCTTCCTGGCCTACCCGCACCAGGGCTGGCGGGTCCAGCGCAACGTCACCATCAACGTGGTGGGCTTCCTGGTGCCGCTGCCCGTTGTGGCTTTCTGCACCCGTCACATCCTCAAGGCTCTGCGGAACAGCGGGCAGTTGGGCATCGCGGCGCCCGGCGTGAGGAACGAGAGGAAGGCGACGCAGCTGGTGCTCGCCGTTCTGATCATCTTTGTCATTTGCTGGATGCCCTACCAGATCGTGCGCGCTCTGGACACCATGGACTACTTCCGGGTCACGACCAGCTGCCTGTGGGGAGACTTCATGGACGTGAGCGAGCAGCTGGTCACCTACCTGGCCTACAGCAACAGCGCCATTAACCCCTTCCTCTATGTGATAGTGGGGAAGCACTTCCGAAGGAAGGCCAAAGCTGTGTTGACGCAGTTCAGGCCCTTTAAGTCGAAAGACAACGCTTCACTTTCGGTCAACGTCTCATCTATGAGCAGAGAAACGCAGAGGATTTCTTTTAACCGTCTTGATAAGCGAATGTGTTAAGTTAGCCTGAAGCTTCATGTTGTACTGTATATTGTATCAATATTTATTTAAGTTTTTCAAAATCCCTGTGCCAGTATTTTTGTCCAAATATTCTGTTACCATGACAATACGAATTGTTTTGGGTTGGACTCCAGAGTAGGAGACGGGAGAGAATTTAAACCCCTTCCTTTGGTTTGACTTCAAGCTCTGATTATCATTCACCATCTGCTCTCACTAAGTGTATTTTCGTTTCCTTGTCTGTCAATTTCATGAAATACTTCAGGGACAGCCAGATTGCCAGCAATATCCATGATGGGGATTTGCTGTCAGTTAGAGAGAGAAGCACAATCTTCACGGAACAGTGATGTGAAGCCAAGTTGAAAATGCTTATTTTCCCCTCCCTTTCCCCGCATTCTACCTGATGTTTAGTTTAACGGTGTCAAGAATAACAATATCTCAGGTTTTGTTCAGAGTTTATTTTGCACTAATGATGTAATGAAATCGAACGTTTCTGCTACAATTTTCACATCTGCGCCATTTTGTTTTCTATGTCATTAAACTTGTGAACATGTTTTTTGTGTTTTTATTTATTTATTTATTGTTCGACATATGTAACACGGAGGAGATAAATGTCCTCTTTTTTTCTCCGTAATAAAGACTCATTTCCATGCACGATGCGCCCTTGGGTGTTTCCTGTTCCCTTTTGTGTGCTGGGGGCTAAACTACACACTCGCTAACACGCTAATCTTGATGTATGAGGCTCCTGTGTGGGTCACTCGGCGTCCCCCTGAATCTGCGTTCATTTCATCCCTGAGGCGCAATGTCTCATTCCCCATCACTTACCACAGTGCCTCATTCCCCATCACTTACCATAGGTGAGTGCATGCATCTTAAATATATACTTTATCACCATTCCTCCAGACATTTTGAAAAAAGTGTCTTGATGGAGCTGCGGTCATTTTGCTTTTAAATGTTTCCATCCAATTAGCCGCAGCCGGGAGCACGCAGGGGTTTATGTGTGTTTGCTTTTCCAGTGTGTTACCAGCTGCTTGATGCCATTAAAGTTTGCCACGGTTGTTGTGTTGTGAGGTCAGATAAAGTAATTATAAAGGTCTCACTATGTACTGGTGAGCTCAGTCTCAAAGCTGAATGCGGTTGGCTTCAAACGATTAAATTGGATAAGAATAAGATGGATACAGCCCTGGGTTTCTTTCCCCCAGGCCGTACTGGATGGAATTCAAAACTGGCAGCATGCACTGAGTGTGATAGGAACTTGGCATCCATGTGGCCAGAGAAAGGGTCAAAGGTCAAATCCAAAGATTTTAGAGCTCTTACTCTCTTCCATGTTTGTCCTTGGAGTCAATTACTTATAGGATAGGCATGTATACACACACACACACACACACACACACACACACACACACACACACACACACACACAAACACTAACACACACACACACACACACACACACACACACAAACACAAACACACACACACACACACACACACACACACACACACACAAACACACATAAACACACACACACACACACACACACACATCCAAACCCACACACACACAACACACACACACACACACACACACACACACACACACACACACACACACACACAACACACACACACACACACACACACATCCAAACCCACACACACACAACCCACACACACACACACACACACACACACACACACACACACACACACAACACACACACACACACACACACACACATCCAAACCCACACCTACATTAAAAAAAGAAAACTGACCTCTGGTCAACATCACACATAATCCTCCTTTATATGAGTCACTCTTGCCGTCTGTGAGGTATGGGCCAAACCCCAGGCCTATCAATCCCCCCCCACCCCACACACACACACACACACACACACACACACACACACACACACACACACAAACACTAACACACACACACACACACACACACACACACACACACACAAACACAAACACACACACACACACACACACACACACATAACACACACACACACACACACACACACACACACACACACACACACACACACACACACACACACACACACACAACACACACACACACACACACACATCCAAACCCACACACACACAACACACACACACACACACACACACACACACACACACACACACACACAACACACACACACACACACACACATCCAAACCCACACACACACAACACACACACACACACACACACACAACACACACACACACACACACACACATCCAAACCCACACCTACATTAAAAAAAGAAAACTGACCTCTGGTCAACATCACACATAATCCTCCTTTATATGAGTCACTCTTGTCGTCTGTGAGGTATGGGCCAAACCCCAGGCCTATCAAAACCCCCACCCCCCCCACCCCCCACACACACACACACACACACACACACACACACACACACACAAGCACTACAACCATCAGTGACTCCTGTTTCTCTGACGTACATTAAGCCTTCATATTACCCCAGAGAGGTGTGCAAAGCTTCACTCAGCCGTTTACAATCTCCTGATGCGTCCCTGTACAGCTTCCTACTTACTGCCATTCCACAAGCCATGGCTATTTCCACATCATGTGACCGGTTAACATCCCTTTTCTATTGTGTTACATCTGCTTATTAGAGGTACCAGGCATCAGGAAACAATGATGACCCAATTAGGGTGGTCAGAATGCCAGGTTATTGGGGGAAATTGAGTTGGGTGCCTATCAGCTTAGTTGAATTTCTCCTCCATGGCGTTCAGGTCAGGATGCATTTCACAGTCTGGAGAGATTGTTGTCATTTCGTATAAGTCAGGAGCAATTACACCTGATTACCACAAGAGATCAGACTAACATTATTTGTTGTGGTTAGGGTAACATATGAGCTTAATTGTCATTTATTATGCAAGCTGAATATGCCTGGTATCATCGATACCTCGGTCAATGTGAACTGTTTTTGTGAGTGTCTCACTGCGTTGATAGCACTTGTCGCCGGAATAGTGCCTATTTACCGTGGATTGAATGTTCTATTCTGGAATAAGTACATTATTTGTTATCAATTACTGTGTTTTGTGATTTAAATATAGCAATTCCATGCTTCTGTGGTGTTTGTCTTCACTTGTGTTACTACTCTTTCTGACGACTTTTCCTATGGCTTCGTTTAGTGTCAGAGAAAGTCATCAACAAGGGAGGGCTAAAGAAAAAAAAACACAGCACAGAGGAAACATGTTAACAGTTCTTGATGAGAGAACAACGGCATACAGCACATCTCCAAACCCCATGCATTTCTGTATATAGCCACGTCCTTTGAATATTCACAACTTTCCGTTACACGGAAGGACATTGGTTGGGGGTTTATTGCTTAAATCACAGTAAACGAGTAAAAAGTCTGAGTCAGACTGTCTACTGAATTATTTATTTGATTTCTTAGATGAGCGATTGTGAGAGTGGTCCACAAGGTGAAGTTTCGCTGCCAAAATCAATTTTAATGAGATCGCCATGACTTTTAGCACTGAACAGAACAGGAGAAAGTGAACCTGACAGGTCCTAGGGTAGGAAAGTTTGCATTGATTTCAGTGGTTATTAGAGTACATGGCATCGCACTGCCTCTGAAGCCGGTGACGGCATCTCTCTGACTGATTGCTGGATGAGGCAGGTTGTGAACAATAGAGTCTTTGCTGCCATCTAGTGTTCGAAAGAGACATAACTCAAATAACGTGATGAGTGACCAACATCACCATCCATGTGTATGCCAGGTGTCAGAAATTAAAGGTACTGTCCTTCATTAGAATGCATTACACTTTTTGTTGAATTCAGCTAAATTCTTCTTACGTTCCTCTCTTACGTTCTCTTTTCTTTAAATAGAAAAAACAAATTGCCTGGAACCGAGCCATGCACTATTACAGCCAATCGACATGTTGCTTCAGGAGCACCGAAGGGTGGATTGTAATTTGATTGGATGTTGAGCTCAAATATCAACATCCTTTTGCCAGAATCGAGAACTACACCTTTGATTCTGTCCAGGACCCTCTAGCTCCACCGTGAGGAGAAGGCTGTGGGGAGTGTGTGAGATAATGCCAGACAGGCTATTTGGAGATGTCTCGCCCTGACTGGCTTTTTGGAGATGTCCCGCCCAGACTTGCTATCTGGAGATGTCTCGCCAGACTGGCTTTTTGGAGATGTCTTGCCAGACTGGCTTTTTGGAGATGTCTTGCCAGACTGGCTTTTTGGAGATGTGTCGCACAGACAGGCCTGTTATCCTGCTCTCACTCACCTGCTTCACTCCTCTTTCTCATTGGCGAGGCCAGTGTGGTCAGTGTGGCCCTATATTTACCTGCAGCATTTGCCCAAATTTAGCACTCAAGTTAAGGAGCTGTCGGAACGCAGTCTTTTTTAACCCAAACCTGAAAACTGAATATAACCCCAAATCCGAGAAGTCCCAAATAAATAGCACAGGGAATTAAACATATTTACCTGTGTATAACTCAAATTAAAAAATACATTGTCAGGCAACTTTTCCCTCTCGTTTTCCCATCCCCAACCCCTTCCCTTCCCTTAATCTGGGTTTATATCCTGGGATCACCCCCCATCCCCATAATCCTCAACCTCCACCCCTTACCCTGGATGGCTTGAGAGAGGCCATAGTATAATGCGTGCATCATTTATTTATTTATCTATTTGTGTGGGTGACACTTTTTTGGATATTCTGTCTCTTCAGGTCACTGTTCTCTCCAGTATAGTTGGACATTTACCTTCAAATGCAGACGACAGTAACAACATGGTTCCTCATCACCATAACCTATAATAACATATACACATATAAGGCAACTTAGCTCTGTCTGCTCACTTTGTCTCTTTTCTTCCCCTCCTGCGCTAGACTATCTCCACTGTGGAGCGCTGCCTTTCTTTTCAATGCTCAAGCTCGGAAAAATGGCTGTTATTAAATGCATATAGAAATAACATGAAAATAACTATGTCACTTTCTACTCGATCTACCTGCGTCAAGGCAACAGTATGGCTGTTGCTGTGTCATAATTTTACTGTTGTTCACTTCCCCTGGGCCTGCTTCCCCTGCGCATAGCCCGCAGTCAGTCAACGAGCAGCACGAGTCATTAGTTTATGCATTTGCTTCCTCCCAATCCTCATTCCTGTCTTTTTGGGGCCGGGATGCAGATGTGACAAACAACAGAATGCAAAGAGAGGGAGAATGGAAGTCGGACGAGGTAGTGTGGCAAGAAGGCAGCTGTGTGTGAGTGTGCATGGGTTTGTGGCTATGTTAGCATGCATGCATATGTGTTTAAATCAATGTGTGTGTGTGTGTTTGTAGTTGTCTGTGTATACCTGTGTGTAAATGTATGGTTTTGTGACTATGTATCTGTATGTCTGTGTAAATAAGTGTGTGGTGCGTACGAGTGTGTGTGTGTGTGTGTGTGTGTGTGTGTGTGTGTGTGTGTGTGTGTGTGTGTGTGTGTGTGTGTGTGTGTGTGTGTGTGTCTGTGTAAAAGTGTGTGTGTGTGCGTGCGTGCGTGCCGATGTGTCAGCCCATATGGTACAGTGTGAAAACAATCCAAGCCGAGGGCCCCCCAACCCTAACCAGACCTGCGTGTCTCTGCCATAGCGGCCCTCCAACCCTAACCAGACCTGCGTGTCTCTGCCATAGCGGCCCTCCAGCCTTCATTAAGCCATCACCGATCTCTCTCAGTGGGCTTCTCATCAGATGAATCCTCCCTGCCTTCGCGGAGCTCCGTGCTCGCCATCACTCTCTCTCCCCAGAAACAGCTCCAGCTCCATCTGCATTGCAAAACACACTACAGCAGCAGCATCGCCCCAGACCAATCAGCAGCCTGGGCTGTTTTTAGGTTTTTTTTCAACAGCATGGACTGATGGTGAGTCATAGTGAGAAATTCATCCCGCCTGGCTGACGGGGGGATAGCATAAGCTTCCGAACACGCGCGGCGCCCTCCCTCCACAACAGTGGCGGAGCAGTGGAGTGGACTGAGCAGACATGAGAGACAACAATGGGCTTTAATCCCACTGTAATGGAAAGCAGATTATCAGGTCCAGGTAAACAATGAAACCGGTAAAAACACACATACCCTATTCCTAATCCTCCCCACGTCCCACCCCGACTCCTGCCCCCCTCATCCCACCCACTACACTCACACCTTTTTCGGCGTGAAGCGCTGACGCAGATAACCTCGTCGGGCCTTTTGTTTGCATTCCTCAACCCACGCTCATTCTGAACGTAATTGGTAAGGCAGAGTTCAACAGTTTCCGCATCAAGCCCCTGGAAACGAAGGCAGGAGTCTCTCATACTTTTTAGTGGATGGAGGGGGGGGGGGGAGGGCACAGAACAAGAGAGTGAACATTTTTGTCGTCTCTCGCGCTGTGCTGAAGTGTTTGGTTGGAGAGCTTTTCCTTTTTTTTTTTCTTTCGCAAGAAAACTATTAAATTGCAGCCCTGCAGTCCGTCAGTCCCACTGCTGCGATGGACAGCGTCGGCCAAGGCATGACACTATTAATAACTTCACGTTGACTCATATGTTTTCGTCAATACTGCCACGCTTCACTGCCTCCCCTGATGTGCAAGAGAACATAATGAGGTTTTATTTTTTCTTCTTTGAATAATCGCTCAAAATAGAGTGTATTATCATGTGGAGTAGGCTCCATACTGTTACGAGTGTATGAAAATGGTCTGATGCTTTAAATGAAAGGGCGTTTTATCTCTCTCTCTCTTTCTCTCTCTCTGTATATACAGCCGCGGAAAAAATTAAGAGACCACTTCAAAATTATCAGTTTCTCTGGTTTTACTATTTATTGGTATGTGTTAAAGTAAAATGTACATTTTTGTTTTATTCTATAACCTACTGGCAACATTCCTACCAAATTTCAAATAAAAATATTGTCATTTAGATCATTTATTTGCAGAAAAATGACAATTGGTCAAAATAGCAAAAATGATGCAGTGTCTTCAGATCTCGAATAATGCAAAGAAAACAAGCTCATATTCATTTTTAAACTACACAATACTAATGCTTACACTTAGGAAGAGTTCAGAAATCAATATTTGGTGGAATAACCTTGATTTAAAATCACAACTTTCATGTGTCTTGGCATGCTCTCCACCAGTCTTTCACATTGCCGTTGGGTGACTTTATGCTACTCCTGGCGCAAGAATTCAAGCAGCTCGGCTTCTTTTCATGGCTTGTGACCATCCATCTTCCTCTTGATCACATTTCAGAGTTTTTTTTATGGGATTCAGGTCTCGAAATTGGGCTGGCCATGACAGGGTCCTGATCTGGTGGTACTCCATTCACACCTTTACTGGCCTGGCTGTGTGGCATGGAGCATTGCCCTGCTGGAAAAAACACTTCTCAGAGTTGGGGAACATTGTCAGAGCAAAAGGAAGCAAGTTTTTCTTCCGGGACAACGTTGTACTTTGCCTGGCTGAGGTTTGTAAAAGACCATAAGGATTGAAAAAGCGGACTGGAGGTTCTTCTAAGTTCGTCTTCTCTGATGAGTCCGATTTCACAGTAGGTGCAAGACTCTCTGGCTTGTAGGCCTCTCCAGGTCTCCGTCTAACCATCAGACGACCATGTGTTGGGCAAAGCTGAAAATTGGACTTTTTCACGGATTTTTTCTAATGAGCCATGTTAACTCAGATTCCTTGGGGGGGGGGGGGGACTCCCTTTAGAGTGCGTGATTCAGTGATGCCTGGAGTCCAGAAGAACAACAGCTTCATTAAATCACCATTTCTATTTCTGGAGCATTTCATGTGGGTCCAGAGAACTGCATGACTGCATGCCTGAGGTGTCATCCATATCTTTGCAGTGTCATGCTACTCCCACGTGATGCTTAGCGACAGTTAGCGCGAGGGGTCAACAGGGGCCTTCTCTTGTTCACTGTAACTGCTAGAAGAGGCCTGAATGAGAACCTGGTTTGAGGCATCTTGTCTAACAGTGTTTCTGTGGTTTGCGTTTCTTTTTTTATACATGCTATTTTCGGGCGGTATTGAGTTTGCCCTTGTGGAGGAGGCTTTAAGACAAGGAATCTATGAGATCTATGTTAAGTCGGAGCACAGTCGAGCTTGTGTTTCAT
>NC_137921.1:69515036-69525036 GCF_963457725.1 Sprattus sprattus | reverse complement strand
TCACGAAAGCGTGGTGAGATAGGGATAAAGGTCCAGGTGCTGACCTGAGTGCAGCAGCTGTATTGTTGGTCTGGGCCCCGGAGCAGGACCCCAGTGTGGCCGTGTCTCTCAGCTGACAGTGTACCGCACGCGCTTCCACAAGACCGACTCAGATAACCCTGCTGCTCGGCTGCCTCGCCTCATCTCATCTCCTCGTGAGCTCACAGTGGGCCCATTGTACCGCAGTACAGTAACCAGCGTCATCTCTGAGAAAATACACTTCATCCTGGAGTCAACTGTGGTGTTGGGAGCAGCAGGAGCTCCATGTCATGCAGATGGAATGCGGCATCAGGCTTTTGTCTAGTCATTCCCCTTTATTGGGATATTACGAAAGTATTAATTTTATCATTAATGGGGGTGGTAATTATGGTATGTGAAAACTATTTTTGGAAGGAAGGTGTAATTGGTCATTCCTGAATCATGGTGGTTCTTCAGTGACCCCTTTCAACAGCACATTACCCCCTTACAGTCATCATCTTTGCCCTGAGGATGTCACTCAGCATGACTGCAATGCTTGAGGATGTTCCCCTGACTCTCCTGGGTCACAAGTAGCTGATCATTTTTCAAACAATGGTGAGAGTCTTAGTGAGAGATGACATGACAGCTTTCTTGTCGTGGCTCATGTCGACACGCACAAATCTGTTAGGTGCAAAATGGGAAAGAGAAAACTTTAATCGGTTAAAGGCCAATTTATAACGATTTCATTTGCAAGTACCATTGCCTACCCATCAGGTCATGTCAAAGTGTTTATGTCTTCATTATTCAGAGCACAGAGCTATTTAAATGGTGTAGAGAGGAAGCATCTCCTTCATTTGAAAGGGAAACTGATTCTAAACCGATGAACAAATGAAAATAAGTTTTTACTGAAGCACATTTGACAAATGGGTTACCTGGGAGCATTTTTCAGTGGGCTGTTGAAAGGGGTTTGCCTTTATTTAATCACTGAGAGAAATGGACTGGAAGACTTGCTGTTTCAGTGAGCAACCTCCCTGTCTCTCCTCCTCTCTCTCCCTCTCTCTCTCTCCCTCTCTCTCGCTCTCTCTCTCCCTCTCTCTCTGTGCGATACGGGGTGTGCGAGTGTGACAGGTGTTAGTGAAACCTTAATGTGAGACCTCACCTCGGTGTGACTTCCAGAAAGTCCTGCCACCTCACCTGGAGTGGGTTCTCTCATTTAATCACACGCAGCACTGAGCATCATGCCCTGGGGTATAAAGTTTGGAGTTCCTGGCAGCGGATAGTTCCAGACGGATGCTGGGCAAGCTCTTGGCCATCATGGGCAATGTTAAGCACCCCCTCCACCATGTCCTGGCAGGACAGTCCAGCAGCCTCCGTAGCGGGCGGCTCAACACTATAAGATCAAGGACTGAGCGACATAGGAGGTCATTTGTCCCAGCTGCCATTAAACTTTAATTATTATGCACTTTACACCATACATCCTTCATCCTACACTGTACATAGCTGAATTGTATTGTTTGTTATGTCTGTATATATTGTTTGTAATTATTGTAAATATGTGAGAGCTGCAAGATCCCAGAATTGCCCCACGGGATTAATAAAGTATTTATGTATCTATCTTTCTCTCTATCTATCTATCTTTCTCTCTATCTATCTAGTTGCAATACCACCTGTCGGTGTTTGGAAACGTTCTTAAATATATATTTCTTTCTTCTTTTTGCCTAGATACAGGATCTGAAGGAGGATGTCTGATTACATTGTGTGGGTAATGTTACAGTAAGCTATATTTTTCATAATTTGCTGACCACCGGAATGGACAGTAAACAAATCTACAATGATTGAATGTTCTCCCCAATCCCCTGATCTCCCCTATTCCAAATTCCCTTCTAAATCTCCTTTATATCTCCAATGTGTATGACGTGTCAAACAAACATGAGCGCATAATTTTACAGGTAATTTTATTTCCATTCCACTGCCGGTAGCGAGCACATTAATCTTCTCACGGCTCTGTTGCCCTCCTATTGTTGTCAAGCTTTTCATGAAGCACTGCGCTACTGAACGCTCTGGTCTCAGCCCGTGCGTCTCGAAAGAGAAGTCAATGCCGTGCAGTTTCAGCCTCTCTGGCTGAAGGCCAAGTGAAGCGGAACTGCGACCGCGCGCCCACAGTCAGGGAACTGTTGATGAGGAGAAACACAAAGAAAATGTGACAGACAGGGAAGGTGAGATATACTCAATAAAACCGATCTCTCTGCCTCGCGAGGTGTTATGTAAATGTTTGGTGTGAATTTCCCTCTGCATCAAACATGTCTCAGTATAGATGGCAGCAGATGTTATCACTAATAACAATTAACTCTACGTTATCTATAGTCAATAGGCATGAATTACCTTTATGAAACATTTGACATTCAAAATCTATCGATATTTATATACATCCCGTAGCCCACCATTATGATTAGCTGCACGGGGCACTTGAACTACAGTGGTCTAACTTTAGTGTGTTGATAGTGTTCCATAGTCTTAAAGTCGGTTCAAACTCTACTGTTTCTTATTGTAGCTAGTGTGCTACCTTCTCAGTGTAAAACACAACCTAAGCATGGCAAGATTATGTATTTCATGATGCATAACTTAACACTGTTCTATTCTATTCAATTTTGTTCAATTCTGTTTGCAATGATGTTTTTAGAATATCATTCAGACCAACATAGTGACCATGAGAACACCATAGGTAACCACCTCATCTTATCATGCTGTGTATTGCCCAATGAAGTAGGCTAATTTGTTATAGTTCCTAGTAATAAATGCAAGATATTACTGAAAACATATGGGTATTGGCTTGGCAGGAAATAATATGTGGCCAAGGTTTATTGGAGAACAAATGAACAAAGAAGCAAAAAACTGAAAAGTGCTTCTCCAAGTCTTGCAAATTTCCCTAGTGTACCTAACACAACTTTAAGGTCTGTGTATATTTGTGTGTGTTTGTGTGTGTGTGTGTGTGTGTGTGTGTGTGTGTGTGTGTGTGTGTGTGTGTGTGTCTGTGTGTGTGTGTGTGTGTGTGTGTGTGTGTGTGTGTGTGTGTGTGTGTGTCTGTGTGTAAACATGGTAATAAGATTTGCTATATATAAGGTTTGCTTCCTCCCAGGAGCCGCTTCTTGGTAAAGTCTGAGATTGTGGAAAGTTCAGAAGGAAAAGAACAGAATGACTTGACTTAAATAAAGTGTCTTGTGTGTCTGAGAGATGGTAGCTGCTAGTCTGTGTTGGAGGGTGAGGACTATCTGCCTGACATGTGGTATTGGTTGCCATTGCTTTGTGTTGGGAACAACATCTCAAGTGGTACAAGCGGACAAACATTTTATTTATATCATACTTATTCTGAAGGAAACAAAGGTTTACATACAGTAGCCTATCACATTACACAATTAGCAGTGTGGAAATGGAGGTTGTGCAATACACATATATGTGGATCTTTCAGAGTAAGCCTTTAATGGAATCTCATTATGACATCATCCATGTAGGCCACTTTATTACGCACTTGAGGGTGAAGGATGCTGTTTAGTCATCTGCTGCAGCGTGACGAAGGCCCCGGTGGACGGGAACAACGTGGCCTTTATGTGCCTTGTCATGAGGTTCACAGAGATGACCTCTGACCCCCGTCATACACACACTGCTGTCATTACATGTTTGAGCCCTACAGAGGTCCTGCGGTTATGCCCCGTTAGAACATTCTGTTTGGCTACCAGTCCCTTTGGGCAGGTGGAGGTGGCAGAGGTAGTGTAGAAGAAGAAAGCACGTGGGTCCTGATGTCACTATGCCTGTAGAGACTGTGCTTTCTCATTCCAGTAGAACAGGGGTTTTCAACCGGGGGTCCGCAGCCCCCTAGTGGTTCGGACGGCATAGCAGGTTTTTTTTCCAGTTTTTTTGAACCCGCGCAAATGAGAGAAAGACGAGACATGAGCTGGACACAGCAGATCTGTGGACACTGGAGACACATATAAATACTAGTGTGAATGTAATCTGGTTAAAATCATATCATGTTATGTCATGTCATGTCATGTCATAGTATATCTGGATACAATCTGGATAGGAGACACATTTAGGTCAAGTGTAAAAAAGTTCCCTTGTTCCAGATAGTCATTCTATAGTGTAAATGATATCAATCATTCTGGACTAGAACAAACATCAGAGAACAAGTTATTTCATTGGACTGCTGAAAGCAAAGTTCAGTTAGAGATGTAAATATCTGCTTTCTGACACCCCCTCCAAATTCTATTTTTATTTTCTCTGATGTCACTTCCTTGACCCCATCCTCTTTGTTCTTCTTCTTCTCATGAAGCCTTGTCATCCCTTTCCCTTCTCTCCACTCATTTTCTGTAGTCCCAGCATCAGCCACTGTTCCCCTGCCTTTAACTCTACCGTCTCCCACCCGAGACATTCTCTTCCTCTGTCATGGCCTCAGCCTCCCTGTCACATCCCACAGGAGGTTATTTAAATATTTTCCCGGTGGAAGAAGATGTATTACTCTCTCTCTCTCTCTCTCTCTGTCTTTCTGCCAAAAGGCCAGCGTTTGCTCAAAGGTAATTATTTGCGCTGGGCCTGTTGTGGTTTGTCCACGCAAGCACCTGCCAAGACCCTAATTGGAGAGCCACTTGTAGAGATGTCTCGAAGGACTACACCGCCCTCTTTAATCTATTGCATATTGACGTGAGGTCTTTGTAATTAACCTTCTGTAATTAACCTTCAGAACCAAGTTTCTTGCTTTTGGCAAACAGCAAAACCAAAACCAGTGCATTAAATCCTCACGTGAGTCATAATAATTTTGGTGATAATGTGATAATATCCTTTAATTATACCCGAGGTTTTGTACTGGCAAGCCACGGGGGACCTTGTTCTATAATAAGACCTCTTGCAGCGTGTGTTACAAGAGATGTCTGTCCTCGACAGGGGACAGGTCTGTACAAACATGGGACCCAATAGCAGGAAGCACATTTGAAGGTGATCGCCCTCTGAGGGACTCAAAGTGGCCGTTTCCAAAGACAAACACGAGGTGCGAAGTTTCTGAACAGGAAATCAAGAAGGTCAGTCTGAAAAAAGAATGGATATGATACCTGTGTTGGATATGATACCTGTGTGTGTTGGACATGTTCCTTTGTTTGGCCTTGAGGAAAACCTCTAATATCACTAATATCAATACAATCAGACGGCAAAAAAGAGACACAGAGGATTATCTGTAGCCAAACACGACCCAAACTGGACTGTTTCGTGTTTAAGTAATATTTATTTCCAAAAGGCACTCACTACATTGAACGTAATGGTTGCACATGGTATACTGTGAACAACTTCCATTTACTGAGCATATGCAACTCCAATGAATTAGCTTTGAACATGGACATTTATAAAAAGCTAATCATTTTTAAGCATGTGGCGGTACAATCATTACCAGACCATAATAATATATTTGCACAACAGCATGCTTTTTTATTTCCATGACTCTTATTTTTTAATGCTTTAAGTAATTTGTATCTTAATTTCATACTGAACATTTAGATTCCTTTGCTGCATTCATTCTATTCTATTGCTGCACCCAATTCCTTGCAAACAAGAGGAATACAAATAACATGTAAAGCTGCTTTAAGGTGATTGTGCAGGGTTGAAAATGGGTGGAGGAGTCAATATGTGTGTGTGTGTTTGTGTGTGTGTTGGTAGGTGTGTGTGTGTGTGTGTGTGTGTGTGTGTGTGTGGGTAGGTGTGTGTGTGTGTGTGTGTGTGTGTGTGTGTGTGTGTGTGTGTGTGTGTGTGTGTGTGTGTGTGTGTGTGTGTGTGTGTGTAAGGTGATTGTGCAGGGTTTAAATGGGTGGAGGAGTCAATATTAACCCTAGTTTCAGGGGTTGTTCATTTACAATCTACTTGACTCTTAACAAGAGAGTAATGGATCACACATATTTCAAACATACTCTCTCTCTCACACACACACACACACACACACACACACAGATATACACACACACGCACACACACACCAACATACTATCACTCACACACACAAACCTTATACAGCCAACATATTTTTCACAACTTCGAATAGCACACTTGTCACCAACAACTGAGACAAGATGGGTTTGCATTAAGCACACATAGAGATGCCAGCTGAGAGTCTGTTCAGGTGTGACGCCAGGATACATTTCCCCTCTGAAGAGCAGAATCACCCATCCCCCCCCCCCCCCCCCCCCGATCCTCTTTTCAGCGCTGTCACATATTTACCTCCGCCAAGGAGGTTATGTTTTCACCCCTGTATGTTTGTTTGTTTGTTTGTCTGTTTGTTTGTTTGTTTGTCTGCAGGATTACGCAGAAACGCATGGAACGACTTCCATCAAACTTTGTGGGGAGATTGGGTAATATAATGGCAATAATTGATTCGATTTTCAGATGTCAAGGTCAAAGGTCAAGGTCACAAGGCGGAGGTTTGCATTCTCTGAATGCTCCCATTCTTGTTCTGTATTAAATCGTAACCATCCTTTTACTTCAGATTTCCACTATGGCTTTTCTTCCGACCCATTTTCAATGGCCTCCTATGAAGAAAGTTAAGTGTGCAACCAGTGCTTCCGGTAGATTCAAAGTGTGAATGCAACTCTCTTGATATGCAGTATACAGTTCAACAACACCAGTAGGACCACAAGCCCTGAGATATTACCAGTAGTGGACATACAGTATTATTGTAATCATATTAATGCAGTATTAATATTATCATATCAATACACCATAGTTCAGTAGACAACAGTATAGCTCATGCACATACATGTCGCTGTTTAGTACTTTGTTGGTTCCTCTTAGTTGAGGTTTTTAAAAGACGTTTGATACTTTCAGTTGATACTTTCAAAGGGAAAGCAGAGACATGCTCAGTGTCTTAAAGATCCAGTTTTAATGCAAGCAGTCTTTGTGACGTCATCTTATGCTTATTCATAGCAGCTTTGTTCTCTTTGCAAGAAGGACCAAGCAAGAAAAAAAACAATGAAACCGATCGGCACTGATGTGGAGGTCCAATCCCCAGCCAAACAAGGAAGTCATCAAAAGGAAGTGGCGATCCAATCTGCTACAGTCTCTTATTTGCTATTCTTCCGTGGGATTCTTGCCTCCTCGCAGCAGTCTCTCTCACCATCTTACGACGTATTGCACAGGTTCTTTGAAGGGTTGTGACTAGTCTCTCTCTCAGTGTCTCTTGCTGCGTCGAAAAAAAGTTCTTTCTTTATCAAGTTATCAGGGCACAGTGAATAGTTCGAGAAACAGGCAAACAAGGATTCAGGAACTCATGAGTGTAAGGCACGTTTGGTCGATATTTTTTGTTTTTAAAGTGTTCTCCACTGAATGAGTATGCTTTTCTTTTGCCTAGGGGTCCATCTGTAAGTGCACCTCCTTGGCGGCCTCTTTCTCTATCTCCTTCTCTTTGGTTTGCAGCATGACAAAGCCGTTATGGGCTTTCGGGCTCTCGGCGAAGACGGACACGTTGGTCAGGCTCGTGTTGCAGTCCTTGTCGGCCTCCTCTTCCTCCTCTTCTTCGGCCTCCTTCTTGCCCTCGCTGGCTGAGGGGCTGCTGCAGCTGTAAGCCTCGCAGGAGCGACGCGCCTCGTTCGGAATGTTCTTCTTGCCCTCGCTGGCCGAGGGGCTGCTGCAGCTGTACGCCTCGCAGGAACGCCGCGCGTCGTCTGGAATGTTCTTCTTGAGGTTGCGGTTGCGCTTGGCCAGCCGGGTGACGGAGCTCAGGCGGTTGAAGATGTTGTCCTCGGAGCAGGCCTGGTCGGCGCGGTTGTCCCCCAGCTCGGTGCGCAGCCGCAGGTTGTTGAGCTTGATGTCGATGCTCTCCTGCGAGGAGGTCTTGAAGGGGTTGGCGTCCAGGCTGTGGAAGGCGGCACGGCGCTCCGGTGACAACACGTCCAGCGAGTGGGCGCGCTGGTCCAGGCCCAGCTGCCGGCGCTCCATGCTGCGGATGGTGGCGGCGCGCTGCAGCTTGTCGTGGACCTCCACGCTCAGGCGCCGCCGCGTCTCGCGGAGCTCAGCGCGCACATTTGCCTTCCACTCGACCGCGTGCGCCTTGATCTCCCCGACCTACGAAAGACCAAAGGCTCTCACAGTCACATCATCACAACACAACAGCCATTTCCGTAACAATCTCAGTTGTGACATTTATGTACTACTTATGCTACTCATATATAGTACTAAAATAATATAATAACTGAGCTTCATTAGTACATTATACAAGTTCTAATATATACGACTTGAATATGTACTATATTTAATATACTATTTGAAGGGTAATTGATTTAATTTGAATTTGATTAAATTAATTTACAAAAAAAAAATCAGAAAATTCTGTTTAGTTGATGAAGCTCCTTTAACAGCTAAGAAGAAAAGTGTCTTCCTACCTCTTCTTTGGTCTTCTTTGACAGGACTCGCAGCCAGTCTCCTATCATGCTCAGAACCGCAGCGAAATAAGCCAACCCCACCAAAATCCAGAACCACACCAGAGGCTTGTACCATTTGCGATATTCGATCTTCCAGTCGCCTCCTGCAAAACACCACTTGATTACGTTCTGTGCTGTACGTGATGTCCCATCAGGGGAAAGAGCTACACGGACTACTGACACGTTCTACAGCGCATCTCCCTGGAGAAAGAAAGCTAATTTTCTCATACATGCTCTCAGCTGTCGAAAATGGCAGAGCATCTGCGAGGCTCAGGCATGATCACCAGGGTAAGAGCCAGAAAAGGTCTGCAGTAGCTTTAAGTGCTGTAGCAAATAACCAGCCGTTATCACTTTCCACTGCTGAGAGCTTTTTATGTGAGCTTTGCTACATAGCTTCAACTGTACGGTCGTGTAAAAATACAGAATTCTGCAATACAGAATTGTGAAATATGTTCTTAACCTTTACATAAACAATATAACGTTATAAAAAATGTAATGTATTATTTATACCAAAATAAAACAGCCCTTGTAACATTTCTGTAACATCTCTGTGTTCAAGTTTTTATACAAGTAGTGCTCCGATTAAACATAAAAAAGAAGACTTAGGAATAATGCATCAGAGGACATGATAACATTTTGAACATTGAAGGATTTTGAACATTTGAAAATGTTGAAAACCAGGTGCTTTTTCTACCTGCCACGTAATCGCCGATGCCAACAGTTGTCAGGGTGATGACGACAAAGTAGATGGCTTCAAGCGTCGTCCACCCCTCTATGTGCTTGAAGATGACTGCCGGTATGGTGACGAAGAGGATGCATCCGGCCAAGATGAAGAGCAGCGTGGAAGCCACTCGGATCTTGGTCTGGCTGATCTGGTTATGCTTCCGCTGCAGAGGGAGTTGGGGCAGGGAGAAAGGGACGGGGCAAGAGGTATGGGGGCAGGGAGAAAGGGTTGGGGCAAGAGGTATGGGGGCAGGCAGGATGGGGTAAGAGGGCAAGAGGTATGGGGGACAGGCAGGATGGGGTAAGAGGGCAGGTGGGATGGGGACAGGGAGAAAGGGACGGGGCAAGAGGTATGGGGGCAGGCAGGATGGGGTAAGAGGGCAGGCAGGATGGGGCCAGGGCAGGATGGGGCAAGAGGGCAGGTGGGATGGGGCCAGGGCAGTCCGTAAGTGGCAGAAACAAGCAGAGTGATCCATGATCACGGTGTGGAGGAAGAGAAGTTGCTTTGGTTACCAAGCATACCACAAAGCCTAACACTCGCGCCCCTTAGTGAGTGACCACATGTGGTTTCGCTGAGGACATTCGTGACTCGGAAAAGCCACATGCTTTCATCAGCCCCTGATCTGGGGAGCCTGCTGTGTGGCTAAAGATTGATGATTGGGGCAAACGAGGTGTGGTGCTGTGAAAGCCACTGCACCAGCTGTCAGTGTGTGCCACGATCGTGGCGGGTGACCACCGCCCTGGTGCTACTGTTTGTTTTTCAGATCTGCATGCCCTCAAATTGCACCAGCAGTCCCTCAACCAATCACAGAGCAGCTATGTGGCCTTCCTCG